>NC_134038.1:157249371-157575495 GCF_965140245.1 Athene noctua | reverse complement strand
TACTTTATCAGGTAACGTATAACCAATTCATTCCAAGGCGTCATCCTGACGAAGAAAAGAACAAGATTTCAGGCACTGAATATGATTAGAGGGAAGGAAGATTTTTGAAAGGAAGAGAGAAGAAAAAAAGAAGCCTGGAACAAAACCCTTGAGAGAGCTTCTAAAGAACAGGGAGCATGTCAAAGGCAGATGAAACATGGAACCAGAAACCAGGCAATTGTTTCTTCTCTGAGACTAGAACAAACTACCACTAGACAGATTATTTAAAGGTGAAAAAAGTGCTTTTTCCACATTGCAAATAAACAGTTAGCAAGACAAATGCCTCAGTGTGTGTGTGTGTCTTTCTATTTATTGCATGATTTTTGCACAAGTCTTTGTCTCATACCAGTAAAGAATTAAAGCAACGGCCCAACGTGCCTTCTGAAACCAAAACCTTGCATTCCAGCACGTCCAAGTTCCTCGCACAAGCATTGTGAAAGCGCTGAACTAAACGGCTACTTACGCTAGAGTCAGGATAAGCTACTGATATGAGATATTCTGGCAACGGGAAAATGTCCCCTACCTTTCTTCCCCATCTGTGAACTTACTACGCCTGGTAGAAGCCAGCCCTGCTGTGAGCAAGAGGTTGGGATCATTTTCAAAGTACGTTAACCTGTGCACATCGAGACTGGTTGTATCCTGCAGGGGAGGCGGGCTGGAAACTTAGAAAAAGGGGAAAAAAAACCCCACTAAACCCCAAAGTTAAAAAAGGCATTGTAACAAGGGAAGCCAAGCTTGAAAGGCCACCCTCGGCACATGGCGTTGCCAGTCCCTTCTCCTGGTACAGCAATGAGCAGCAACTGCTTGCAGGCATCAGCTAGCAGGCACCAGTGACAGGTGGTGCATTTGCTGCCAGGTTGAGAGAAGGCTGAAACACATCACCGAGAGAACTGAAGACAGGTATTTGTCCATTTCTCGGTCAGAATGAGCCTGGGATACACAGAGCTTTAGCACTTTGTTTCTGCAGTTGTCTTCAAAGTCGACACATGATGGTGCTGCAGTCCACGTGCTGCAGAGCAGCCCTGGCTAAACAGTCCCCAGAAACTGTCTGCAAGAGGGGTTTCCACCGAGCTGTCACCGGACCAGTTCTAAGGATGTTAGCACCATTAGAGGCTAACAAAAGCCTGTGGGTGTTTGACAGGACATGCTTTCAGAGTGATCTGTCTTTCACCTGGGCTAACACCTTTCTGTCAGAGAAGCTTAGGAGATAAAAGCGGAGGAAAAGCAAGGAAACCAATAGAGTTTCCTCTTCTTTACCATTAGCGAGTTTGTCAAGGGTGCCAAACTGGGAGGTGCCGATGACTCTCTTGAAGGACAGGAGGCCTTGCAGAAGGATCGAGACAGCTTGGAGCACTGGCCAGTCTTCGACGGGGTGAAATTTAACAACTGCAAAGACCGGATTTTGCACCTGGCACGGCGCTATGGCAGGCACAAGCATACCTGGGAGAGGAGTGGCTGGAGAGCATCCCTGCAGAAAGGGATGCAGGGGCGCTGGCTGACAGCAGGCTCAGCGCGAGCCAGCAGCGTGCGCCCTGGCAGCCAAGAGGGCAAAGGCACCCGGGGCTGCATCAAAGACGGCAGAAGCGGCCGGGCAAAAGAGGGGATTATCCCGCTGTATTCAGCGTTGGTGCGGCCTCACCTTGGGTGCTGTTGTCAGTTCTGGGCCCCACAATCTGAGAAGGATGTGAAGGTCCTTGAACGTGTCCAGAGGAGGGGCAACCAAGCTGGTGAAAGGGCTGGAAGGAATGTCCTGTGAGGAGCAGCTGGGCACTTGGCGTTTGTCTAGTTTGGTGAGGAGGAGGCTGAGGGGGGACCTCATTGCTCTCTACAGCTTCCTGAGGAGGGGAAGGGCAGGGGGAGGTGCTGAGCTCTTCTCCCTGGTCTCCAGGGAGAGGCTGTGTGGGAATGCTTCCAAGCTGCACCAGGGGAGCTTTAGGGTGGACATTAGCATGCATTTCTTCACCAGCACTCTATGGGGATGCCCTTAGTACAGCCAGAGTTCATTCTGTCAGGGTGTGCTATTTCAGCACCTCTTGGCCTTGCAGGGCCCACGCAAAGAGGAAGGCACGCTCTGAAGATGCACTGCCTTGGAGTGCTTCGTTTCCAAGCGTGACTCACAATGCAGGTTTTAGCTGACCGATTAGACAGGGTTGCAAGTCCTGGCTCCTGACAGGCTGTCTTCTTCCTAACAGCCTCTGGAGAGGGGGCACTCCTGGCAAGGGAACTCGTCTCTAGCCTCCCTCTGCCTGCTGCTCCAGCAGAGCCACGTCTGCACAGGAGCGAGGGCCTGTCTCTTCACACCTGGCTGGCATCAAAACGTTGGGATTCTTTCGCTGAGTCGACATAGCCTGCCAGCTTTCTGCCCTCATTTCACTACTTTTGCAGACCGATTCATGACCAGGCATGTGCTGGAGGATTGTTTTATATCTTGCCGTTTATTAATTTAAAAGAAAACCACAAGAAGCAGCTCCTTTGCAGCTGAATAACCTCATCAGGAACTTCATCCCCCACCACTGCAGGTGGTTTCAGCTGTGCCCAGCGCATGGCCACCAAGGGCAGGGACAGTCCCGGGGCCTCCTGGGCACAGCGACTGCCTCGGGGCCAGCACCCCAAAGGCTTTCTCCAAAGGGGGGTGGGCGGGGCTGCGCATGGGGGGCCCTGTCAGTCACCCCCAGGTCACAGAGCCACCCCCATGGCACAGTGCCATACCCATGTCACAATGCCAACCAACCCTATGTCACAATGTCACCCCTGGCAACGCAGCAGTCGCCGTGCGACGGGGCAGTAAAAAAGGGGGCACCCGCCAGTGTCCAGCTGCCAGAGCTGCCCCGGGGACATCCGAGAGGAAGCCCTTGAGGAGAGGATGGGATTAATGGCAGGGGGCTGAGGGAAGAAGACTGCAGCCTGGTCGAGGCTGATGGAAGTTCTCTCACGCAAGGCCAGCTCCTGGCAGGGCCACCACAAATCTCATCGGATGGTTGGAAATCCTGCTTCAAGCCTTCCGGGAGCAGATGCAAGTCCCTCAGGAGAGGAGAAGAATCACCTGCCGCTGGAGGTGCCCCAGGCTCTCAGGCCGTTTCCGCTGGAGAGCCGTGGCCAGCCCCAGGGAGTGCCACCGTGAGGAGCACTGCAGAGCGCGCCGGCCTCATCCCCTGCGGAGCCAGGGGCAGCAGCCGTAAGAAATGGGATGGATGCAGGGACGTTGCCAGGGCTCCCAGTGCTTTGGAGAGCCCGCGAGACAGGCACAGGAAAGATTCTTGCCCCCAAGGTCGATCAGGCCGGGGGCATTTGACCACTCCTGGAAGCCCCTGAGCTGGCTCCAGGCTGAGGGAGAACAGGGCTTGGGCATTTCCTGGGAGGCGTGACCAGCCTGTGGGACGCGGAGGCAGGTCTTGCTCACCTGCTCAGGGAGTAGCCGATCGCCATTGCTGGGGTCAGGAAGGAATTTTCCCCCGGGGCACATTGGCGCTGGCCCCCGGGGGTTTTTTGCCTTCCTCTGCAGCACTGAGCATGACCACTTGCCAGGGCTCCTCCGGTCCCTTTTGGCCGGGTCACTGCCTGCTGCTCGTGCACCACGAAGGCGGCCTCTCGTGCCCTGCAGCTGGGGGGAGGAAGGCTTTTTTTCCCCCACGGTGGGCTAGCCAGTGTCCCCGGGGGTTTTTTGCCTTCCTCTGCAGCGCTGAGCACGGCCCCTGGCCAGGGCTCCTTTGGGCCATGCTGGCCAGGTGCCTGCTGCTCCTGCTCCACCAAGATGGCCCTCGTGCCCCGCATCCGGGGGGAGGAACCTTTCTGGACTCCCAGGGTGGGCCCTAGGGTGCCCACCAGGGGTTGCTGCTTCTCCTCTGTAGCACTGAGCACAGTCCCATGTCAGATCTCCTCTGAAATTAGGTGCAGGTACATTTGGGGGTTTTTTGGATGCCAAGCTAAAAACTCATGTGAAAAGAGTTCGCAAGCCTTGGCAAGTGTAATACTTTGGAAAATACCACGCACCTCCTGCTCGCTCCTCCTCTTTTAGATGGGTAGCATTGGTCCTGGTCCTCCTCCTTCAGATGACCCTTCTTCAGGAAACAGGCAGTACCGGGCCTGCTTTCCTTCTGCCACTTTGTCATCCTAAGTCAAACGTGGCATTGATCATTCTCTATCCTTACAGAATGAAACAAATAATTGAGAAAAACGAGAGGAATACTAATGAGAAAAAGAATATAAAACCCAAGACAATAATAACAAATCAATAGCAAAAATAATCCTAAAAATAGCCAAAGAGTTAAAAAAAATGTATAAAATAATTCCAAAAATACAATTATAATAATACAATTATAAAAATATAAAAAACATTTTAAACATAACATTATAAAAACAATTATAAAAATAATTACAAAAATAATTACAAACTAGGTGCAGGAACGTTTGCGTGTTTTTTGGATGCCAAGATGAAAATTCATGTGAAAAGAGTGCGCAAGACTTGGCAAGTGTAATACTTTGGAAAATACCACGCACCTCCTGCTCGCTCCTCCTCTTCTAAAAGGGTGGCATCCGTCCTGCTGTTCCTCCTTCAGGTGCTCCCTCTTCAGGAAACAGGCACTACCGGGCCTGCCTTCCTGCTGCCAGTTCCGTGGCACTGATCACAGTCTGTCCTTACAGACTGAAACAACCAATTGAGAAAAACGAGAGGAAAACCAATGAGAAAAAAAAAATATAAAAAAACCCCAAGAAAAAGAATAAGAAATTAAGAGCAAAAATAATCCTAAATATAGCCATTCAAAGAGTTATAAAAATAGGTATAATTCCAAATATACAATTATAAAAATATAATTCTAAAAATAAAAACCCATAATTATAAATATAATACGATAAAAAATTAATATATAATTACAAAAAATAATTTCCAACAAGGTGCAGGAACGTCTGGGGGTTTTTTGGATGCCAAGGTAAAAACTCATGTGAAAATCGTTCACAAGCCTTGGCAAGTGTAATACTTTGGAAAATACCACGCACCTCCTGCTCGCTCTTCCTCTTTTAAATGGGTAGCATTGGTCCTGCTGTTCCTCCTTCAGATGCTCCCTCTTCAGGAAACAGGCACTACCTGGCCTGCTTTCCTGCTGACACTTTGTCATCCTAAGTCAAACGTGGCATTGATCATAGTCTGTCCTTACAGATTGAAACAAACAATTGAGAAAAATGAGAGGAAAAGTAATGAGAAAAAGAATATAAATAACCAAGACAATAATAACAAATCAATAGCAAAAATAATCCTAAAAATAGCCATTCAAAGTGTTACATAAATAGGTATTAAATAATTCCAAATATACAATTATAAAAAGATAAATATATCATTCTACAAATAACATCATAAAAATCATAAAAAATGTAACTACAAAAATAATTACAAACTAGGTGCAGGAACGTTTGCGGGTTTTTTGGATGCCAAGGTTAAAAACCATGTGAAAAGGCCTCTACCTGGCCTGCTTTCCTGCTGCCGCTTTGTCATCCAAAGTCAAACGTGGCATTGATCATACTCTATCCTTACAGACTGAAACAAATAATTGAGAAAAACGAGAGGAATACTAATGAGAAAAAGAATATAAAAACCAAGACAATAATAACAAATCAATAGCAAAAATAATCCTAAAAATAGCCATTCAAAGAGTTAGAAAAAAAGGTATAAAACAATTCAAAAAATACAATTACAATAATACAATTATAAAAATATAAATAACATTTTAAACATAACATTATAAAAATAATTCTAAAAATGATTACAAACTAGGTGCAGGAACGTTTGCGCGGTTTTTTGGATGCCAAGAAGAAAATTCATGTGAAAAGAGTTCGCAAGCCTTGGCAAGTGTAATACTTTGGAAAATACCACGCACCTCCTGCTCGCTCCTCCTCTTTTAAATGGGTGGCATTGGTCCTGGTCCTCCTCCTTCAGATGCTCCTTCTTCAGGAAACAGGCACTACCGGGCCTGCTTTCCTGCTGACACTTTGTCATCCTAAGTCAAACGTGGCATTGATCATAGTCTGTCCTTACAGACTGAAACAAACAATTGAGAAAAACGAGAGGGAAACTAATGAGAAAAAGAATATAAAAAACAAAGAAAAAGAGTAACAAATCAATAGCAAAAATAATCCTAAAAATAGGCATTCAATGTGTTATAAAATTAGGTATAAAATAATTCCAAATATACAATTATAAAAATATAAAGATATCATTCTACAAATAACATCATAACAATCATAAAAAATGTAATTACAAAAATAATTACAAACTAGGTGCAGGAACGTTTGCAGGTTTTTCGGATGCCAAGGTTAAAAACCATGTGAAAAGGCCACTACCTGGCCTGCTTTCCTGCTGACACTTTGTCATCCTAAATCAAACGTGGCATTGATCATACTCTATCCTTACAGACTGAAACAAATAATTGAGAAAAACGAGCGGAATACAAATAAGAAAAAGAATATAAAACCGAAGACAATAATAACAAATCTATAACCAAAATAATGTTAAAAAATAGCCATTCAAAGAGTTAGGAAAAAAGGTATAAAACAATTCCAAAAATACAATTAGAATAATACAATTATAAAAATATAAATAACATTTTAAACATAACATTATAAAAATAATTACAAAAATAATTACAAACTAGGTGCAGGAACATTTGCGTGTTTTTTGGATGCCAAGATGAAAATTCATGTGAAAAGAGTGCGCAAGACTTGGCAAGTGTAATACTTTGGAAAATACCACGCACCTCCTGCTCGCTCCTCCTCTTCTAAAAGGGTGGCATCCGTCCTGCTGTTCCTCCTTCAGGTGCTCCCTCTTCAGGAAACAGGCACTACCTGGCCTGCTTTCCTGCTGACACTTTGTCATCCTACGTCAAACGTGGCATTGATCATAGTCTGTCCTTACAGACTGGAACAAACAATTGAGAAAAATGAGAGGAATACTAATGAGAAAAAGAATATAAAACCCAAGACAATAATAACAAATCAGTAGCAAAAATAATCCTAAAAATAGCCATTCAAAGAGTTAGAAAAAAAGGTATAAAACAATTCCAAAAATACAATTATAAAAATACAAATGACATTTTAAACATAACATTATAAAAATAATTCTAAAAACAATTACAAAAATAATTACAAACTAGGTGCAGGAACGTTTGCGTGGTTTTTTGGATGCCAAGGTGAAAATTCATGTGAAAAGAGTTCACAAACCTTGGCAAGTGTAATACTTTGGAAAATACCACGCACCTCCTGCTCGAGAGCTACTCCTCTTTTAAAAGTGTCTGATCACTCCTGCTCCTCATTCTTCAGATTCTCGCTCTTCAGGAGACAGGGACTACCTCAGAGCCTGCTTTCCTGCTGCCGCTTTGTCCTCCAAAGTCAAACGTGGCATTGATCATCGTTCTTTCTTACAGACGGAAACAAAGAATTGTGAAACACGAGAGCAAAACTAATGATAAAAAGAATAAAAAAAACCCTATGAAAACAATAAAAAATAAAGGGCAAAAATTCAACAAAAAATAGCCATTCAAATAGTTATAAAAATAATGACAAGATATGCAAAGCAGAATAAAAAAAATTAAAATATCTTTTAAAAATAGAAAAAAATACTTATCAAAATTTAAAAACATCTTTTAAAAAATAATTCTAAACTAGGTGCAGGAACGTTTGTCGATTTTTGGATGCCAAGATGAAAATTCATGTGATAATGGTTCATTCCCCCAAAAGAGAGAAAAGTCTCATTCTTCAGACTCTGCAGGTTGCTCTCAAGAGCACCTTCTTGCCTCATCAGTCACTTACCCGCTTTCCTCTTTCCGGCAAAGATGCATCTTAACCATCACATTCACGCATCTGTCCCTCCACACGAGACGCAGGGGAGTCGTGACTTTCTGTGGCTCTCGCTTCCCTTTGCCAGGCTCCCAGTGAAGGTTTTTCAAGCTAAACCGAGGATCGCATCAGCCCGCTCCTGGCTGCACATGTGCACCACGTTAACGCTTGTGAGCATCCGCTCTGAAACGGACTGAGAAAAATACAGTAAAATCCTGTTAGCGCTTGGAACCTTTGTGATGGGTGTCCTTGAAGGTGGCTTTAGAGCTGAAAGAGTCCTGACCTTTCCGGCAAATAACCGTCTCCTCGGGAGGGAAGGGAAATAGGGAAGGGAAAGGTGCTTCAGCTGCAAGAGACCTCACTTCCCTTTGCTCCAAACAGACGGGACGCAAGTCCTGCCCTTCTCCAGCTTTACAGGGCTGCTGCAGGAAATACTCTCCTCTAATTCCTGCTCCTGTCACGGAAAGAACTCTGCAGCTGCACCATTTGCACCTCCCTGTCTGGATTCACAAAGAAATCATGTGGCAATTCCTAGGAGCTATGAAGAGGAATCAGAAAATCACACGGAAGAAACTAACAATCACAGCACAACCACATGGTCACAGAAAGAAGGAAATAGGGGCTCAGCTCTTGGAAGTTGTTCCTACACATCACGCTTGTATACTAATCCTCTGTCTGAGAGATCAACATCAGGGTAAATTCTCTTTCCACGATCTGTCTATGAGAGGACCCAAACTATTCTACTTTATCAGGTAACGTATAACCAATTCATTCCAAGGCGTCATCCTGACGAAGAAAAGAACAAGATTTCAGGCACTGAATATGATTAGAGGGAAGGAAGATTTTTGAAAGGAAGAGAGAAGAAAAAAAGAAGCCTGGAACAAAACCCTTGAGAGAGCTTCTAAAGAACAGGGAGCATGTCAAAGGCAGATGAAACATGGAACCAGAAACCAGGCAATTGTTTCTTCTCTGAGACTAGAACAAACTACCACTAGACAGATTATTTAAAGGTGAAAAAAGTGCTTTTTCCACATTGCAAATAAACAGTTAGCAAGACAAATGCCTCAGTGTGTGTGTGTGTCTTTCTATTTATTGCATGATTTTTGCACAAGTCTTTGTCTCATACCAGTAAAGAATTAAAGCAACGGCCCAACGTGCCTTCTGAAACCAAAACCTTGCATTCCAGCACGTCCAAGTTCCTCGCACAAGCATTGTGAAAGCGCTGAACTAAACGGCTACTTACGCTAGAGTCAGGATAAGCTACTGATATGAGATATTCTGGCAACGGGAAAATGTCCCCTACCTTTCTTCCCCATCTGTGAACTTACTACGCCTGGTAGAAGCCAGCCCTGCTGTGAGCAAGAGGTTGGGATCATTTTCAAAGTACGTTAACCTGTGCACATCGAGACTGGTTGTATCCTGCAGGGGAGGCGGGCTGGAAACTTAGAAAAAGGGGAAAAAAAACCCCACTAAACCCCAAAGTTAAAAAAGGCATTGTAACAAGGGAAGCCAAGCTTGAAAGGCCACCCTCGGCACATGGCGTTGCCAGTCCCTTCTCCTGGTACAGCAATGAGCAGCAACTGCTTGCAGGCATCAGCTAGCAGGCACCAGTGACAGGTGGTGCATTTGCTGCCAGGTTGAGAGAAGGCTGAAACACATCACCGAGAGAACTGAAGACAGGTATTTGTCCATTTCTCGGTCAGAATGAGCCTGGGATACACAGAGCTTTAGCACTTTGTTTCTGCAGTTGTCTTCAAAGTCGACACATGATGGTGCTGCAGTCCACGTGCTGCAGAGCAGCCCTGGCTAAACAGTCCCCAGAAACTGTCTGCAAGAGGGGTTTCCACCGAGCTGTCACCGGACCAGTTCTAAGGATGTTAGCACCATTAGAGGCTAACAAAAGCCTGTGGGTGTTTGACAGGACATGCTTTCAGAGTGATCTGTCTTTCACCTGGGCTAACACCTTTCTGTCAGAGAAGCTTAGGAGATAAAAGCGGAGGAAAAGCAAGGAAACCAATAGAGTTTCCTCTTCTTTACCATTAGCGAGTTTGTCAAGGGTGCCAAACTGGGAGGTGCCGATGACTCTCTTGAAGGACAGGAGGCCTTGCAGAAGGATCGAGACAGCTTGGAGCACTGGCCAGTCTTCGACGGGGTGAAATTTAACAACTGCAAAGACCGGATTTTGCACCTGGCACGGCGCTATGGCAGGCACAAGCATACCTGGGAGAGGAGTGGCTGGAGAGCATCCCTGCAGAAAGGGATGCAGGGGCGCTGGCTGACAGCAGGCTCAGCGCGAGCCAGCAGCGTGCGCCCTGGCAGCCAAGAGGGCAAAGGCACCCGGGGCTGCATCAAAGACGGCAGAAGCGGCCGGGCAAAAGAGGGGATTATCCCGCTGTATTCAGCGTTGGTGCGGCCTCACCTTGGGTGCTGTTGTCAGTTCTGGGCCCCACAATCTGAGAAGGATGTGAAGGTCCTTGAACGTGTCCAGAGGAGGGGCAACCAAGCTGGTGAAAGGGCTGGAAGGAATGTCCTGTGAGGAGCAGCTGGGCACTTGGCGTTTGTCTAGTTTGGTGAGGAGGAGGCTGAGGGGGGACCTCATTGCTCTCTACAGCTTCCTGAGGAGGGCAAGGGCAGGGGGAGGTGCTGAGCTCTTCTCCCTGGTCTCCAGGGAGAGGCTGTGTGGGAATGCTTCCAAGCTGCACCAGGGGAGCTTTAGGGTGGACATTAGCATGCATTTCTTCACCAGCACTCTATGGGGATGCCCTTAGTACAGCCAGAGTTCATTCTGTCAGGGTGTGCTATTTCAGCACCTCTTGGCCTTGCAGGGCCCACGCAAAGAGGAAGGCACGCTCTGAAGATGCACTGCCTTGGAGTGCTTCGTTTCCAAGCGTGACTCACAATGCAGGTTTTAGCTGACCGATTAGACAGGGTTGCAAGTCCTGGCTCCTGACAGGCTGTCTTCTTCCTAACAGCCTCTGGAGAGGGGGCACTCCTGGCAAGGGAACTCGTCTCTAGCCTCCCTCTGCCTGCTGCTCCAGCAGAGCCACGTCTGCACAGGAGCGAGGGCCTGTCTCTTCACACCTGGCTGGCATCAAAACGTTGGGATTCTTTCGCTGAGTCGACATAGCCTGCCAGCTTTCTGCCCTCATTTCACTACTTTTGCAGACCGATTCATGACCAGGCATGTGCTGGAGGATTGTTTTATATCTTGCCGTTTATTAATTTAAAAGAAAACCACAAGAAGCAGCTCCTTTGCAGCTGAATAACCTCATCAGGAACTTCATCCCCCACCACTGCAGGTGGTTTCAGCTGTGCCCAGCGCATGGCCACCAAGGGCAGGGACAGCCCCGGGGCCTCCTGGGCACAGCGACTGCCTCGGGGCCAGCACCCCAAAGGCTTTCTCAAAAGGGGGGTGGGCGGGGCTGCGCATGGGGGGCCCTGTCAGTCACCCCCAGGTCACAGAGCCACCCCCATGGCACAGTGCCATACCCATGTCACAATGCCAACCAACCCTATGTCACAATGTCACCCCTGGCAACGCAGCAGTCGCCGTGCGACGGGGCAGTAAAAAAGGGGGCACCCGCCAGTGTCCAGCTGCCAGAGCTGCCCCGGGGACATCCGAGAGGAAGCCCTTGAGGAGAGGATGGGATTAATGGCAGGGGGCTGAGGGAAGAAGACTGCAGCCTGGTCGAGGCTGATGGAAGTTCTCTCACGCAAGGCCAGCTCCTGGCAGGGCCACCACAAATCTCATCGGATGGTTGGAAATCCTGCTTCAAGCCTTCCGGGAGCAGATGCAAGTCCCTCAGGAGAGGAGAAGAATCACCTGCCGCTGGAGGTGCCCCAGGCTCTCAGGCCGTTTCCGCTGGAGAGCCGTGGCCAGCCCCAGGGAGTGCCACCGTGAGGAGCACTGCAGAGCGCGCCGGCCTCATCCCCTGCGGAGCCAGGGGCAGCAGCCGTAAGAAATGGGATGGATGCAGGGACGTTGCCAGGGCTCCCAGTGCTTTGGAGAGCCCGCGAGACAGGCACAGGAAAGATTCTTGCCCCCAAGGTCGATCAGGCCGGGGGCATTTGACCACTCCTGGAAGCCCCTGAGCTGGCTCCAGGCTGAGGGAGAACAGGGCTTGGGCATTTCCTGGGAGGCGTGACCAGCCTGTGGGACGCGGAGGCAGGTCTTGCTCACCTGCTCAGGGAGTAGCCGATCGCCATTGCTGGGGTCAGGAAGGAATTTTCCCCCGGGGCACATTGGCGCTGGCCCCCGGGGGTTTTTTGCCTTCCTCTGCAGCACTGAGCATGACCACTTGCCAGGGCTCCTCCGGTCCCTTTTGGCCGGGTCACTGCCTGCTGCTCGTGCACCACGAAGGCGGCCTCTCGTGCCCTGCAGCTGGGGGGAGGAAGGCTTTTTTTCCCCCACGGTGGGCTAGCCAGTGTCCCCGGGGGTTTTTTGCCTTCCTCTGCAGCGCTGAGCACGGCCCCTGGCCAGGGCTCCTTTGGGCCATGCTGGCCAGGTGCCTGCTGCTCCTGCTCCACCAAGATGGCCCTCGTGCCCCGCATCCGGGGGGAGGAACCTTTCTGGACTCCCAGGGTGGGCCCTAGGGTGCCCACCAGGGGTTGCTGCTTCTCCTCTGTAGCACTGAGCACAGTCCCATGTCAGATCTCCTCTGAAATTAGGTGCAGGTACATTTGGGGGTTTTTTGGATGCCAAGCTAAAAACTCATGTGAAAAGAGTTCGCAAGCCTTGGCAAGTGTAATACTTTGGAAAATACCACGCACCTCCTGCTCGCTCCTCCTCTTTTAGATGGGTAGCATTGGTCCTGGTCCTCCTCCTTCAGATGACCCTTCTTCAGGAAACAGGCAGTACCGGGCCTGCTTTCCTTCTGCCACTTTGTCATCCTAAGTCAAACGTGGCATTGATCATAGTCTGTCCTTACAGAATGAAACAAATAATTGAGAAAAACGAGAGGAATACTAATGAGAAAAAGAATATAAAACCCAAGACAATAATAACAAATCAATAGCAAAAATAATCCTAAAAATAGCCAAAGAGTTAAAAAAAATGTATAAAATAATTCCAAAAATACAATTATAATAATACAATTATAAAAATATAAAAAACATTTTAAACATAACATTATAAAAACAATTATAAAAATAATTACAAAAATAATTACAAACTAGGTGCAGGAACGTTTGCGTGTTTTTTGGATGCCAAGATGAAAATTCATGTGAAAAGAGTGCGCAAGACTTGGCAAGTGTAATACTTTGGAAAATACCACGCACCTCCTGCTCGCTCCTCCTCTTCTAAAAGGGTGGCATCCGTCCTGCTGTTCCTCCTTCAGGTGCTCCCTCTTCAGGAAACAGGCACTACCGGGCCTGCCTTCCTGCTGCCAGTTCCGTGGCACTGATCACAGTCTGTCCTTACAGACTGAAACAACCAATTGAGAAAAACGAGAGGAAAACCAATGAGAAAAAAAAAATATAAAAAACCCCCAAGAAAAAGAATAAGAAATTAAGAGCAAAAATAATCCTAAATATAGCCATTCAAAGAGTTATAAAAATAGGTATAATTCCAAATATACAATTATAAAAATATAATTCTAAAAATAAAAACCCATAATTATAAATATAATATGATAAAAAATTAATATATAATTACAAAAAATAATTTCCAACAAGGTGCAGGAACGTCTGGGGGTTTTTTGGATGCCAAGGTAAAAACTCATGTGAAAATCGTTCACAAGCCTTGGCAAGTGTAATACTTTGGAAAATACCACGCACCTCCTGCTCGCTCCTCCTCTTTTAAATGGGTAGCATTGGTCCTGCTGTTCCTCCTTCAGATGCTCCCTCTTCAGGAAACAGGCACTACCTGGCCTGCTTTCCTGCTGACACTTTGTCATCCTAAGTCAAACGTGGCATTGATCATAGTCTGTCCTTACAGATTGAAACAAACAATTGAGAAAAATGAGAGGAAAAGTAATGAGAAAAAGAATATAAATAACCAAGACAATAATAACAAATCAATAGCAAAAATAATCCTAAAAATAGCCATTCAAAGTGTTACATAAATAGGTATTAAATAATTCCAAATATACAATTATAAAAAGATAAATATATCATTCTACAAATAACATCATAAAAATCATAAAAAATGTAACTACAAAAATAATTACAAACTAGGTGCAGGAACGTTTGCGGGTTTTTTGGATGCCAAGGTTAAAAACCATGTGAAAAGGCCTCTACCTGGCCTGCTTTCCTGCTGCCGCTTTGTCATCCAAAGTCAAACGTGGCATTGATCATACTCTATCCTTACAGACTGAAACAAATAATTGAGAAAAACGAGAGGAATACTAATGAGAAAAAGAATATAAAAACCAAGACAATAATAACAAATCAATAGCAAAAATAATCCTAAAAATAGCCATTCAAAGAGTTAGAAAAAAAGGTATAAAACAATTCAAAAAATACAATTACAATAATACAATTATAAAAATATAAATAACATTTTAAACATAACATTATAAAAATAATTCTAAAAATGATTACAAACTAGGTGCAGGAACGTTTGCGCGTTTTTTTGGATGCCAAGAAGAAAATTCATGTGAAAAGAGTTCGCAAGCCTTGGCAAGTGTAATACTTTGGAAAATACCACGCACCTCCTGCTCGCTCCTCCTCTTTTAAATGGGTGGCATTGGTCCTGGTCCTCCTCCTTCAGATGCTCCTTCTTCAGGAAACAGGCACTACCGGGCCTGCTTTCCTGCTGACACTTTGTCATCCTAAGTCAAACGTGGCATTGATCATAGTCTGTCCTTACAGACTGAAACAAACAATTGAGAAAAACGAGATGGAAACTAATGAGAAAAAGAATATAAAAAACAAAGAAAAAGAGTAACAAATCAATAGCAAAAATAATCCTAAAAATAGGCATTCAAAGTGTTATAAAATTAGGTATAAAATAATTCCAAATATACAATTATAAAAATATAAAGATATCATTCTACAAATAACATCATAACAATCATAAAAAATGTAATTACAAAAATAATTACAAACTAGGTGCAGGAACGTTTGCAGGTTTTTCGGATGCCAAGGTTAAAAACCATGTGAAAAGGCCACTACCTGGCCTGCTTTCCTGCTGACACTTTGTCATCCTAAATCAAACGTGGCATTGATCATACTCTATCCTTACAGACTGAAACAAATAATTGAGAAAAACGAGAGGAATACTAATGAGAAAAAGAATATAAAACCCAAGACAATAATAACAAATCAATAGCAAAAATAATCCTAAAAATAGCCAAAGAGTTAAAAAAAATGTATAAAATAATTCCAAAAATACAATTATAATAATACAATTATAAAAATTTAAAAAACATTTTAAACATAACATTATAAAAACAATTATAAAAATAATTACAAAAATAATTACAAACTAGGTGCAGGAACGTTCGCGTGTTTTTTGGATGCCAAGATGAAAATTCATGTGAAAAGAGTGCGCAAGACTTGGCAAGTGTAATACTTTGGAAAATACCACGCACCTCCTGCTCGCTCCTCCTCTTCTAAAAGGGTGGCATCCGTCCTGCTGTTCCTCCTTCAGGTGCTCCCTCTTCAGGAAACAGGCACTACCTGGCCTGCTTTCCTGCTGACACTTTGTCATCCTACGTCAAACGTGGCATTGATCATAGTCTGTCCTTACAGACTGGAACAAACAATTGAGAAAAATGAGAGGAATACTAATGAGAAAAAGAATATAAAACCCAAGACAATAATAACAAATCAGTAGCAAAAATAATCCTAAAAATAGCCATTCAAAGAGTTAGAAAAAAAGGTATAAAACAATTCCAAAAATACAATTATAAAAATACAAATGACATTTTAAACATAACATTATAAAAATAATTCTAAAAACAATTACAAAAATAATTACAAACTAGGTGCAGGAACGTTTGCGTGGTTTTTTGGATGCCAAGGTGAAAATTCATGTGAAAAGAGTTCACAAACCTTGGCAAGTGTAATACTTTGGAAAATACCACGCACCTCCTGCTCGAGAGCTACTCCTCTTTTAAAAGTGTCTGATCACTCCTGCTCCTCATTCTTCAGATTCTCGCTCTTCAGGAGACAGGGACTACCTCAGAGCCTGCTTTCCTGCTGCCGCTTTGTCCTCCAAAGTCAAACGTGGCATTGATCATCGTTCTTTCTTACAGACTGAAACAAAGAATTGTGAAACACGAGAGCAAAACTAATGATAAAAAGAATAAAAAAAACCCTATGAAAACAATAAAAAATAAAGGGCAAAAATTCAACAAAAAATAGCCATTCAAATAGTTATAAAAATAATGACAAGATATGCAAAGCAGAATAAAAAAAATTAAAATATCTTTTAAAAATAGAAAAAAATACTTATCAAAATTTAAAAACATCTTTTAAAAAATAATTCTAAACTAGGTGCAGGAACGTTTGTCGATTTTTGGATGCCAAGATGAAAATTCATGTGATAATGGTTCATTCCCCCAAAAGAGAGAAAAGTCTCATTCTTCAGACTCTGCAGGTTGCTCTCAAGAGCACCTTCTTGCCTCATCAGTCACTTACCTGCTTTCCTCTTTCCGGCAAAGATGCATCTTAACCATCACATTCACGCATCTGTCCCTCCACACGAGACGCAGGGGAGTCGTGACTTTCTGTGGCTCTCGCTTCCCTTTGCCAGGCTCCCAGTGAAGGTTTTTCAAGCTAAACCGAGGATCGCATCAGCCCGCTCCTGGCTGCACATGTGCACCACGTTAACGCTTGTGAGCATCCGCTCTGAAACGGACTGAGAAAAATACAGTAAAATCCTGTTAGCGCTTGGAACCTTTGTGATGGGTGTCCTTGAAGGTGGCTTTAGAGCTGAAAGAGTCCTGACCTTTCCGGCAAATAACCGTCTCCTCGGGAGGGAAGGGAAATAGGGAAGGGAAAGGTGCTTCAGCTGCAAGAGACCTCACTTCCCTTTGCTCCAAACAGACGGGACGCAAGTCCTGCCCTTCTCCAGCTTTACAGGGCTGCTGCAGGAAATACTCTCCTCTAATTCCTGCTCCTGTCACGGAAAGAACTCTGCAGCTGCACCATTTGCACCTCCCTGTCTGGATTCACAAAGAAATCATGTGGCAATTCCTAGGAGCTATGAAGAGGAATCAGAAAATCACACGGAAGAAACTAACAATCACAGCACAACCACATGGTCACAGAAAGAAGGAAATAGGGGCTCAGCTCTTGGAAGTTGTTCCTACACATCACGCTTGTATACTAATCCTCTGTCTGAGAGATCAACATCAGGGTAAATTCTCTTTCCACGATCTGTCTATGAGAGGACCCAAACTATTCTACTTTATCAGGTAACGTATAACCAATTCATTCCAAGGCGTCATCCTGACGAAGAAAAGAACAAGATTTCAGGCACTGAATATGATTAGAGGGAAGGAAGATTTTTGAAAGGAAGAGAGAAGAAAAAAAGAAGCCTGGAACAAAACCCTTGAGAGAGCTTCTAAAGAACAGGGAGCATGTCAAAGGCAGATGAAACATGGAACCAGAAACCAGGCAATTGTTTCTTCTCTGAGACTAGAACAAACTACCACTAGACAGATTATTTAAAGGTGAAAAAAGTGCTTTTTCCACATTGCAAATAAACAGTTAGCAAGACAAATGCCTCAGTGTGTGTGTGTGTCTTTCTATTTATTGCATGATTTTTGCACAAGTCTTTGTCTCATACCAGTAAAGAATTAAAGCAACGGCCCAACGTGCCTTCTGAAACCAAAACCTTGCATTCCAGCACGTCCAAGTTCCTCGCACAAGCATTGTGAAAGCGCTGAACTAAACGGCTACTTACGCTAGAGTCAGGATAAGCTACTGATATGAGATATTCTGGCAACGGGAAAATGTCCCCTACCTTTCTTCCCCATCTGTGAACTTACTACGCCTGGTAGAAGCCAGCCCTGCTGTGAGCAAGAGGTTGGGATCATTTTCAAAGTACGTTAACCTGTGCACATCGAGACTGGTTGTATCCTGCAGGGGAGGCGGGCTGGAAACTTAGAAAAAGGGGAAAAAAAACCCCACTAAACCCCAAAGTTAAAAAAGGCATTGTAACAAGGGAAGCCAAGCTTGAAAGGCCACCCTCGGCACATGGCGTTGCCAGTCCCTTCTCCTGGTACAGCAATGAGCAGCAACTGCTTGCAGGCATCAGCTAGCAGGCACCAGTGACAGGTGGTGCATTTGCTGCCAGGTTGAGAGAAGGCTGAAACACATCACCGAGAGAACTGAAGACAGGTATTTGTCCATTTCTCAGTCAGAATGAGCCTGGGATACACAGAGCTTTAGCACTTTGTTTCTGCAGTTGTCTTCAAAGTCGACACATGATGGTGCTGCAGTCCACGTGCTGCAGAGCAGCCCTGGCTAAACAGTCCCCAGAAACTGTCTGCAAGAGGGGTTTCCACCGAGCTGTCACCGGACCAGTTCTAAGGATGTTAGCACCATTAGAGGCTAACAAAAGCCTGTGGGTGTTTGACAGGACATGCTTTCAGAGTGATCTGTCTTTCACCTGGGCTAACACCTTTCTGTCAGAGAAGCTTAGGAGATAAAAGCGGAGGAAAAGCAAGGAAACCAATAGAGTTTCCTCTTCTTTACCATTAGCGAGTTTGTCAAGGGTGCCAAACTGGGAGGTGCCGATGACTCTCTTGAAGGACAGGAGGCCTTGCAGAAGGATCGAGACAGCTTGGAGCACTGGCCAGTCTTCGACGGGGTGAAATTTAACAACTGCAAAGACCGGATTTTGCACCTGGCACGGCGCTATGGCAGGCACAAGCATACCTGGGAGAGGAGTGGCTGGAGAGCATCCCTGCAGAAAGGGATGCAGGGGCGCTGGCTGACAGCAGGCTCAGCGCGAGCCAGCAGCGTGCGCCCTGGCAGCCAAGAGGGCAAAGGCACCCGGGGCTGCATCAAAGACGGCAGAAGCGGCCGGGCAAAAGAGGGGATTATCCCGCTGTATTCAGCGTTGGTGCGGCCTCACCTTGGGTGCTGTTGTCAGTTCTGGGCCCCACAATCTGAGAAGGATGTGAAGGTCCTTGAACGTGTCCAGAGGAGGGGCAACCAAGCTGGTGAAAGGGCTGGAAGGAATGTCCTGTGAGGAGCAGCTGGGCACTTGGCGTTTGTCTAGTTTGGTGAGGAGGAGGCTGAGGGGGGACCTCATTGCTCTCTACAGCTTCCTGAGGAGGGGAAGGGCAGGGGGAGGTGCTGAGCTCTTCTCCCTGGTCTCCAGGGAGAGGCTGTGTGGGAATGCTTCCAAGCTGCACCAGGGGAGCTTTAGGGTGGACATTAGCATGCATTTCTTCACCAGCACTCTATGGGGATGCCCTTAGTACAGCCAGAGTTCATTCTGTCAGGGTGTGCTATTTCAGCACCTCTTGGCCTTGCAGGGCCCACGCAAAGAGGAAGGCACGCTCTGAAGATGCACTGCCTTGGAGTGCTTCGTTTCCAAGCGTGACTCACAATGCAGGTTTTAGCTGACCGATTAGACAGGGTTGCAAGTCCTGGCTCCTGACAGGCTGTCTTCTTCCTAACAGCCTCTGGAGAGGGGGCACTCCTGGCAAGGGAACTCGTCTCTAGCCTCCCTCTGCCTGCTGCTCCAGCAGAGCCACGTCTGCACAGGAGCGAGGGCCTGTCTCTTCACACCTGGCTGGCATCAAAACGTTGGGATTCTTTCGCTGAGTCGACATAGCCTGCCAGCTTTCTGCCCTCATTTCACTACTTTTGCAGACCGATTCATGACCAGGCATGTGCTGGAGGATTGTTTTATATCTTGCCGTTTATTAATTTAAAAGAAAACCACAAGAAGCAGCTCCTTTGCAGCTGAATAACCTCATCAGGAACTTCATCCCCCACCACTGCAGGTGGTTTCAGCTGTGCCCAGCGCATGGCCACCAAGGGCAGGGACAGCCCCGGGGCCTCCTGGGCACAGCGACTGCCTCGGGGCCAGCACCCCAAAGGCTTTCTCCAAAGGGGGGTGGGCGGGGCTGCGCATGGGGGGCCCTGTCAGTCACCCCCAGGTCACAGAGCCACCCCCATGGCACAGTGCCATACCCATGTCACAATGCCAACCAACCCTATGTCACAATGTCACCCCTGGCAACGCAGCAGTCGCCGTGCGACGGGGCAGTAAAAAAGGGGGCACCCGCCAGTGTCCAGCTGCCAGAGCTGCCCCGGGGACATCCGAGAGGAAGCCCTTGAGGAGAGGATGGGATTAATGGCAGGGGGCTGAGGGAAGAAGACTGCAGCCTGGTCGAGGCTGATGGAAGTTCTCTCACGCAAGGCCAGCTCCTGGCAGGGCCACCACAAATCTCATCGGATGGTTGGAAATCCTGCTTCAAGCCTTCCGGGAGCAGATGCAAGTCCCTCAGGAGAGGAGAAGAATCACCTGCCGCTGGAGGTGCCCCAGGCTCTCAGGCCGTTTCCGCTGGAGAGCCGTGGCCAGCCCCAGGGAGTGCCACCGTGAGGAGCACTGCAGAGCGCGCCGGCCTCATCCCCTGCGGAGCCAGGGGCAGCAGCCGTAAGAAATGGGATGGATGCAGGGACGTTGCCAGGGCTCCCAGTGCTTTGGAGAGCCCGCGAGACAGGCACAGGAAAGATTCTTGCCCCCAAGGTCGATCAGGCCGGGGGCATTTGACCACTCCTGGAAGCCCCTGAGCTGGCTCCAGGCTGAGGGAGAACAGGGCTTGGGCATTTCCTGGGAGGCGTGACCAGCCTGTGGGACGCGGAGGCAGGTCTTGCTCACCTGCTCAGGGAGTAGCCGATCGCCATTGCTGGGGTCAGGAAGGAATTTTCCCCCGGGGCACATTGGCGCTGGCCCCCGGGGGTTTTTTGCCTTCCTCTGCAGCACTGAGCATGACCACTTGCCAGGGCTCCTCCGGTCCCTTTTGGCCGGGTCACTGCCTGCTGCTCGTGCACCACGAAGGCGGCCTCTCGTGCCCTGCAGCTGGGGGGAGGAAGGCTTTTTTTCCCCCACGGTGGGCTAGCCAGTGTCCCCGGGGGTTTTTTGCCTTCCTCTGCAGCGCTGAGCACGGCCCCTGGCCAGGGCTCCTTTGGGCCATGCTGGCCAGGTGCCTGCTGCTCCTGCTCCACCAAGATGGCCCTCGTGCCCCGCATCCGGGGGGAGGAACCTTTCTGGACTCCCAGGGTGGGCCCTCGGGTGCCCACCAGGGGTTGCTGCTTCTCCTCTGTAGCACTGAGCACAGTCCCATGTCAGATCTCCTCTGAAATTAGGTGCAGGTACATTTGGGGGTTTTTTGGATGCCAAGCTAAAAACTCATGTGAAAAGAGTTCGCAAGCCTTGGCAAGTGTAATACTTTGGAAAATACCACGCACCTCCTGCTCGCTCCTCCTCTTTTAGATGGGTAGCATTGGTCCTGGTCCTCCTCCTTCAGATGACCCTTCTTCAGGAAACAGGCAGTACCGGGCCTGCTTTCCTTCTGCCACTTTGTCATCCTAAGTCAAACGTGGCATTGATCATTCTCTATCCTTACAGAATGAAACAAATAATTGAGAAAAACGAGAGGAATACTAATGAGAAAAAGAATATAAAACCCAAGACAATAATAACAAATCAATAGCAAAAATAATCCTAAAAATAGCCAAAGAGTTAAAAAAAATGTATAAAATAATTCCAAAAATACAATTATAATAATACAATTATAAAAATATAAAAAACATTTTAAACATAACATTATAAAAACAATTATAAAAATAATTACAAAAATAATTACAAACTAGGTGCAGGAACGTTTGCGTGTTTTTTGGATGCCAAGATGAAAATTCATGTGAAAAGAGTGCGCAAGACTTGGCAAGTGTAATACTTTGGAAAATACCACGCACCTCCTGCTCGCTCCTCCTCTTCTAAAAGGGTGGCATCCGTCCTGCTGTTCCTCCTTCAGGTGCTCCCTCTTCAGGAAACAGGCACTACCGGGCCTGCCTTCCTGCTGCCAGTTCCGTGGCACTGATCACAGTCTGTCCTTACAGACTGAAACAACCAATTGAGAAAAACGAGAGGAAAACCAATGAGAAAAAAAAAATATAAAAAAACCCCAAGAAAAAGAATAAGAAATTAAGAGCAAAAATAATCCTAAATATAGCCATTCAAAGAGTTATAAAAATAGGTATAATTCCAAATATACAATTATAAAAATATAATTCTAAAAATAAAAACCCATAATTATAAATATAATATGATAAAAAATTAATATATAATTACAAAAAATAATTTCCAACAAGGTGCAGGAACGTCTGGGGGTTTTTTGGATGCCAAGGTAAAAACTCATGTGAAAATCGTTCACAAGCCTTGGCAAGTGTAATACTTTGGAAAATACCACGCACCTCCTGCTCGCTCCTCCTCTTTTAAATGGGTAGCATTGGTCCTGCTGTTCCTCCTTCAGATGCTCCCTCTTCAGGAAACAGGCACTACCTGGCCTGCTTTCCTGCTGACACTTTGTCATCCTAAGTCAAACGTGGCATTGATCATAGTCTGTCCTTACAGATTGAAACAAACAATTGAGAAAAATGAGAGGAAAAGTAATGAGAAAAAGAATATAAATAACCAAGACAATAATAACAAATCAATAGCAAAAATAATCCTAAAAATAGCCATTCAAAGTGTTACATAAATAGGTATTAAATAATTCCAAATATACAATTATAAAAAGATAAATATATCATTCTACAAATAACATCATAAAAATCATAAAAAATGTAACTACAAAAATAATTACAAACTAGGTGCAGGAACGTTTGCGGGTTTTTTGGATGCCAAGGTTAAAAACCATGTGAAAAGGCCTCTACCTGGCCTGCTTTCCTGCTGCCGCTTTGTCATCCAAAGTCAAACGTGGCATTGATCATACTCTATCCTTACAGACTGAAACAAATAATTGAGAAAAACGAGAGGAATACTAATGAGAAAAAGAATATAAAAACCAAGACAATAATAACAAATCAATAGCAAAAATAATCCTAAAAATAGCCATTCAAAGAGTTAGAAAAAAAGGTATAAAACAATTCAAAAAATACAATTACAATAATACAATTATAAAAATATAAATAACATTTTAAACATAACATTATAAAAATAATTCTAAAAATGATTACAAACTAGGTGCAGGAACGTTTGCGCGGTTTTTTGGATGCCAAGAAGAAAATTCATGTGAAAAGAGTTCGCAAGCCTTGGCAAGTGTAATACTTTGGAAAATACCACGCACCTCCTGCTCGCTCCTCCTCTTTTAAATGGGTGGCATTGGTCCTGGTCCTCCTCCTTCAGATGCTCCTTCTTCAGGAAACAGGCACTACCGGGCCTGCTTTCCTGCTGACACTTTGTCATCCTAAGTCAAACGTGGCATTGATCATAGTCTGTCCTTACAGACTGAAACAAACAATTGAGAAAAACGAGAGGGAAACTAATGAGAAAAAGAATATAAAAAACAAAGAAAAAGAGTAACAAATCAATAGCAAAAATAATCCTAAAAATAGGCATTCAATGTGTTATAAAATTAGGTATAAAATAATTCCAAATATACAATTATAAAAATATAAAGATATCATTCTACAAATAACATCATAACAATCATAAAAAATGTAATTACAAAAATAATTACAAACTAGGTGCAGGAACGTTTGCAGGTTTTTCGGATGCCAAGGTTAAAAACCATGTGAAAAGGCCACTACCTGGCCTGCTTTCCTGCTGACACTTTGTCATCCTAAATCAAACGTGGCATTGATCATACTCTATCCTTACAGACTGAAACAAATAATTGAGAAAAACGAGCGGAATACAAATAAGAAAAAGAATATAAAACCGAAGACAATAATAACAAATCTATAACCAAAATAATGTTAAAAAATAGCCATTCAAAGAGTTAGGAAAAAAGGTATAAAACAATTCCAAAAATACAATTAGAATAATACAATTATAAAAATATAAATAACATTTTAAACATAACATTATAAAAATAATTACAAAAATAATTACAAACTAGGTGCAGGAACATTTGCGTGTTTTTTGGATGCCAAGATGAAAATTCATGTGAAAAGAGTGCGCAAGACTTGGCAAGTGTAATACTTTGGAAAATACCACGCACCTCCTGCTCGCTCCTCCTCTTCTAAAAGGGTGGCATCCGTCCTGCTGTTCCTCCTTCAGGTGCTCCCTCTTCAGGAAACAGGCACTACCTGGCCTGCTTTCCTGCTGACACTTTGTCATCCTACGTCAAACGTGGCATTGATCATAGTCTGTCCTTACAGACTGGAACAAACAATTGAGAAAAATGAGAGGAATACTAATGAGAAAAAGAATATAAAACCCAAGACAATAATAACAAATCAGTAGCAAAAATAATCCTAAAAATAGCCATTCAAAGAGTTAGAAAAAAAGGTATAAAACAATTCCAAAAATACAATTATAAAAATACAAATGACATTTTAAACATAACATTATAAAAATAATTCTAAAAACAATTACAAAAATAATTACAAACTAGGTGCAGGAACGTTTGCGTGGTTTTTTGGATGCCAAGGTGAAAATTCATGTGAAAAGAGTTCACAAACCTTGGCAAGTGTAATACTTTGGAAAATACCACGCACCTCCTGCTCGAGAGCTACTCCTCTTTTAAAAGTGTCTGATCACTCCTGCTCCTCATTCTTCAGATTCTCGCTCTTCAGGAGACAGGGACTACCTCAGAGCCTGCTTTCCTGCTGCCGCTTTGTCCTCCAAAGTCAAACGTGGCATTGATCATCGTTCTTTCTTACAGACTGAAACAAAGAATTGTGAAACACGAGAGCAAAACTAATGATAAAAAGAATAAAAAAAACCCTATGAAAACAATAAAAAATAAAGGGCAAAAATTCAACAAAAAATAGCCATTCAAATAGTTATAAAAATAATGACAAGATATGCAAAGCAGAATAAAAAAAATTAAAATATCTTTTAAAAATAGAAAAAAATACTTATCAAAATTTAAAAACATCTTTTAAAAAATAATTCTAAACTAGGTGCAGGAACGTTTGTCGATTTTTGGATGCCAAGATGAAAATTCATGTGATAATGGTTCATTCCCCCAAAAGAGAGAAAAGTCTCATTCTTCAGACTCTGCAGGTTGCTCTCAAGAGCACCTTCTTGCCTCATCAGTCACTTACCTGCTTTCCTCTTTCCGGCAAAGATGCATCTTAACCATCACATTCACGCATCTGTCCCTCCACACGAGACGCAGGGGAGTCGTGACTTTCTGTGGCTCTCGCTTCCCTTTGCCAGGCTCCCAGTGAAGGTTTTTCAAGCTAAACCGAGGATCGCATCAGCCCGCTCCTGGCTGCACATGTGCACCACGTTAACGCTTGTGAGCATCCGCTCTGAAACGGACTGAGAAAAATACAGTAAAATCCTGTTAGCGCTTGGAACCTTTGTGATGGGTGTCCTTGAAGGTGGCTTTAGAGCTGAAAGAGTCCTGACCTTTCCGGCAAATAACCGTCTCCTCGGGAGGGAAGGGAAATAGGGAAGGGAAAGGTGCTTCAGCTGCAAGAGACCTCACTTCCCTTTGCTCCAAACAGACGGGACGCAAGTCCTGCCCTTCTCCAGCTTTACAGGGCTGCTGCAGGAAATACTCTCCTCTAATTCCTGCTCCTGTCACGGAAAGAACTCTGCAGCTGCACCATTTGCACCTCCCTGTCTGGATTCACAAAGAAATCATGTGGCAATTCCTAGGAGCTATGAAGAGGAATCAGAAAATCACACGGAAGAAACTAACAATCACAGCACAACCACATGGTCACAGAAAGAAGGAAATAGGGGCTCAGCTCTTGGAAGTTGTTCCTACACATCACGCTTGTATACTAATCCTCTGTCTGAGAGATCAACATCAGGGTAAATTCTCTTTCCACGATCTGTCTATGAGAGGACCCAAACTATTCTACTTTATCAGGTAACGTATAACCAATTCATTCCAAGGCGTCATCCTGACGAAGAAAAGAACAAGATTTCAGGCACTGAATATGATTAGAGGGAAGGAAGATTTTTGAAAGGAAGAGAGAAGAAAAAAAGAAGCCTGGAACAAAACCCTTGAGAGAGCTTCTAAAGAACAGGGAGCATGTCAAAGGCAGATGAAACATGGAACCAGAAACCAGGCAATTGTTTCTTCTCTGAGACTAGAACAAACTACCACTAGACAGATTATTTAAAGGTGAAAAAAGTGCTTTTTCCACATTGCAAATAAACAGTTAGCAAGACAAATGCCTCAGTGTGTGTGTGTGTCTTTCTATTTATTGCATGATTTTTGCACAAGTCTTTGTCTCATACCAGTAAAGAATTAAAGCAACGGCCCAACGTGCCTTCTGAAACCAAAACCTTGCATTCCAGCACGTCCAAGTTCCTCGCACAAGCATTGTGAAAGCGCTGAACTAAACGGCTACTTACGCTAGAGTCAGGATAAGCTACTGATATGAGATATTCTGGCAACGGGAAAATGTCCCCTACCTTTCTTCCCCATCTGTGAACTTACTACGCCTGGTAGAAGCCAGCCCTGCTGTGAGCAAGAGGTTGGGATCATTTTCAAAGTACGTTAACCTGTGCACATCGAGACTGGTTGTATCCTGCAGGGGAGGCGGGCTGGAAACTTAGAAAAAGGGGAAAAAAAACCCCACTAAACCCCAAAGTTAAAAAAGGCATTGTAACAAGGGAAGCCAAGCTTGAAAGGCCACCCTCGGCACATGGCGTTGCCAGTCCCTTCTCCTGGTACAGCAATGAGCAGCAACTGCTTGCAGGCATCAGCTAGCAGGCACCAGTGACAGGTGGTGCATTTGCTGCCAGGTTGAGAGAAGGCTGAAACACATCACCGAGAGAACTGAAGACAGGTATTTGTCCATTTCTCGGTCAGAATGAGCCTGGGATACACAGAGCTTTAGCACTTTGTTTCTGCAGTTGTCTTCAAAGTCGACACATGATGGTGCTGCAGTCCACGTGCTGCAGAGCAGCCCTGGCTAAACAGTCCCCAGAAACTGTCTGCAAGAGGGGTTTCCACCGAGCTGTCACCGGACCAGTTCTAAGGATGTTAGCACCATTAGAGGCTAACAAAAGCCTGTGGGTGTTTGACAGGACATGCTTTCAGAGTGATCTGTCTTTCACCTGGGCTAACACCTTTCTGTCAGAGAAGCTTAGGAGATAAAAGCGGAGGAAAAGCAAGGAAACCAATAGAGTTTCCTCTTCTTTACCATTAGCGAGTTTGTCAAGGGTGCCAAACTGGGAGGTGCCGATGACTCTCTTGAAGGACAGGAGGCCTTGCAGAAGGATCGAGACAGCTTGGAGCACTGGCCAGTCTTCGACGGGGTGAAATTTAACAACTGCAAAGACCGGATTTTGCACCTGGCACGGCGCTATGGCAGGCACAAGCATACCTGGGAGAGGAGTGGCTGGAGAGCATCCCTGCAGAAAGGGATGCAGGGGCGCTGGCTGACAGCAGGCTCAGCGCGAGCCAGCAGCGTGCGCCCTGGCAGCCAAGAGGGCAAAGGCACCCGGGGCTGCATCAAAGACGGCAGAAGCGGCCGGGCAAAAGAGGGGATTATCCCGCTGTATTCAGCGTTGGTGCGGCCTCACCTTGGGTGCTGTTGTCAGTTCTGGGCCCCACAATCTGAGAAGGATGTGAAGGTCCTTGAACGTGTCCAGAGGAGGGGCAACCAAGCTGGTGAAAGGGCTGGAAGGAATGTCCTGTGAGGAGCAGCTGGGCACTTGGCGTTTGTCTAGTTTGGTGAGGAGGAGGCTGAGGGGGGACCTCATTGCTCTCTACAGCTTCCTGAGGAGGGGAAGGGCAGGGGGAGGTGCTGAGCTCTTCTCCCTGGTCTCCAGGGAGAGGCTGTGTGGGAATGCTTCCAAGCTGCACCAGGGGAGCTTTAGGGTGGACATTAGCATGCATTTCTTCACCAGCACTCTATGGGGATGCCCTTAGTACAGCCAGAGTTCATTCTGTCAGGGTGTGCTATTTCAGCACCTCTTGGCCTTGCAGGGCCCACGCAAAGAGGAAGGCACGCTCTGAAGATGCACTGCCTTGGAGTGCTTCGTTTCCAAGCGTGACTCACAATGCAGGTTTTAGCTGACCGATTAGACAGGGTTGCAAGTCCTGGCTCCTGACAGGCTGTCTTCTTCCTAACAGCCTCTGGAGAGGGGGCACTCCTGGCAAGGGAACTCGTCTCTAGCCTCCCTCTGCCTGCTGCTCCAGCAGAGCCACGTCTGCACAGGAGCGAGGGCCTGTCTCTTCACACCTGGCTGGCATCAAAACGTTGGGATTCTTTCGCTGAGTCGACATAGCCTGCCAGCTTTCTGCCCTCATTTCACTACTTTTGCAGACCGATTCATGACCAGGCATGTGCTGGAGGATTGTTTTATATCTTGCCGTTTATTAATTTAAAAGAAAACCACAAGAAGCAGCTCCTTTGCAGCTGAATAACCTCATCAGGAACTTCATCCCCCACCACTGCAGGTGGTTTCAGCTGTGCCCAGCGCATGGCCACCAAGGGCAGGGACAGCCCCGGGGCCTCCTGGGCACAGCGACTGCCTCGGGGCCAGCACCCCAAAGGCTTTCTCAAAAGGGGGGTGGGCGGGGCTGCGCATGGGGGGCCCTGTCAGTCACCCCCAGGTCACAGAGCCACCCCCATGGCACAGTGCCATACCCATGTCACAATGCCAACCAACCCTATGTCACAATGTCACCCCTGGCAACGCAGCAGTCGCCGTGCGACGGGGCAGTAAAAAAGGGGGCACCCGCCAGTGTCCAGCTGCCAGAGCTGCCCCGGGGACATCCGAGAGGAAGCCCTTGAGGAGAGGATGGGATTAATGGCAGGGGGCTGAGGGAAGAAGACTGCAGCCTGGTCGAGGCTGATGGAAGTTCTCTCACGCAAGGCCAGCTCCTGGCAGGGCCACCACAAATCTCATCGGATGGTTGGAAATCCTGCTTCAAGCCTTCCGGGAGCAGATGCAAGT
The DNA here is from genome assembly GCF_965140245.1 of Athene noctua. Lineage (NCBI taxonomy): Eukaryota > Metazoa > Chordata > Aves > Strigiformes > Strigidae > Athene > Athene noctua. The sequence continues at coordinate 157,546,619 of NC_134038.1, read as the reverse complement.
CCCTCAGGAGAGGAGAAGAATCACCTGCCGCTGGAGGTGCCCCAGGCTCTCAGGCCGTTTCCGCTGGAGAGCCGTGGCCAGCCCCAGGGAGTGCCACCGTGAGGAGCACTGCAGAGCGCGCCGGCCTCATCCCCTGCGGAGCCAGGGGCAGCAGCCGTAAGAAATGGGATGGATGCAGGGACGTTGCCAGGGCTCCCAGTGCTTTGGAGAGCCCGCGAGACAGGCACAGGAAAGATTCTTGCCCCCAAGGTCGATCAGGCCGGGGGCATTTGACCACTCCTGGAAGCCCCTGAGCTGGCTCCAGGCTGAGGGAGAACAGGGCTTGGGCATTTCCTGGGAGGCGTGACCAGCCTGTGGGACGCGGAGGCAGGTCTTGCTCACCTGCTCAGGGAGTAGCCGATCGCCATTGCTGGGGTCAGGAAGGAATTTTCCCCCGGGGCACATTGGCGCTGGCCCCCGGGGGTTTTTTGCCTTCCTCTGCAGCACTGAGCATGACCACTTGCCAGGGCTCCTCCGGTCCCTTTTGGCCGGGTCACTGCCTGCTGCTCGTGCACCACGAAGGCGGCCTCTCGTGCCCTGCAGCTGGGGGGAGGAAGGCTTTTTTTCCCCCACGGTGGGCTAGCCAGTGTCCCCGGGGGTTTTTTGCCTTCCTCTGCAGCGCTGAGCACGGCCCCTGGCCAGGGCTCCTTTGGGCCATGCTGGCCAGGTGCCTGCTGCTCCTGCTCCACCAAGATGGCCCTCGTGCCCCGCATCCGGGGGGAGGAACCTTTCTGGACTCCCAGGGTGGGCCCTAGGGTGCCCACCAGGGGTTGCTGCTTGTCCTCTGTAGCACTGAGCACAGTCCCATGTCAGATCTCCTCTGAAATTAGGTGCAGGTACATTTGGGGGTTTTTTGGATGCCAAGCTAAAAACTCATGTGAAAAGAGTTCGCAAGCCTTGGCAAGTGTAATACTTTGGAAAATACCACGCACCTCCTGCTCGCTCCTCCTCTTTTAGATGGGTAGCATTGGTCCTGGTCCTCCTCCTTCAGATGACCCTTCTTCAGGAAACAGGCAGTACCGGGCCTGCTTTCCTTCTGCCACTTTGTCATCCTAAGTCAAACGTGGCATTGATCATAGTCTGTCCTTACAGAATGAAACAAATAATTGAGAAAAACGAGAGGAATACTAATGAGAAAAAGAATATAAAACCCAAGACAATAATAACAAATCAATAGCAAAAATAATCCTAAAAATAGCCAAAGAGTTAAAAAAAATGTATAAAATAATTCCAAAAATACAATTATAAGAATACAATTATAAAAATATAAAAAACATTTTAAACATAACATTATAAAAACAATTATAAAAATAATTACAAAAATAATTACAAACTAGGTGCAGGAACGTTTGCGTGTTTTTTGGATGCCAAGATGAAAATTCATGTGAAAAGAGTGCGCAAGACTTGGCAAGTGTAATACTTTGGAAAATACCACGCACCTCCTGCTCGCTCCTCCTCTTCTAAAAGGGTGGCATCCGTCCTGCTGTTCCTCCTTCAGGTGCTCCCTCTTCAGGAAACAGGCACTACCTGGCCTGCTTTCCTGCTGACACTTTGTCATCCTACGTCAAACGTGGCATTGATCATAGTCTGTCCTTACAGACTGGAACAAACAATTGAGAAAAATGAGAGGAATACTAATGAGAAAAAGAATATAAAACCCAAGACAATAATAACAAATCAGTAGCAAAAATAATCCTAAAAATAGCCATTCAAAGAGTTAGAAAAAAAGGTATAAAACAATTCCAAAAATACAATTATAAAAATACAAATGACATTTTAAACATAACATTATAAAAATAATTCTAAAAACAATTACAAAAATAATTACAAACTAGGTGCAGGAACGTTTGCGTGGTTTTTTGGATGCCAAGGTGAAAATTCATGTGAAAAGAGTTCACAAACCTTGGCAAGTGTAATACTTTGGAAAATACCACGCACCTCCTGCTCGAGAGCTACTCCTCTTTTAAAAGTGTCTGATCACTCCTGCTCCTCATTCTTCAGATTCTCGCTCTTCAGGAGACAGGGACTACCTCAGAGCCTGCTTTCCTGCTGCCGCTTTGTCCTCCAAAGTCAAACGTGGCATTGATCATCGTTCTTTCTTACAGACTGAAACAAAGAATTGTGAAACACGAGAGCAAAACTAATGATAAAAAGAATAAAAAAAACCCTATGAAAACAATAAAAAATAAAGGGCAAAAATTCAACAAAAAATAGCCATTCAAATAGTTATAAAAATAATGACAAGATATGCAAAGCAGAATAAAAAAAATTAAAATATCTTTTAAAAATAGAAAAAAATACTTATCAAAATTTAAAAACATCTTTTAAAAAATAATTCTAAACTAGGTGCAGGAACGTTTGTCGATTTTTGGATGCCAAGATGAAAATTCATGTGATAATGGTTCATTCCCCCAAAAGAGAGAAAAGTCTCATTCTTCAGACTCTGCAGGTTGCTCTCAAGAGCACCTTCTTGCCTCATCAGTCACTTACCCGCTTTCCTCTTTCCGGCAAAGATGCATCTTAACCATCACATTCACGCATCTGTCCCTCCACACGAGACGCAGGGGAGTCGTGACTTTCTGTGGCTCTCGCTTCCCTTTGCCAGGCTCCCAGTGAAGGTTTTTCAAGCTAAACCGAGGATCGCATCAGCCCGCTCCTGGCTGCACATGTGCACCACGTTAACGCTTGTGAGCATCCGCTCTGAAACGGACTGAGAAAAATACAGTAAAATCCTGTTAGCGCTTGGAACCTTTGTGATGGGTGTCCTTGAAGGTGGCTTTAGAGCTGAAAGAGTCCTGACCTTTCCGGCAAATAACCGTCTCCTCGGGAGGGAAGGGAAATAGGGAAGGGAAAGGTGCTTCAGCTGCAAGAGACCTCACTTCCCTTTGCTCCAAACAGACGGGACGCAAGTCCTGCCCTTCTCCAGCTTTACAGGGCTGCTGCAGGAAATACTCTCCTCTAATTCCTGCTCCTGTCACGGAAAGAACTCTGCAGCTGCACCATTTGCACCTCCCTGTCTGGATTCACAAAGAAATCATGTGGCAATTCCTAGGAGCTATGAAGAGGAATCAGAAAATCACACGGAAGAAACTAACAATCACAGCACAACCACATGGTCACAGAAAGAAGGAAATAGGGGCTCAGCTCTTGGAAGTTGTTCCTACACATCACGCTTGTATACTAATCCTCTGTCTGAGAGATCAACATCAGGGTAAATTCTCTTTCCACGATCTGTCTATGAGAGGACCCAAACTATTCTACTTTATCAGGTAACGTATAACCAATTCATTCCAAGGCGTCATCCTGACGAAGAAAAGAACAAGATTTCAGGCACTGAATATGATTAGAGGGAAGGAAGATTTTTGAAAGGAAGAGAGAAGAAAAAAAGAAGCCTGGAACAAAACCCTTGAGAGAGCTTCTAAAGAACAGGGAGCATGTCAAAGGCAGATGAAACATGGAACCAGAAACCAGGCAATTGTTTCTTCTCTGAGACTAGAACAAACTACCACTAGACAGATTATTTAAAGGTGAAAAAAGTGCTTTTTCCACATTGCAAATAAACAGTTAGCAAGACAAATGCCTCAGTGTGTGTGTGTGTCTTTCTATTTATTGCATGATTTTTGCACAAGTCTTTGTCTCATACCAGTAAAGAATTAAAGCAACGGCCCAACGTGCCTTCTGAAACCAAAACCTTGCATTCCAGCACGTCCAAGTTCCTCGCACAAGCATTGTGAAAGCGCTGAACTAAACGGCTACTTACGCTAGAGTCAGGATAAGCTACTGATATGAGATATTCTGGCAACGGGAAAATGTCCCCTACCTTTCTTCCCCATCTGTGAACTTACTACGCCTGGTAGAAGCCAGCCCTGCTGTGAGCAAGAGGTTGGGATCATTTTCAAAGTACGTTAACCTGTGCACATCGAGACTGGTTGTATCCTGCAGGGGAGGCGGGCTGGAAACTTAGAAAAAGGGGAAAAAAAACCCCACTAAACCCCAAAGTTAAAAAAGGCATTGTAACAAGGGAAGCCAAGCTTGAAAGGCCACCCTCGGCACATGGCGTTGCCAGTCCCTTCTCCTGGTACAGCAATGAGCAGCAACTGCTTGCAGGCATCAGCTAGCAGGCACCAGTGACAGGTGGTGCATTTGCTGCCAGGTTGAGAGAAGGCTGAAACACATCACCGAGAGAACTGAAGACAGGTATTTGTCCATTTCTCGGTCAGAATGAGCCTGGGATACACAGAGCTTTAGCACTTTGTTTCTGCAGTTGTCTTCAAAGTCGACACATGATGGTGCTGCAGTCCACGTGCTGCAGAGCAGCCCTGGCTAAACAGTCCCCAGAAACTGTCTGCAAGAGGGGTTTCCACCGAGCTGTCACCGGACCAGTTCTAAGGATGTTAGCACCATTAGAGGCTAACAAAAGCCTGTGGGTGTTTGACAGGACATGCTTTCAGAGTGATCTGTCTTTCACCTGGGCTAACACCTTTCTGTCAGAGAAGCTTAGGAGATAAAAGCGGAGGAAAAGCAAGGAAACCAATAGAGTTTCCTCTTCTTTACCATTAGCGAGTTTGTCAAGGGTGCCAAACTGGGAGGTGCCGATGACTCTCTTGAAGGACAGGAGGCCTTGCAGAAGGATCGAGACAGCTTGGAGCACTGGCCAGTCTTCGACGGGGTGAAATTTAACAACTGCAAAGACCGGATTTTGCACCTGGCACGGCGCTATGGCAGGCACAAGCATACCTGGGAGAGGAGTGGCTGGAGAGCATCCCTGCAGAAAGGGATGCAGGGGCGCTGGCTGACAGCAGGCTCAGCGCGAGCCAGCAGCGTGCGCCCTGGCAGCCAAGAGGGCAAAGGCACCCGGGGCTGCATCAAAGACGGCAGAAGCGGCCGGGCAAAAGAGGGGATTATCCCGCTGTATTCAGCGTTGGTGCGGCCTCACCTTGGGTGCTGTTGTCAGTTCTGGGCCCCACAATCTGAGAAGGATGTGAAGGTCCTTGAACGTGTCCAGAGGAGGGGCAACCAAGCTGGTGAAAGGGCTGGAAGGAATGTCCTGTGAGGAGCAGCTGGGCACTTGGCGTTTGTCTAGTTTGGTGAGGAGGAGGCTGAGGGGGGACCTCATTGCTCTCTACAGCTTCCTGAGGAGGGGAAGGGCAGGGGGAGGTGCTGAGCTCTTCTCCCTGGTCTCCAGGGAGAGGCTGTGTGGGAATGCTTCCAAGCTGCACCAGGGGAGCTTTAGGGTGGACATTAGCATGCATTTCTTCACCAGCACTCTATGGGGATGCCCTTAGTACAGCCAGAGTTCATTCTGTCAGGGTGTGCTATTTCAGCACCTCTTGGCCTTGCAGGGCCCACGCAAAGAGGAAGGCACGCTCTGAAGATGCACTGCCTTGGAGTGCTTCGTTTCCAAGCGTGACTCACAATGCAGGTTTTAGCTGACCGATTAGACAGGGTTGCAAGTCCTGGCTCCTGACAGGCTGTCTTCTTCCTAACAGCCTCTGGAGAGGGGGCACTCCTGGCAAGGGAACTCATCTCTAGCCTCCCTCTGCCTGCTGCTCCAGCAGAGCCACGTCTGCACAGGAGCGAGGGCCTGTCTCTTCACACCTGGCTGGCATCAAAACGTTGGGATTCTTTCGCTGAGTCGACATAGCCTGCCAGCTTTCTGCCCTCATTTCACTACTTTTGCAGACCGATTCATGACCAGGCATGTGCTGGAGGATTGTTTTATATCTTGCCGTTTATTAATTTAAAAGAAAACCACAAGAAGCAGCTCCTTTGCAGCTGAATAACCTCATCAGGAACTTCATCCCCCACCACTGCAGGTGGTTTCAGCTGTGCCCAGCGCATGGCCACCAAGGGCAGGGACAGCCCCGGGGCCTCCTGGGCACAGCGACTGCCTCGGGGCCAGCACCCCAAAGGCTTTCTCAAAAGGGGGGTGGGCGGGGCTGCGCATGGGGGGCCCTGTCAGTCACCCCCAGGTCACAGAGCCACCCCCATGGCACAGTGCCATACCCATGTCACAATGCCAACCAACCCTATGTCACAATGTCACCCCTGGCAACGCAGCAGTCGCCGTGCGACGGGGCAGTAAAAAAGGGGGCACCCGCCAGTGTCCAGCTGCCAGAGCTGCCCCGGGGACATCCGAGAGGAAGCCCTTGAGGAGAGGATGGGATTAATGGCAGGGGGCTGAGGGAAGAAGACTGCAGCCTGGTCGAGGCTGATGGAAGTTCTCTCACGCAAGGCCAGCTCCTGGCAGGGCCACCACAAATCTCATCGGATGGTTGGAAATCCTGCTTCAAGCCTTCCGGGAGCAGATGCAAGTCCCTCAGGAGAGGAGAAGAATCACCTGCCGCTGGAGGTGCCCCAGGCTCTCAGGCCGTTTCCGCTGGAGAGCCGTGGCCAGCCCCAGGGAGTGCCACCGTGAGGAGCACTGCAGAGCGCGCCGGCCTCATCCCCTGCGGAGCCAGGGGCAGCAGCCGTAAGAAATGGGATGGATGCAGGGACGTTGCCAGGGCTCCCAGTGCTTTGGAGAGCCCGCGAGACAGGCACAGGAAAGATTCTTGCCCCCAAGGTCGATCAGGCCGGGGGCATTTGACCACTCCTGGAAGCCCCTGAGCTGGCTCCAGGCTGAGGGAGAACAGGGCTTGGGCATTTCCTGGGAGGCGTGACCAGCCTGTGGGACGCGGAGGCAGGTCTTGCTCACCTGCTCAGGGAGTAGCCGATCGCCATTGCTGGGGTCAGGAAGGAATTTTCCCCCGGGGCACATTGGCGCTGGCCCCCGGGGGTTTTTTGCCTTCCTCTGCAGCACTGAGCATGACCACTTGCCAGGGCTCCTCCGGTCCCTTTTGGCCGGGTCACTGCCTGCTGCTCGTGCACCACGAAGGCGGCCTCTCGTGCCCTGCAGCTGGGGGGAGGAAGGCTTTTTTTCCCCCACGGTGGGCTAGCCAGTGTCCCCGGGGGTTTTTTGCCTTCCTCTGCAGCGCTGAGCACGGCCCCTGGCCAGGGCTCCTTTGGGCCATGCTGGCCAGGTGCCTGCTGCTCCTGCTCCACCAAGATGGCCCTCGTGCCCCGCATCCGGGGGGAGGAACCTTTCTGGACTCCCAGGGTGGGCCCTCGGGTGCCCACCAGGGGTTGCTGCTTCTCCTCTGTAGCACTGAGCACAGTCCCATGTCAGATCTCCTCTGAAATTAGGTGCAGGTACATTTGGGGGTTTTTTGGATGCCAAGCTAAAAACTCATGTGAAAAGAGTTCGCAAGCCTTGGCAAGTGTAATACTTTGGAAAATACCACGCACCTCCTGCTCGCTCCTCCTCTTTTAGATGGGTAGCATTGGTCCTGGTCCTCCTCCTTCAGATGACCCTTCTTCAGGAAACAGGCAGTACCGGGCCTGCTTTCCTTCTGCCACTTTGTCATCCTAAGTCAAACGTGGCATTGATCATAGTCTGTCCTTACAGAATGAAACAAATAATTGAGAAAAACGAGAGGAATACTAATGAGAAAAAGAATATAAAACCCAAGACAATAATAACAAATCAATAGCAAAAATAATCCTAAAAATAGCCAAAGAGTTAAAAAAAATGTATAAAATAATTCCAAAAATACAATTATAAGAATACAATTATAAAAATATAAAAAACATTTTAAACATAACATTATAAAAACAATTATAAAAATAATTACAAAAATAATTACAAACTAGGTGCAGGAACGTTTGCGTGTTTTTTGGATGCCAAGATGAAAATTCATGTGAAAAGAGTGCGCAAGACTTGGCAAGTGTAATACTTTGGAAAATACCACGCACCTCCTGCTCGCTCCTCCTCTTCTAAAAGGGTGGCATCCGTCCTGCTGTTCCTCCTTCAGGTGCTCCCTCTTCAGGAAACAGGCACTACCTGGCCTGCTTTCCTGCTGACACTTTGTCATCCTACGTCAAACGTGGCATTGATCATAGTCTGTCCTTACAGACTGGAACAAACAATTGAGAAAAATGAGAGGAATACTAATGAGAAAAAGAATATAAAACCCAAGACAATAATAACAAATCAGTAGCAAAAATAATCCTAAAAATAGCCATTCAAAGAGTTAGAAAAAAAGGTATAAAACAATTCCAAAAATACAATTATAAAAATACAAATGACATTTTAAACATAACATTATAAAAATAATTCTAAAAACAATTACAAAAATAATTACAAACTAGGTGCAGGAACGTTTGCGTGGTTTTTTGGATGCCAAGGTGAAAATTCATGTGAAAAGAGTTCACAAACCTTGGCAAGTGTAATACTTTGGAAAATACCACGCACCTCCTGCTCGAGAGCTACTCCTCTTTTAAAAGTGTCTGATCACTCCTGCTCCTCATTCTTCAGATTCTCGCTCTTCAGGAGACAGGGACTACCTCAGAGCCTGCTTTCCTGCTGCCGCTTTGTCCTCCAAAGTCAAACGTGGCATTGATCATCGTTCTTTCTTACAGACGGAAACAAAGAATTGTGAAACACGAGAGCAAAACTAATGATAAAAAGAATAAAAAAAACCCTATGAAAACAATAAAAAATAAAGGGCAAAAATTCAACAAAAAATAGCCATTCAAATAGTTATAAAAATAATGACAAGATATGCAAAGCAGAATAAAAAAAATTAAAATATCTTTTAAAAATAGAAAAAAATACTTATCAAAATTTAAAAACATCTTTTAAAAAATAATTCTAAACTAGGTGCAGGAACGTTTGTCGATTTTTGGATGCCAAGATGAAAATTCATGTGATAATGGTTCATTCCCCCAAAAGAGAGAAAAGTCTCATTCTTCAGACTCTGCAGGTTGCTCTCAAGAGCACCTTCTTGCCTCATCAGTCACTTACCCGCTTTCCTCTTTCCGGCAAAGATGCATCTTAACCATCACATTCACGCATCTGTCCCTCCACACGAGACGCAGGGGAGTCGTGACTTTCTGTGGCTCTCGCTTCCCTTTGCCAGGCTCCCAGTGAAGGTTTTTCAAGCTAAACCGAGGATCGCATCAGCCCGCTCCTGGCTGCACATGTGCACCACGTTAACGCTTGTGAGCATCCGCTCTGAAACGGACTGAGAAAAATACAGTAAAATCCTGTTAGCGCTTGGAACCTTTGTGATGGGTGTCCTTGAAGGTGGCTTTAGAGCTGAAAGAGTCCTGACCTTTCCGGCAAATAACCGTCTCCTCGGGAGGGAAGGGAAATAGGGAAGGGAAAGGTGCTTCAGCTGCAAGAGACCTCACTTCCCTTTGCTCCAAACAGACGGGACGCAAGTCCTGCCCTTCTCCAGCTTTACAGGGCTGCTGCAGGAAATACTCTCCTCTAATTCCTGCTCCTGTCACGGAAAGAACTCTGCAGCTGCACCATTTGCACCTCCCTGTCTGGATTCACAAAGAAATCATGTGGCAATTCCTAGGAGCTATGAAGAGGAATCAGAAAATCACACGGAAGAAACTAACAATCACAGCACAACCACATGGTCACAGAAAGAAGGAAATAGGGGCTCAGCTCTTGGAAGTTGTTCCTACACATCACGCTTGTATACTAATCCTCTGTCTGAGAGATCAACATCAGGGTAAATTCTCTTTCCACGATCTGTCTATGAGAGGACCCAAACTATTCTACTTTATCAGGTAACGTATAACCAATTCATTCCAAGGCGTCATCCTGACGAAGAAAAGAACAAGATTTCAGGCACTGAATATGATTAGAGGGAAGGAAGATTTTTGAAAGGAAGAGAGAAGAAAAAAAGAAGCCTGGAACAAAACCCTTGAGAGAGCTTCTAAAGAACAGGGAGCATGTCAAAGGCAGATGAAACATGGAACCAGAAACCAGGCAATTGTTTCTTCTCTGAGACTAGAACAAACTACCACTAGACAGATTATTTAAAGGTGAAAAAAGTGCTTTTTCCACATTGCAAATAAACAGTTAGCAAGACAAATGCCTCAGTGTGTGTGTGTGTCTTTCTATTTATTGCATGATTTTTGCACAAGTCTTTGTCTCATACCAGTAAAGAATTAAAGCAACGGCCCAACGTGCCTTCTGAAACCAAAACCTTGCATTCCAGCACGTCCAAGTTCCTCGCACAAGCATTGTGAAAGCGCTGAACTAAACGGCTACTTACGCTAGAGTCAGGATAAGCTACTGATATGAGATATTCTGGCAACGGGAAAATGTCCCCTACCTTTCTTCCCCATCTGTGAACTTACTACGCCTGGTAGAAGCCAGCCCTGCTGTGAGCAAGAGGTTGGGATCATTTTCAAAGTACGTTAACCTGTGCACATCGAGACTGGTTGTATCCTGCAGGGGAGGCGGGCTGGAAACTTAGAAAAAGGGGAAAAAAAACCCCACTAAACCCCAAAGTTAAAAAAGGCATTGTAACAAGGGAAGCCAAGCTTGAAAGGCCACCCTCGGCACATGGCGTTGCCAGTCCCTTCTCCTGGTACAGCAATGAGCAGCAACTGCTTGCAGGCATCAGCTAGCAGGCACCAGTGACAGGTGGTGCATTTGCTGCCAGGTTGAGAGAAGGCTGAAACACATCACCGAGAGAACTGAAGACAGGTATTTGTCCATTTCTCGGTCAGAATGAGCCTGGGATACACAGAGCTTTAGCACTTTGTTTCTGCAGTTGTCTTCAAAGTCGACACATGATGGTGCTGCAGTCCACGTGCTGCAGAGCAGCCCTGGCTAAACAGTCCCCAGAAACTGTCTGCAAGAGGGGTTTCCACCGAGCTGTCACCGGACCAGTTCTAAGGATGTTAGCACCATTAGAGGCTAACAAAAGCCTGTGGCTGTTTGACAGGACATGCTTTCAGAGTGATCTGTCTTTCACCTGGGCTAACACCTTTCTGTCAGAGAAGCTTAGGAGATAAAAGCGGAGGAAAAGCAAGGAAACCAATAGAGTTTCCTCTTCTTTACCATTAGCGAGTTTGTCAAGGGTGCCAAACTGGGAGGTGCCGATGACTCTCTTGAAGGACAGGAGGCCTTGCAGAAGGATCGAGACAGCTTGGAGCACTGGCCAGTCTTCGACGGGGTGAAATTTAACAACTGCAAAGACCGGATTTTGCACCTGGCACGGCGCTATGGCAGGCACAAGCATACCTGGGAGAGGAGTGGCTGGAGAGCATCCCTGCAGAAAGGGATGCAGGGGCGCTGGCTGACAGCAGGCTCAGCGCGAGCCAGCAGCGTGCGCCCTGGCAGCCAAGAGGGCAAAGGCACCCGGGGCTGCATCAAAGACGGCAGAAGCGGCCGGGCAAAAGAGGGGATTATCCCGCTGTATTCAGCGTTGGTGCGGCCTCACCTTGGGTGCTGTTGTCAGTTCTGGGCCCCACAATCTGAGAAGGATGTGAAGGTCCTTGAACGTGTCCAGAGGAGGGGCAACCAAGCTGGTGAAAGGGCTGGAAGGAATGTCCTGTGAGGAGCAGCTGGGCACTTGGCGTTTGTCTAGTTTGGTGAGGAGGAGGCTGAGGGGGGACCTCATTGCTCTCTACAGCTTCCTGAGGAGGGCAAGGGCAGGGGGAGGTGCTGAGCTCTTCTCCCTGGTCTCCAGGGAGAGGCTGTGTGGGAATGCTTCCAAGCTGCACCAGGGGAGCTTTAGGGTGGACATTAGCATGCATTTCTTCACCAGCACTCTATGGGGATGCCCTTAGTACAGCCAGAGTTCATTCTGTCAGGGTGTGCTATTTCAGCACCTCTTGGCCTTGCAGGGCCCACGCAAAGAGGAAGGCACGCTCTGAAGATGCACTGCCTTGGAGTGCTTCGTTTCCAAGCGTGACTCACAATGCAGGTTTTAGCTGACCGATTAGACAGGGTTGCAAGTCCTGGCTCCTGACAGGCTGTCTTCTTCCTAACAGCCTCTGGAGAGGGGGCACTCCTGGCAAGGGAACTCGTCTCTAGCCTCCCTCTGCCTGCTGCTCCAGCAGAGCCACGTCTGCACAGGAGCGAGGGCCTGTCTCTTCACACCTGGCTGGCATCAAAACGTTGGGATTCTTTCGCTGAGTCGACATAGCCTGCCAGCTTTCTGCCCTCATTTCACTACTTTTGCAGACCGATTCATGACCAGGCATGTGCTGGAGGATTGTTTTATATCTTGCCGTTTATTAATTTAAAAGAAAACCACAAGAAGCAGCTCCTTTGCAGCTGAATAACCTCATCAGGAACTTCATCCCCCACCACTGCAGGTGGTTTCAGCTGTGCCCAGCGCATGGCCACCAAGGGCAGGGACAGCCCCGGGGCCTCCTGGGCACAGCGACTGCCTCGGGGCCAGCACCCCAAAGGCTTTCTCCAAAGGGGGGTGGGCGGGGCTGCGCATGGGGGGCCCTGTCAGTCACCCCCAGGTCACAGAGCCACCCCCATGGCACAGTGCCATACCCATGTCACAATGCCAACCAACCCTATGTCACAATGTCACCCCTGGCAACGCAGCAGTCGCCGTGCGACGGGGCAGTAAAAAAGGGGGCACCCGCCAGTGTCCAGCTGCCAGAGCTGCCCCGGGGACATCCGAGAGGAAGCCCTTGAGGAGAGGATGGGATTAATGGCAGGGGGCTGAGGGAAGAAGACTGCAGCCTGGTCGAGGCTGATGGAAGTTCTCTCACGCAAGGCCAGCTCCTGGCAGGGCCACCACAAATCTCATCGGATGGTTGGAAATCCTGCTTCAAGCCTTCCGGGAGCAGATGCAAGTCCCTCAGGAGAGGAGAAGAATCACCTGCCGCTGGAGGTGCCCCAGGCTCTCAGGCCGTTTCCGCTGGAGAGCCGTGGCCAGCCCCAGGGAGTGCCACCGTGAGGAGCACTGCAGAGCGCGCCGGCCTCATCCCCTGCGGAGCCAGGGGCAGCAGCCGTAAGAAATGGGATGGATGCAGGGACGTTGCCAGGGCTCCCAGTGCTTTGGAGAGCCCGCGAGACAGGCACAGGAAAGATTCTTGCCCCCAAGGTCGATCAGGCCGGGGGCATTTGACCACTCCTGGAAGCCCCTGAGCTGGCTCCAGGCTGAGGGAGAACAGGGCTTGGGCATTTCCTGGGAGGCGTGACCAGCCTGTGGGACGCGGAGGCAGGTCTTGCTCACCTGCTCAGGGAGTAGCCGATCGCCATTGCTGGGGTCAGGAAGGAATTTTCCCCCGGGGCACATTGGCGCTGGCCCCCGGGGGTTTTTTGCCTTCCTCTGCAGCACTGAGCATGACCACTTGCCAGGGCTCCTCCGGTCCCTTTTGGCCGGGTCACTGCCTGCTGCTCGTGCACCACGAAGGCGGCCTCTCGTGCCCTGCAGCTGGGGGGAGGAAGGCTTTTTTTCCCCCACGGTGGGCTAGCCAGTGTCCCCGGGGGTTTTTTGCCTTCCTCTGCAGCGCTGAGCACGGCCCCTGGCCAGGGCTCCTTTGGGCCATGCTGGCCAGGTGCCTGCTGCTCCTGCTCCACCAAGATGGCCCTCGTGCCCCGCATCCGGGGGGAGGAACCTTTCTGGACTCCCAGGGTGGGCCCTAGGGTGCCCACCAGGGGTTGCTGCTTCTCCTCTGTAGCACTGAGCACAGTCCCATGTCAGATCTCCTCTGAAATTAGGTGCAGGTACATTTGGGGGTTTTTTGGATGCCAAGCTAAAAACTCATGTGAAAAGAGTTCGCAAGCCTTGGCAAGTGTAATACTTTGGAAAATACCACGCACCTCCTGCTCGCTCCTCCTCTTTTAGATGGGTAGCATTGGTCCTGGTCCTCCTCCTTCAGATGACCCTTCTTCAGGAAACAGGCAGTACCGGGCCTGCTTTCCTTCTGCCACTTTGTCATCCTAAGTCAAACGTGGCATTGATCATTCTCTATCCTTACAGAATGAAACAAATAATTGAGAAAAACGAGAGGAATACTAATGAGAAAAAGAATATAAAACCCAAGACAATAATAACAAATCAATAGCAAAAATAATCCTAAAAATAGCCAAAGAGTTAAAAAAAATGTATAAAATAATTCCAAAAATACAATTATAAGAATACAATTATAAAAATATAAAAAACATTTTAAACATAACATTATAAAAACAATTATAAAAATAATTACAAAAATAATTACAAACTAGGTGCAGGAACGTTTGCGTGTTTTTTGGATGCCAAGATGAAAATTCATGTGAAAAGAGTGCGCAAGACTTGGCAAGTGTAATACTTTGGAAAATACCACGCACCTCCTGCTCGCTCCTCCTCTTCTAAAAGGGTGGCATCCGTCCTGCTGTTCCTCCTTCAGGTGCTCCCTCTTCAGGAAACAGGCACTACCGGGCCTGCCTTCCTGCTGCCAGTTCCGTGGCACTGATCACAGTCTGTCCTTACAGACTGAAACAACCAATTGAGAAAAACGAGAGGAAAACCAATGAGAAAAAAAAAATATAAAAAAACCCCAAGAAAAAGAATAAGAAATTAAGAGCAAAAATAATCCTAAATATAGCCATTCAAAGAGTTATAAAAATAGGTATAATTCCAAATATACAATTATAAAAATATAATTCTAAAAATAAAAACCCATAATTATAAATATAATATGATAAAAAATTAATATATAATTACAAAAAATAATTTCCAACAAGGTGCAGGAACGTCTGGGGGTTTTTTGGATGCCAAGGTAAAAACTCATGTGAAAATCGTTCACAAGCCTTGGCAAGTGTAATACTTTGGAAAATACCACGCACCTCCTGCTCGCTCCTCCTCTTTTAAATGGGTAGCATTGGTCCTGCTGTTCCTCCTTCAGATGCTCCCTCTTCAGGAAACAGGCACTACCTGGCCTGCTTTCCTGCTGACACTTTGTCATCCTAAGTCAAACGTGGCATTGATCATAGTCTGTCCTTACAGATTGAAACAAACAATTGAGAAAAATGAGAGGAAAAGTAATGAGAAAAAGAATATAAATAACCAAGACAATAATAACAAATCAATAGCAAAAATAATCCTAAAAATAGCCATTCAAAGTGTTACATAAATAGGTATTAAATAATTCCAAATATACAATTATAAAAAGATAAATATATCATTCTACAAATAACATCATAAAAATCATAAAAAATGTAACTACAAAAATAATTACAAACTAGGTGCAGGAACGTTTGCGGGTTTTTCGGATGTCAAGGTTAAAAACCATGTGAAAAGGCCACTACCTGGCCTGCTTTCCTGCTGACGCTTTGTCATCCTAAATCAAACGTGGCATTGATCATACTCTATCCTTACAGACTGAAACAAATAATTGAGAAAAACGAGCGGAATACAAATAAGAAAAAGAATATAAAACCGAAGACAATAATAACAAATCTATAACCAAAATAATGTTAAAAAATAGCCATTCAAAGAGTTAGGAAAAAAGGTATAAAACAATTCCAAAAATACAATTAGAATAATACAATTATAAAAATATAAAAAACATTTTAAACATAACATTATAAAAACAATTATAAAAATAATTACAAAAATAATTACAAACTAGGTGCAGGAACGTTCGCGTGTTTTTTGGATGCCAAGATGAAAATTCATGTGAAAAGAGTGCGCAAGACTTGGCAAGTGTAATACTTTGGAAAATACCACGCACCTCCTGCTCGCTCCTCCTCTTCTAAAAGGGTGGCATCCGTCCTGCTGTTCCTCCTTCAGGTGCTCCCTCTTCAGGAAACAGGCACTACCTGGCCTGCTTTCCTGCTGACACTTTGTCATCCTACGTCAAACGTGGCATTGATCATAGTCTGTCCTTACAGACTGGAACAAACAATTGAGAAAAATGAGAGGAATACTAATGAGAAAAAGAATATAAAACCCAAGACAATAATAACAAATCAGTAGCAAAAATAATCCTAAAAATAGCCATTCAAAGAGTTAGAAAAAAAGGTATAAAACAATTCCAAAAATACAATTATAAAAATACAAATGACATTTTAAACATAACATTATAAAAATAATTCTAAAAACAATTACAAAAATAATTACAAACTAGGTGCAGGAACGTTTGCGTGGTTTTTTGGATGCCAAGGTGAAAATTCATGTGAAAAGAGTTCACAAACCTTGGCAAGTGTAATACTTTGGAAAATACCACGCACCTCCTGCTCGAGAGCTACTCCTCTTTTAAAAGTGTCTGATCACTCCTGCTCCTCATTCTTCAGATTCTCGCTCTTCAGGAGACAGGGACTACCTCAGAGCCTGCTTTCCTGCTGCCGCTTTGTCCTCCAAAGTCAAACGTGGCATTGATCATCGTTCTTTCTTACAGACGGAAACAAAGAATTGTGAAACACGAGAGCAAAACTAATGATAAAAAGAATAAAAAAAACCCTATGAAAACAATAAAAAATAAAGGGCAAAAATTCAACAAAAAATAGCCATTCAAATAGTTATAAAAATAATGACAAGATATGCAAAGCAGAATAAAAAAAATTAAAATATCTTTTAAAAATAGAAAAAAATACTTATCAAAATTTAAAAACATCTTTTAAAAAATAATTCTAAACTAGGTGCAGGAACGTTTGTCGATTTTTGGATGCCAAGATGAAAATTCATGTGATAATGGTTCATTCCCCCAAAAGAGAGAAAAGTCTCATTCTTCAGACTCTGCAGGTTGCTCTCAAGAGCACCTTCTTGCCTCATCAGTCACTTACCCGCTTTCCTCTTTCCGGCAAAGATGCATCTTAACCATCACATTCACGCATCTGTCCCTCCACACGAGACGCAGGGGAGTCGTGACTTTCTGTGGCTCTCGCTTCCCTTTGCCAGGCTCCCAGTGAAGGTTTTTCAAGCTAAACCGAGGATCGCATCAGCCCGCTCCTGGCTGCACATGTGCACCACGTTAACGCTTGTGAGCATCCGCTCTGAAACGGACTGAGAAAAATACAGTAAAATCCTGTTAGCGCTTGGAACCTTTGTGATGGGTGTCCTTGAAGGTGGCTTTAGAGCTGAAAGAGTCCTGACCTTTCCGGCAAATAACCGTCTCCTCGGGAGGGAAGGGAAATAGGGAAGGGAAAGGTGCTTCAGCTGCAAGAGACCTCACTTCCCTTTGCTCCAAACAGACGGGACGCAAGTCCTGCCCTTCTCCAGCTTTACAGGGCTGCTGCAGGAAATACTCTCCTCTAATTCCTGCTCCTGTCACGGAAAGAACTCTGCAGCTGCACCATTTGCACCTCCCTGTCTGGATTCACAAAGAAATCATGTGGCAATTCCTAGGAGCTATGAAGAGGAATCAGAAAATCACACGGAAGAAACTAACAATCACAGCACAACCACATGGTCACAGAAAGAAGGAAATAGGGGCTCAGCTCTTGGAAGTTGTTCCTACACATCACGCTTGTATACTAATCCTCTGTCTGAGAGATCAACATCAGGGTAAATTCTCTTTCCACGATCTGTCTATGAGAGGACCCAAACTATTCTACTTTATCAGGTAACGTATAACCAATTCATTCCAAGGCGTCATCCTGACGAAGAAAAGAACAAGATTTCAGGCACTGAATATGATTAGAGGGAAGGAAGATTTTTGAAAGGAAGAGAGAAGAAAAAAAGAAGCCTGGAACAAAACCCTTGAGAGAGCTTCTAAAGAACAGGGAGCATGTCAAAGGCAGATGAAACATGGAACCAGAAACCAGGCAATTGTTTCTTCTCTGAGACTAGAACAAACTACCACTAGACAGATTATTTAAAGGTGAAAAAAGTGCTTTTTCCACATTGCAAATAAACAGTTAGCAAGACAAATGCCTCAGTGTGTGTGTGTGTCTTTCTATTTATTGCATGATTTTTGCACAAGTCTTTGTCTCATACCAGTAAAGAATTAAAGCAACGGCCCAACGTGCCTTCTGAAACCAAAACCTTGCATTCCAGCACGTCCAAGTTCCTCGCACAAGCATTGTGAAAGCGCTGAACTAAACGGCTACTTACGCTAGAGTCAGGATAAGCTACTGATATGAGATATTCTGGCAACGGGAAAATGTCCCCTACCTTTCTTCCCCATCTGTGAACTTACTACGCCTGGTAGAAGCCAGCCCTGCTGTGAGCAAGAGGTTGGGATCATTTTCAAAGTACGTTAACCTGTGCACATCGAGACTGGTTGTATCCTGCAGGGGAGGCGGGCTGGAAACTTAGAAAAAGGGGAAAAAAAACCCCACTAAACCCCAAAGTTAAAAAAGGCATTGTAACAAGGGAAGCCAAGCTTGAAAGGCCACCCTCGGCACATGGCGTTGCCAGTCCCTTCTCCTGGTACAGCAATGAGCAGCAACTGCTTGCAGGCATCAGCTAGCAGGCACCAGTGACAGGTGGTGCATTTGCTGCCAGGTTGAGAGAAGGCTGAAACACATCACCGAGAGAACTGAAGACAGGTATTTGTCCATTTCTCGGTCAGAATGAGCCTGGGATACACAGAGCTTTAGCACTTTGTTTCTGCAGTTGTCTTCAAAGTCGACACATGATGGTGCTGCAGTCCACGTGCTGCAGAGCAGCCCTGGCTAAACAGTCCCCAGAAACTGTCTGCAAGAGGGGTTTCCACCGAGCTGTCACCGGACCAGTTCTAAGGATGTTAGCACCATTAGAGGCTAACAAAAGCCTGTGGCTGTTTGACAGGACATGCTTTCAGAGTGATCTGTCTTTCACCTGGGCTAACACCTTTCTGTCAGAGAAGCTTAGGAGATAAAAGCGGAGGAAAAGCAAGGAAACCAATAGTTTCCTCTTCTTTACCATTAGCGAGTTTGTCAAGGGTGCCAAACTGGGAGGTGCCGATGACTCTCTTGAAGGACAGGAGGCCTTGCAGAAGGATCGAGACAGCTTGGAGCACTGGCCAGTCTTCGACGGGGTGAAATTTAACAACTGCAAAGACCGGATTTTGCACCTGGCACGGCGCTATGGCAGGCACAAGCATACCTGGGAGAGGAGTGGCTGGAGAGCATCCCTGCAGAAAGGGATGCAGGGGCGCTGGCTGACAGCAGGCTCAGCGCGAGCCAGCAGCGTGCGCCCTGGCAGCCAAGAGGGCAAAGGCACCCGGGGCTGCATCAAAGACGGCAGAAGCGGCCGGGCAAAAGAGGGGATTATCCCGCTGTATTCAGCGTTGGTGCGGCCTCACCTTGAGCGCTGTTGTCAGTTCTGGGCCCCACAATCTGAGAAGGATGTGAAGGTCCTTGAACGTGTCCAGAGGAGGGGCAACCAAGCTGGTGAAAGGGCTGGAAGGAATGTCCTGTGAGGAGCAGCTGGGCACTTGGCGTTTGTCTAGTTTGGTGAGGAGGAGGCTGAGGGGGGACCTCATTGCTCTCTACAGCTTCCTGAGGAGGGGAAGGGCAGGGGGAGGTGCTGAGCTCTTCTCCCTGGTCTCCAGGGAGAGGCTGTGTGGGAATGCTTCCAAGCTGCACCAGGGGAGCTTTAGGGTGGACATTAGCATGCATTTCTTCACCAGCACTCTATGGGGATGCCCTTAGTACAGCCAGAGTTCATTCTGTCAGGGTGTGCTATTTCAGCACCTCTTGGCCTTGCAGGGCCCACGCAAAGAGGAAGGCACGCTCTGAAGATGCACTGCCTTGGAGTGCTTCGTTTCCAAGCGTGACTCACAATGCAGGTTTTAGCTGACCGATTAGACAGGGTTGCAAGTCCTGGCTCCTGACAGGCTGTCTTCTTCCTAACAGCCTCTGGAGAGGGGGCACTCCTGGCAAGGGAACTCGTCTCTAGCCTCCCTCTGCCTGCTGCTCCAGCAGAGCCACGTCTGCACAAGGGCAAGGGCAGGCTGGAGATTTAGAAAGAGGAAAAAAAAACCCACTAGACCTCAAAGTTAAAAAATGCATTTTAAGAAGGGCGGCAAAGCTGAAAGGGCACCCTCGGCCCTTGGTGTTGCCAGTCCCTTCTCCTGGTAACAGAGGAGTGTTTTCCTATTGTACCATGTCAGATCCTAAACCAAATGCCACATAGCATTTGGGTGCTGTGGGAACAACTAGTGCTTGTGATTATTCCTGGGAAAGAGCAGACACTTCTCTGCGTCATATGGAGTGCAACTCCATCATCAGACTATGTATGGGCTACTTTGTGCGTAGCTTGACAGTGGAATACAAAAGCCATATTATTCGTCTCATTGGGAGGTAAGAGGAAGTGGCGAATTGGAAATTGGGAAGGGAAATGAGAAAATGGGGAAGGGAAATGGGGAAGGGAAGGTAGAGTTCAGCTGGAAGAAACCTACAATGACTGTCTAGTCCCACTGTGTGACCACTTCAGGGCTGACCAAAAGTTAAACCCTGCTCTTAAGGGCGTTGTCCAGATGCCTCTTCAGCACTGACAGGCCTGGGGCATTAACCACCTCTCCAGGAATCTTGTTCCAGAGTTCCACCTCCCTCTTGGCAAACAAATGCTTCCTAATGTCAACCCTAAAGCTCCCCTGGTGCACCTTTGAAGCATTCCCACACAGCCTCTCCCTGGACACCAGGGGGAACAAAGACTCAGGCCCACCAAGACAGAAGCCCAAGGCCAGAGGAGGTAAAACCATAGCAACTGAATAACGGGCATTTTTTGACACAACTGACTAAGCCGAGGCTGATGGACGTGCAACATTTCCTAGATAAGGGGGCCAGCAAGTAGGACAGCCAGAAGAACCTGGTTCTGAGTCTTGGCCCTGTCAAAACTGAGGAAAAGGTGACGAGGAAGACTACCGGCCTTCCTCCTGAAGACCTCCGAAGACGACCATCAGGAGGCAATACGCAGGCGCAAAGATGACACATTCCAGAACTGCTGACACAGGCCTTTTGGATTAGGATTAGGAACATTCAGAGAGCGCCGCATTCCCCCCCCCCCCCCCCCTCCAATTTAAGGCGGCTACTGAGGATCTGCCTGACCCCAGCGCAGAGCCGCCGCCGCCGGCAGCCCGCCCCGCCGCTGTGAGGGTGCCGGGTCCCCACAGCGCAGAGCCCGCACCCAGAACCGCTCAAACCCAGGAGCTGCACACCCGGGGCCGAGCCCAGAGCCTCCTGCCTGCCCCTGGCAGAGGCCGAGCAGCTCTTCTGGAGAGGAGCTTTCCGCGGCGGGGGCAGGTTCCGCCCGGGGCGCTGCCCGGCCCCTCCCGGGGCTGCGCGGGAAATGCCCCTCGGGCAGACGCGCCGCCGCTCGCGCCTCTCCTTCAGGGCGCGGACCCGCAGCTGCCGGCGGCGGGATCGTCCGACCCTCCTCCCCGCCAGCGGCACTGACAGGCGGCGCTCGCCGGACCAGGAGCTGCGGGAAACTCTCCTCGCGCGGCCGCTGCCTCGCCGGGCTCTCGGCGCGGGGAGCCCGGCGCTGAGGGAGCCTTTGCAGCGGGGCCGGGCCGAGCTGCCCGCGGGCGGGACCCGCCAAAGGGCCCTGCCAGCAGCCCTGTCCTGGCTCCAGCCGGGGGACGTTCCCGGGTCCAGACCGCCCTCCGCTCTGAGAGGGCGAGAGGAGAAGAGCCCGTCACCCTCCTGTCAGCTCCTCCTCACCAGGGTGGTCCTGAGGAGCCGGACGAGTGTCGCTGGACTAATGGTGGGACTGGGTGATTTTCAAGGTCTGTTCCAACCTGGATGATTCTGTGACTCCAGCTGGTACCGGGAGCCCTTCGCACAGGCGGTTAATGGCGGCGGGGGGTTTGAGCACTCGCCACAGCTCGCTGCCATGCGGACCTTGGGCCAACAGAGTCTGTCACAAGCCGGGTTCTAACGCTACCGAAAGACCCTGGGCTTCTCTGCACCGTGGCGTTTAGATGACAGTGCCCTGCTGACATCCCAGCCTGCAGAAGGTTTAAGGTAAAACCATAACGCTTTTGTAAAGTTGAATGTATCGTTGGAAAAAAGCTTGCTTCCCAACTGCCTTGATGTCATATCAGAGCCTTTCTCTGAGATTAGCATGTACATCGTTTTTGTACTTTTCTGGGTCTGTAGTGCCTTTGTTTAAAATTTATTTTTTTTTCTCTTGCAAGATACTTTGAAGAAACACAAACTGAACTTCTGAAGTTTCAACAAGCTAACAAAGCCAACGTTTGCTGTTCAGACACAAAGGTACTTTTAGCAGGACAGACTTATCTAACCCAATAAAATACCTTCATAGTATGGAAATATAAAAATTGCTATTTATTTGTTGAAAATTTGCGTGACAGTACTTCTGCTAACATTTCAAAGTCTTTGAAAATCAGATGCTTCTGTAAGAAGTTGTGGTGGTAAAGCCAAAACGAAAAAAGTTTTAAAGCAAATTTCTTGAGAGTTTTTTTTAAACCTCTGGTCATGCTTTTTATATTTGCAGAAGTTCATTATGGCTTTTAACACTTTATGATCCTCACAGCACTACTGTGATCCTAGAATCGGGAAAATCTGTTGTTTGTATGTTGCTTCCTGTGCTTTTCTCTCAAGTTCATACCATCTGTTTGGTGTGAGGAAAACACCGGCCTTTATTTTTTCCATTCTAGATGGCTAATCAGCTCATTTAAAAAAAAAATCTGTTTCTGCTGCGTGCTTTGGTATTGCAAGTCCGGCTGTATTTGCCTACAGATGGGATGGAAGGTTTTTCATGGAGAGGTGATGCCTTTCTTTAAATCATCTACAACTTCTAGGAGAAAATTAACAGGTCTTCAAGCACAGAAGTTTTTCCTCAGGTGCAATTCTAATGTTAAATGGAAATGAAGACCAGTCAAGCTTATCTTGAATCTTATGCTTCAATCACGTAAACTATTGAGGAGAAAAGGCAGGGGGTGCCTGAGAAACGAGGGCTGTTAGCGATGGTTGAAGTGAGATGGTCAGGTGGTGAGTTCTTATACTACTGGCTACAGCTCAAATAGAGGGGTTTTTTTTGTTTGTTTTCTGGAGAAGGGACAGTTCTGAAGTGCTATGAGAGCAGTAGTTCAACTTTTTCTCGAGTTTGAATTCTAGTTTCTGGTATTATCTTTATTTGAGAGTGTTTCTTGAAGGACAGAACTGAGAGGACAGATTGTGTTGACTACTCTGTGAGTAATATGCTTTCATAGAAAACAAGGTTCTTTTGTTTTTTGCCACCTATTTACATAAAATTCTGTCTAAGATGTCACTGTTGTGTTCCACCTCCATGGTTTCCACAATATTATGTGTAGCAGTGGTTAAAACCTATTAGGTTTCAGAATGTGTAGGATTTGGGAAGTTTTTTTCAAGGTAATGCTTTCCTCTGCTGTATTAATTTTAAAACAGCTCTGTGTAGTGTCTGGGTTATAGAAAAGCCCAATAACCAATGAAATATTGTTAGCTGGGCCTCTTTTTTTGGTGTGCATATGTGTTATCCAGATAGCATATTAAAAATGTGTTATCCAGATAGCATATTAAAAATGTGTTATCCAGATAGCATATTAAAAATGTGTTATCCAGATAGCATATTAAAAATGTGTTATCCAGATAGCATATTAAAAATGTGTTATCCAGATAGCATATTAAAAATGTGTTATCCAGATAGCATATTAAAAATGTGTTATCCAGATAGCATATTAAAAATGTGTTATCCAGATAGCATATTAAAAATGTGTTATCCAGATAGCATATTAAAAATGTGTTATCCAGATAGCATATTAAAAATGTGTTATCCAGATAGCATATTAAAAATGTGTTATCCAGATAGCATATTAAAAATGTGTTATCCAGATAGCATATTAAAAATGTGTTATCCAGATAGCATATTAAAAATGTGTTATCCAGATAGCATATTAAAAATGTGTTATCCAGATAGCATATTAAAAAAGTGTTATCCAGATAGCATATTAAAAAAGTGTTATCCAGATAGCATATTAAAAAAGTGTTATCCAGATAGCATATTAAAAAAGTGTTATCCAGATAGCATATTAAAAATGTGTTATCCAGATAGCATATTAAAAAAGTGTTATCCAGATAGCATATTAAAAAAGTGTTATCCAGATAGCATATTAAAAAAGTGTTATCCAGATAGCATATTAAAAAAGTGTTATCCAGATAGCATATTAAAAAAGTGTTATCCAGATAGCATATTAAAAAAGTGTTATCCAGATAGCATATTAAAAAAGTGTTATCCAGATAGCATATTAAAAAAGTGTTATCCAGATAGCATATTAAAAAAGTGTTATCCAGATAGCATATTAAAAAAGTGTTATCCAGATAGCATATTAAAAAAGTGTTATCCAGATAGCATATTAAAAAAGTGTTATCCAGATAGCATATTAAAAAAGTGTTATCCAGATAGCATATTAAAAAAGTGTTATCCAGATAGCATATTAAAAAAGTGTTATCCAGATAGCATATTAAAAAAGTGTTATCCAGATAGCATATTAAAAAAGTGTTATCCAGATAGCATATTAAAAAAGTGTTATCCAGATAGCATATTAAAAAAGTGTTATCCAGATAGCATATTAAAAAAGTGTTATCCAGATAGCATATTAAAAAAGTGTTATCCAGATAGCATATTAAAAAAGTGTTATCCAGATAGCATATTAAAAAAGTGTTATCCAGATAGCATATTAAAAAAGTGTTATCCAGATAGCATATTAAAAAAGTGTTATCCAGATAGCATATTAAAAAAGTGTTATCCAGATAGCATATTAAAAAAGTGTTATCCAGATAGCATATTAAAAAAGTGTTATCCAGATAGCATATTAAAAAAGTGTTATCCAGATAGCATATTAAAAAAGTGTTATCCAGATAGCATATTAAAAAAGTGTTATCCAGATAGCATATTAAAAAAGTGTTATCCAGATAGCATATTAAAAAAGTGTTATCCAGATAGCATATTAAAAAAGTGTTATCCAGATAGCATATTAAAAAAGTGTTATCCAGATAGCATATTAAAAAAGTGTTATCCAGATAGCATATTAAAAAAGTGTTATCCAGATAGCATATTAAAAAAGTGTTATCCAGATAGCATATTAAAAAAGTGTTATCCAGATAGCATATTAAAAAAGTGTTATCCAGATAGCATATTAAAAAAGTGTTATCCAGATAGCATATTAAAAAAGTGTTATCCAGATAGCATATTAAAAAAGTGTTATCCAGATAGCATATTAAAAAAGTGTTATCCAGATAGCATATTAAAAAAGTGTTATCCAGATAGCATATTAAAAAAGTGTTATCCAGATAGCATATTAAAAAAGTGTTATCCAGATAGCATATTAAAAAAGTGTTATCCAGATAGCATATTAAAAAAGTGTTATCCAGATAGCATATTAAAAAAGTGTTATCCAGATAGCATATTAAAAAAGTGTTATCCAGATAGCATATTAAAAAAGTGTTATCCAGATAGCATATTAAAAAAGTGTTATCCAGATAGCATATTAAAAAAGTGTTATCCAGATAGCATATTAAAAAAGTGTTATCCAGATAGCATATTAAAAAAGTGTTATCCAGATAGCATATTAAAAAAGTGTTATCCAGATAGCATATTAAAAAAGTGTTATCCAGATAGCATATTAAAAAAGTGTTATCCAGATAGCATATTAAAAAAGTGTTATCCAGATAGCATATTAAAAAAGTGTTATCCAGATAGCATATTAAAAAAGTGTTATCCAGATAGCATATTAAAAAAGTGTTATCCAGATAGCATATTAAAAAAGTGTTATCCAGATAGCATATTAAAAAAGTGTTATCCAGATAGCATATTAAAAAAGTGTTATCCAGATAGCATATTAAAAAAGTGTTATCCAGATAGCATATTAAAAAAGTGTTATCCAGATAGCATATTAAAAAAGTGTTATCCAGATAGCATATTAAAAAAGTGTTATCCAGATAGCATATTAAAAAAGTGTTATCCAGATAGCATATTAAAAAAGTGTTATCCAGATAGCATATTAAAAAAGTGTTATCCAGATAGCATATTAAAAAAGTGTTATCCAGATAGCATATTAAAAAAGTGTTATCCAGATAGCATATTAAAAAAGTGTTATCCAGATAGCATATTAAAAAAGTGTTATCCAGATAGCATATTAAAAAAGTGTTATCCAGATAGCATATTAAAAAAGTGTTATCCAGATAGCATATTAAAAAAGTGTTATCCAGATAGCATATTAAAAAAGTGTTATCCAGATAGCATATTAAAAAAGTGTTATCCAGATAGCATATTAAAAAAGTGTTATCCAGATAGCATATTAAAAAAGTGTTATCCAGATAGCATATTAAAAAAGTGTTATCCAGATAGCATATTAAAAAAGTGTTATCCAGATAGCATATTAAAAAAGTGTTATCCAGATAGCATATTAAAAAAGTGTTATCCAGATAGCATATTAAAAAAGTGTTATCCAGATAGCATATTAAAAAAGTGTTATCCAGATAGCATATTAAAAAAGTGTGTTCTTAGAATCATATAGGGTGGGGGAGTGTTTTGGGTTTGTTTGCTTGGGGTTGTAAACTGCTGGTATGTTCTAAAGGAATATCTCTGTAATATAAATGAGGTGATACCCGAGTATTTCTAGTCTGTTAGAGGGTATCACCGATTTTATGGAGATGTGCTTTATAAATATAAATACAGCATCTGTCTATTTTCATATGTTATAGTCTGTGCATCTTGTATTTTAATCTTGTCTGTAGAGTTAATGGTAGGGTGATGTGTTTTAGAAAACACAGGAGAGCGTGTGTTTGATAAACTTGTCAAATTCAACAGTCTAAATGTTTATTCTTGGCTAAAAGATGTTGTTTATGTACTCGCTATAGACTTTGCCGTAGCTGTTTCTTACCCCTTTTCAGCTGCTGCCCCTGTATGCCACAGGGGATATTTGCTTGTAAATGCCTGTCCCTTTTCAGTAGAAGATGGCAATCTTGTCCTATTTTTCCTCTCTTACAAACTCTTCCTGTCAATTCAAAGTGGGCTAACGAGCTTTCTGCTCAGTGCCCAATGCCTGTAAGTTGTTTAGGCTAATCTTTTAAATGTAAGTCTCTGCTGTGTCAATTTTTGGCTCGATAAGTCAGTTGAAGTGTCTGATCATGTAGTTGAGTGGTCAGAAATATTGACCCAAGGGAAGAATTGTGAGGAGAGGGGGAGGAGATGATTTCTTCCAATATCCCCAAGGTAAATCCTGTACCTTGTACAGACCAGCTCCTTCTCTCTTACTTAAAGTGTATTTTCTTAGAGTAGTTCTGTGGCAATTAAATGGGTCTAACCCAGGCTGAGGGGATTTTTCTCCTTTCGCTCAGTCTGTGCTGAATTGGTGCTGAGCTAGATGGGTTTCCTGACTGTTGGAGTATGTGCAGGCTCCTAACGCTGCTGGGGGTGCAGGGGAGAAGCAGAGCCACAGACACAGCTGTGAAGTGGAGAGGTGGGATGAGAGACAGCAGTCTGGATTTAGATTGGTTTACAATGTACCCAAGAATTTGCATCCTTTTCCAGTATATCAGTTAGTTTAAGAAAGCTTCTAATCTCTGTCTACAGTTTCTCTGCTTTTATTCTCCTCCTGCAGTTCTGTGCCCTGTGAAATGTGTACAGCTGGGTGTGCGTGTCTGCCTGTCCGAGCTGTACGCAGGCACCGCGTCGGTGAATGCGAATTCTAGTGAAGTACTTGGAGTTGCTATATTGGCGAGATAGCTCGAAGGTTTTCTGATGGGGCGAATGCGACTATTAGCTCTGTAGGATCAGCTCTTACCCATAGAGGGATGCACATTAATATTACAACAGTTAAATATTTTCATGATGCCTGTGTCACAGGCTGAACTCTGTATTTTAGGGGTATGGGGAAGATTATGTGCTCAGATCTGGGCTTTAACACCCGTCCCATCTATCAGCTGACCTTCTGGCACTGTTGGTTGTGTTTGAGAGAGTTCCTTTAAGTGAGGTGTCTCCGAGGGGCTGATATTTATGAGGGAGTGTGTTGCTGGAGTCATACAACAACGCTAACAGTAAGCAATGTGCTGATGTGAATGGAAAAAGTGTGATATTTTAGTCTGTCGTTTTCTTACCGTGTAGCTTTTTCTCAGATGAATTGTGTTGCAAGCTTTTAAAAAGAAAACTTCATCCGGAAGGATTTTTATCGTATTTTATTTGGCAAAGTGCTTCATGACTCTTGTTAGAATGTTAGAATATTAAAATGTAATGATTAAAGGAGAGTGAAACTTTGAACAGATTTTTGAAGGCAGTTTTGAGGAACTTTTGGTATATGCATGAGAAGTCATGTACCAGCTATTGTACCTGAACCTTTCTGCATCAATATACAAAATCTACTGAAAGGTGAAACTGCTGCAGAGAAAATATTGGTGTGATATTCAAATATTATCCCCAGAACAGAGAAAAACTTGTCAAAATTCCTTTCATCAAACTTTGGATTTTTTAGAGATGTGGAGGATCTTATCTGTGTAAGGTACCCTATTTCACTAGAGAGATTTTTGTCAGCAATAATTTGTATATATGCATGTAGGCCCTGAAGAATATCAGCTAACAATAACCTGAAATTCGGTACTGGTAAGCTGCATTTTGTAGTAAGTGTTCTCAGGATTTACCGATACATCGCATTACGTGGACAGGTATATGGTAGGAGGTAACAGTGAACAGTAGAAGGTGGGGTTGCTGTAGACCGATTTCAAGTGGGTGGATGTAAACAAAGAGTGGTTGAAGGGTTTTTTAGCTGGTTGCTTGTGGTTTGGTTTTCTTCCTTTTATCTTTGAATCTCATCAGTTTACTTAAGGGACATAATTCTATAGAATGTTGGTATTGGTAACCTAACAAGCTGCTCAGAAATGTGAATGCATAAGCCATTCATATTTTAAGTTGGTCCAGCCTGTTGCTGCTGAAACACTAAGCTTGCCTCGGGGGGTATGACTGGCACTGTGGTGTTGCTCTGTCTCTCTCTGGCTGGCTCGCTGCTGATGGCTCTTAGCTCCTGCGGCCACTTGTAGTGGGCTCCTGGCTTCCCTGCAGTCACCTGGGAGGATTTCAAGTGGTCACTGTATGCTGAGCCAGCAAAACAGTACATCTGCTCTGCTGCTTTCCCAGGGAGGTCTTGAATGTTTGTGCCCCTTAGTGGAAAATCAGCTCATCACCGGGACAACGCCACCAAAAGACTGGAGATAAACTTGCACGGGCATGTAGGGCAGGTACAGTATCATCAGGAGGCGGACAGGCTTCACTTCAGATCGAAGCTAATGTTAATGATGGTGTTACCAGCTTCTGAAACAGGTTAGGTAATGGGAACTAATTGTAGGCTTGCTGAAGCAGCACTAATCTGGCTGCTTGCAATGAAGTGTCTGTCTCTGATCATTTTCTCTCAGCAGGCTGAAAAATAGCCCCAGTAGGAGTGCTTAGTCTACAATCATGTTGATTTTGCTTTAGGTTTGCCTTTAGCTGTGGAGATTAATGAATCAAAATGGTGTCTGAGCTTGCCACCAGTTCTCATCACTTAGCAGTGTTATTTCTAGCTGTTCTCTACTTGGCTTACCTGAGCCCGTCAGCTAAAGGACACTGCTCTTCTGCCGTGTGGGAGTGTGGTGCTGGGAGTGGGGTGCAGCCTTCAGTGCCTAGGAACTAGTGAGATGATAGCAGAGGGTGTTGAAGCCTTTTTTGCTTTTCCAACTGTGTAAGTACTGTGCTCTGTATTTGTTGGAACCATGTCCAAATCCACCAGTGGTCTTTCCTCTTGTCTTGTTTTTGCCCATATCACAGTCTTCCCTGACCTCAGAAGAGGAGCCTCCCTTGATTCCACCAGTAGCCATCAGACACAGTGACAGTGTGTTGGGGATATTCACTGATGTGGAAGTGCAGACAGCACCTTAGATGCTTGATAGCAAATCACAAGCAAAGGGTCTGCTTAGGAGGGTCTCTGTGTGCTGGTGTTTGGATAAGCAGCTGCTATATGGATCACAGGTTTCTTCAATTTCTTGGGGTTTCACTCGAAGGGGAAAGCTAAGGTGGTAAGTTTTGAGTGTCTCTCTGAAGTGTTCATCTCCTATAGCCAGCCTAGATATTTTGGTTCTGTAAAGGTTTGATTTGAACTCTGGTTCCTCCAGAGGTTTTACACACAGAAAATTCTTTGCCACTGCAGTTTACCATTAAGGTGTTTCCTTATGTTTGGGGAAGAAAGGTGAGTGGAAAGTGCACTTGTTCTAGAGAAACAATGTTCAATTAAAAGAACAGTGATCTCTGTTAGCTAACACCTGAAGAAGGAAAAAACCTTTTGTGGTAGGTGTTGGTTTAGAAGTCTCTTGGGTCAGAAATAGTTGCTGGGAAGGTATTGCCCAAAGTTAATGGGATATGCCTCCTGTAGTTCTTTTTTTTTAATACTGCCTTCATTTTATAGGTAATACTTGTTTTATAGGAAGTGTTGAAGAGGGGTAACTTGTTAATGTTTAAAAAGGGTTTTTCTCTGACCTGAATGGTAGTTTCTACAGATGAATGTGTTGTATCTTTTTTTATGAATAGCTTTAAACAGAGAGCAGAAACGCTTACTTTTCTCTTGATAGAGGAAGAGAATTAACCTGTTTAATCTTTGCGTTGTTCTTTAGTTTTATTTTGGGTGGGGACCCAACTCCTTGGACAGCTGCTGTTGTGTAGCACTGGTATTTGTTCTGGTTCCATTATGGGTCCAACGTGGCTGTAAGACTAGTTTTGGGCATTAAAGCCTGATCCTAATACCCCCGATGCGCTCTCTCTTGTCATGCTGAGGAGTCTTTGCCGTTAATTGCTTCATGTGGTGCAGAGACTGCATCTAGTTCTGTTGATTGCAGGGAAACTCTAAAGAGAGGAATGGATACTGCTAATTGCTGGAACACCTCGGTGCTGTGTGAGAGCTGGGAGAAGTGTTCATATCCATTGGCTTTGTAGTAAGACCTTGGTGAAGTTTTTTTTCTCGCCTTTTTACACAACAGCATGATGCTCAGCTTTGTGCAGAAACTTGACATCTGTCAAAAAATAGTCAATTTGAATTGTCAACTTGGGCCCACGGCAGGGAGCTCTCAGCTGGCCAGCTTTATCTAGCTGGTCTCCCGTGCTTGAGGAGGCAGAGGCTCACCCTTTCAGCTGGCAAGGCTCTAGGGAGGTTGTGTAGGTGTGCTTGTTTTTAACCTGTTCTTGATAGGGCCCATTGTTTGAAGAGAAACAAAATAAAACAAATAATTCTGCTCTAACATAAAACACAATAAAAGATACTGATCCTTTTAATAATTGCTCCGTTGATGGCCGTGTGGCTAGGCAGTGCATCCAAACATGGATAACCATTGTCTGGGTGGAGCTGTGCTCTTGTGGAGACCTGCTGTCTCCTGGAGCTGACCAAGGACAATGCTGTTTTGTTCCGCTGCTGTTTGTTCACAGTCACTATTTTCCCATAGTCTGTGTGTTCCCATAGTCCTTACACTGAAATGGGGAGGGAGAAATCGAAAGATAAAGACACTCGCCTGATGTTCTCTGTATGCTTGCTTCCATTCTGGTCTTCCCATCTGATACTTGTATATTTGTGCTGTTCTTCCTGGGTAATTATGAAGGGGCAACTCACAGGGGATACATGAACTCTATTACAGAATGATGAAGGGGATGGGAGCTTTGAAAGATATAGTGTGACATAAACACTGTTTTGGCTTTTCCACTGTATTTATATCTTCAAATTTAGAGGAAAAAAATACTTAATTTAACTAAAGCCTACCACCATATTCTGAAGCAGAAATGTAATGTAGAGTAATTGGAAAGGAGCTGTAAAAGAAGAGTACAATTATTGCCAGATCTCATATTCTTTTAGAGAGCTTTGTGATTTTTGACACCTGTACCCAGCCTGGTGTGTTGTTCGTGGGGCTTCTTTGTTGTAGTTGATAAAGTAAGCCATAAATAATTGTTCTTTTCTGTTTGAACAGTTGCCCAGTCAGGGAATTGGCATGTGCAAGGTAAGCAAGGAAGTAATGCCGACTTTCTCATAAACAAGTTGGGGGTTTTTTTTGGTTTGTTTTTGGTGTGTGTGTGTTTTTTTTTTTTTTTTTTTTAAAAAAAAAAAAAAACAGAAAAAAAGAGAAGATGAAGCATAGGAGAATGACAAGTAATGGGCTGAAAACTTTGGAAAAGATGAGGAGCATTCCAGAACAATTACGTAGTTTATGTGAGTATCCTTTAGAATTTCTCACATATCAGTGTTTGTACATGTGGTAATGCATAGTCATTTTTGTCTTGATGACTGGCAGACAAATGTATGGGACAGAATCAATCTCACATACAAATATGAAAGTGCTTCCGATGATGTTAAAATTGTTCTAACACATCTATGATGTATTCTGTCAGCTACAGGTAAAACCAGTGAGAGAATAGAAAGCAAGAGTGAGAGAGGAACAGAAACGAACGGTGGAAAAGATGAGCGTGGTGTTCATGCAACTGCTTGTAAGTAAGGCAGTTCAGGGGCTGCCTACAGGAATATACTGTCTGGGATGGGTGTTCCAGGGTGTGGGGAAACACTGACAGGTTTTGAGCGGCTGAATACAGGGTCTGTTCTCAGGTACATCAAGTCTACTAAAACACAAAGGGTTTCCAGGTGGTATAAATGTAATTTACCCCTTTTTTAAGTTTTCTTTATGCTGTGAGAAAAGAAGAAAATGTCAGTTGTGCAAATAAGCCTACAGTCTGTGGGAGCTCACAGTTCTTACTGTATATCTAGCAGTCACATTTATGACTTTATTGTACTTTCACCCACCTGGTTTGTCTTAAATAATGTATATTTGGTCTTTTTCTATTAATAAATTTCATTTTAGTCTGAAAGATCTTCTTTTGCTTGCTGTCTGCAGCAATGTAATGAAAGGGAGGTGTTCAGAGGGAAGACTGCTGTGAAGATTTCAGATGTACTGTGATACTGTCTTCTGAGATGATTGAAAGTTGATGCAGTAGGAGTTTGTTGCCAGACAAGTTTTCCATCTGTGAAGCTCTTGTTTAATCGATGATAACTAGATATGGTAATCCCGTTCTGGGATGGCTCAGTCCACTCTTTGAAGAGAAGTTTCTAGGCGGTGTTCTTAAATATCTGAAATAATTAAATATCTAGGAGATCATACTACTTTCTTCAAGGTTGCTTTTAATTATGCTCTCATCTGCCAAACTTCAGGAATATTTTCTCCTAGTGTGAAACCAGGGACAAGCATGAACTCAAAAAGTCCTTCTTTAATGCTTAGTGTTACATGATTTGCTGTATCACCTGAGCAAATGACCAGCACTTAAAGAGGTGAAAGAGTTACACAGCTAGAATCATACACATCTTGAGAAATAAAAGAATTCTGGTCATTTCAACATGGCTATGAAAATAGTGTGCTATTTTAAGATAACTGAGAGAACAGAAAACCGGGTGAGGAAAAAAAAGTTCAGTTACAACTGTTGGGGGCAAGTGGAGGGAATGGTGGTCTTTTTGTGCCTTGTAAATTTGCCAGGTAGTCCCCATAACTGCAAGTATGCTTTTTGTTAAACTCCTGGTTCCTTCCCTTGATGGATGACCAGCAGGTTCTTAGTGTTTCTGGGGACTGTTGCATAATGTATATGGATAATGACAGTGAATGTGCTCTACAGTCTGGAGAAACACAGTTTGTTGCAACGATCCTAGAAAGCAGTGGGTGCTGTTGAGCAGAACTTTTGTTCGTGAATCATCATCATCATCAGCTTGAGTTAGGTTTTGGTGACTGGTATACTGTATCTGTGTCACTTCAGTGGAATGCTGCTGAAATGCAGATTCTTGTATAAACTTGAAGCTTATGCAGGGCTTTCCACTGGGCATGAGATCTTTCTACATGTGCCACACTGTATGAAGTGGACTCTGCTGTGTCAGTCTACGTTCTCTAACCTTTCTTTTGCATGTGGTTCTCCTGGCTATGCCATGTATTTTGAGGTGAGCTGCCTGAGGAGCACAGTAAGAGAAGAGCTCAACTCTGAAGCTCAGGGCTGTCATCTTGTAGCAGCAAAACTGCAGTGATCTTGCTGCTGTGAGAATTGTTCTCGATGCGGCATCCACGTGTGCAGCAGTATCTATGAATTGTCTGCTTTTGCTTTAGGGTTTCTTTCAATGCTCATAATTTCTTGAGGCAAAAAACCAGGAAGTAACATTAATTTTTTGAAACATAATGTGATTAGGCGTTTAGATGATTGTGATGTGTGATCTGCACCCCTAGTTAATTGTGCCTGCAGGAAGAACCTACTGGCCAAATAATTGGTTCCTAACTGTGCTGTGCAAATCTTGTTATGTAATGGTCTGAGGTAGAATGTTGCTTCTGAACGAAGGTCCCTCTGAAAGGCTGGGTCTAAAGTGATAATGTAGATACAGATTGGAATTGTTACTCTGCAGCATAATAGTTGTACTCTCAGGTGCCTCAAGTACTACATACAACAGTAGCATGTTTCTATCATTATTTTCACCTGTGAGAAAAACAGAATGGGAAAAGTGAAGGAAGTTAAAATGATCTAAAATTTTCCAGACTGGAAAGGTGAAAGGAGACTCCCAGCCTGGGAACACCTCTTTTCAAAGACTGTTTGTTTCCTTGAGGAGAAGCTGCAGTGGGGGCTCTCCAGCTTGGGAAGGAACAGAAATGCCTTTTGGAAACGGTGTAGGATGAGGGGAGAAATAGGGTGATGTCATCACTGTGTTTCAAGAGACAAAAAATAATTATTTAGCGATTTTTGAATAGAAGTTGTTCCTCTCCCCTGAGTTGGCCATGAGGAAGCATAACAAGACTCCTGCAGCCTTTTCTCTTAATTTAAAGCCATTGCAGAACACTGCAGTGAGGCTTTGACTCTGGAGAGCTGGAATAAAGTACTGGCTACTGAAGGTTTGCTCTGGGGCCTTGTTCGAGCCTGTTCCTGTGACTGCACTGACCCCTAGTGACTGCAGAGACAGTTAAATAATTTAGAGATTCGGTTATTTTAAAAAAATAAATACTTATCTTTACATAACGTCTTGCTTTAAAAGGGAGCTTTTATTAGCAAATGTCTTCATTAGGAGGAAATAGTCAAAATCCTTCTATTTTAAGCAATCTCTAAGTTCTCAGGGAAGTTTTGCTCAGTTTTCATTTTACAACAACCAATTTTTTCCTCATTTGGGTGTTGTCCGATTTTGCTACGCTAATTAATAAATAGCTTCATTAAAATATCAGTGCTGCTAAGATGCTGGGAGTTAATGGTTTAAATTTAGCCATGTAAGTTTGTTCAGGAATGCTGGATCTCAGGCCGGAATCTTTGCAAACTTTTAATACAATACAGGTGATAGCATTGTTAATCTGTTTGCGATCTGCTATGATACACCTACAGGAGATGTCTGATGATCTTGAGAAGTACCGTCTGGAAAAACATTAGTATATTCTAACAAGTATAAGGTGAAAGCAACAAATCATTTCTTTCCCTTGGGCCTTTCAGTTCAGCAGCAGGTGATGTACATGCATATGTAATGCCAAGGCAAGTTCAGCTCTCCTTCGGTAGCCCTCTGCCTCTGTTTGGATTGTTATCTCAGGACTTAGTTTCAGGTACTGTTAGTTTGAACCAGAGTGGGGGATTTGTCATGCATTGAGTATGTGAAAAAACAGATACACAATCTTTTAGGGCCCCACTGCATGAAATGTACAATATCGTCAGTTTTCTTTGACTCCTCTTGGGGCCCTAATGACAGAGACAGCCGGACAGAAGAACATTAAGAAATATAATAGCGGATGCAACCATGATCTGGAAAACATGCGTGTGTCTTCAATATTTTTGTGGATCTTAGTGGTGTTGAGACTGACAAAGAAATGATAGATAAGGATTTGATGACACAAAGCACTGATACCTATCTGTACCTCTGATTTCAGTCAAGAGTAGTTAACACCTCACAGGAACGGCTAATATTGACCCATGTAACTGTTGTCCAGTGGTGAGGTACTTGTTAGTACCTATGACTTCCTGGACTGAGCAGTTGATGACTCAAAAGAACAGGATTTGTAATTTCTGTCCAAGAAGCTCTAGTGAAGAGGAAGGAGATAATGTACTGAGGTTGTGATTACACAACAACCCAGGACGAGCCAAGTGTCATGCCCCATGGCCATGTCCTTCTCCTGCTGCTTTTCTCTGTCTTAACCTTGAGCTGGGCCTCTCGCGCAGGCCGATCCTGTGCTGGGCATGTCGGCACGCTAAGACGCTAGAAAATGATTTCCTTCGGGCTTTGGCTTGTTGGGGTGGCTTTTCGGGGTAGGGTGGTGGGTGCAATTGCCTCAGGAGGTGCTAGTTCTCCATGATCCCGGTTTGGAAAGGCACTGGGCTTGTATAAAGCGTCTTTTCGGATGCTGGTTTTCTGAGATGCCATTTAAAAGGAAAGGAGGACAGTGTAGCTCGTGCTACAGCCATTCAGATGCTGGGAGGAGCCCCAAGTTGTGCGGCAGCGAATGGGCCTGCGACTCTGGCCCAGCACCCCCTGCACCTCCCGTCGGTGGAAAAGTCACCCCGTTTTGGTCCTTTGAGCTCCTAAAGGATTTTCCCAAAGAAGCCATCTCGATTCCTCATTTCCACTGTGAGACAAAAGGGATGTTCACCTGAGAACTTGTTGCTGCACTCTTAGATAAGGGCTAGGCCGGGCCTTATCTAACTGGGCACAGCATCCCTCTGGGTCAGATTGTAAATTGCCTCAGGCAGACGACATAGAAGGTGTTGCCGCAAGGCGTCGGGTCCCACAGGTGAAAACGGCAGTGTCTAATTCGAGGGGAGGAAACATTTTTGAGACGCTTAGTGTCCTTGATTTCAAAAAGGTGTTTCTCTCTGTTTTTTTGACATGTTCTAACTCTCAGCTAAAGCAGATACTCTACAGACGTTTCTATTCTTCTCTCAGTTAAGGAAAGCGAGACCTAACTGCACGCCTGTTTACAATCCCTATAGCCTCTCTAAATTTCACAGGATCCCAGAACCGTTCAGGTTGAAAAAACCCCTTGGGATCATCGAGTCCAACCCTCAGCCCCACTATGGTGCAAAGTTCTCCCCTGCACCATAGCCCCCAAGGTCTCATCCAAACGACCCTTCAACACCTTCAGGGATGGTGACTCCAGCCCTTCCCTGGGCAGCCTATTCCCCTGTCTGAGCACTCTTTCTGGGAACCCTTTTCTCCGAATGTCCAGTGTAAACCTCCCTGTTGCAGTTGAAAGCCGTTCCCTCTTGTTCTGTCGCTAATGACCTGTGAGAAGAGACCAGCACCAGGCTCTCTCCAGTGTCCTTTCAGGGAGTTGTAGAGAGTGCTGAGGTCTGCCCTCAGCCTTCTCCTCCTCAGACTGAACAGTCCCCATTAGATTTCTAAAGAGAAGAAAAAGGACATCATGACCACCTGAGGTTTCTGCCAGATACTCTCTGTAAAGTAGGGTAGAGAGCTGTATGAGAGCTGTATTTCTGGGAGAAGGATAGAATCATTTCAGCTCGAAGGCACCCTGGAAGGGATCTGATCCATCCCCATGTTCTAAACAGTCACAGTGAGGAGAAAGCTCCAAGGAAGAAAAAGACTTGGACGTTCCCAGTGACAAGTGCCACCCGGATAAGTGCTGGATCCCAGAGCTACAGAAAGGAGTCTGAAGGGCTCTCCTCCCAAAGTGAGGATGTTCTAAGAACGACCAAAGGTCCGGTAAACGCGAAAAGGGGAAAGGCCTGCGACAAAGCTAGACATCACATCTAGGTGACAGCTGGGTGTGAGGTTGGTTTCTTCAGAAGGCAACATTAAAGTAGCCTTCTTCTCAGCCTTCCTCTCGCTCTGATCTTGGTCTTTCCCCCATCTTTGCTCCTTTAGTTCAAAATGTGTGTCAAACCTCTTTCAGCTCATTCGGGGAGTTTGGTTGTGAAGCTCGTTTGGTTCGTAACACGGTTCTGCTGCCCTGCTCAAAGGTCAGAATCTCAGGAGGAAGCTCAGACTGAGCCCCCAGACGTCTGGCAGACAGCTAAAGCGTCTAGAAATCTGGCTTTGGCACCAAACCAGCTACTTTCTAGAATGCATCGTTATTGCTGCTTACATGAAAAGCTCTCTGAAACTGCTAAGTGAAGCCAACATATTTATTCATACAAGGAATTCTGCGTTATTAAAACAGAGTCTGTAAAAATAATTTCCTCTCTCCGATTTTCCTGACTGATTTAAATGTAGTCCATTTACTGAAGGCTGTTGGGAAGTTTTAAATGTTCTAGGGTAGACATGATTTTTCGGACTTGGTAAGATAATCTTCTTTGGGTTTTCCGGTTGCCGATTCTCCTGTTCTTGTAAACTGCGGCCCTCGCTTCTTGGCTTTCCCGCGTGGAGGCTGGCGGTCTCCTTTCCTATGGACCTGGACGTCTTGGTGGCTCTGCGGTCAAAAGAGAGAGACAGAACGTTATGTGTGCATCATTTCCTAGAAGGAAACAACATGCTCTCTCTCTCGGAAACCTTTTCAGAAGTACACTTTGAACGCTTGTAAAAGCAAGGGAGGAAAAAAAAAATGTCATCCTAATCTAATTGACCCTCGTTTCCAAAGGTTCCATTCAAGTCTTTTTCCTCTAAAACCTTCCCAAGCAGCTGCTTGAGCAGCAGGTGATGGTTGCACAAAGCAAGCAGAAATGGTGGCAAGGCTGGTGAGGGATTCCCGAAGGTGGGTTGAGGTGCTTTGCATCCCTGTGGTGCCTCAGCAGGATTTGCATCTCCGACCGGAGTCAGAATGGCCTAATGCTGCGTGTGGAAGTGCCCTGGGTCAGCTCGGGGCAGCACTGACAGCGGGGCCGCCTGGGGGGTGTCTGAAACAGAGGCGGGCAGGGGCCTGGTGCTTTCACTGGAAAGAGGGAATTGTATCAAGCAGTTACCTGAAGGGTGGTTTTCAAGGGAGAGCTTGTTTTTCCCTCTGGATTTCTTTTGCTCCCAGGGGTTGAGGTAGAGGCTCCTGATGTGGATCTGTCTGTAGAAAACACATAGACATTGTTTCTTAATGACAGCTGCAATGGCAGGAAAGGCTCTCTGAGCCTGAGAGGTGAATTCAGTGTGAGGTTAGCTGAAGGACCAAGGAGGGAGTGCATGGGGTGGATCCCACACCACCTCTGAAATAGCAGCTAGTATTCAATCCAGACTCCCTCTGTGGTCGTTTAAAGATCATCTGTAAACTGGTGGCGTTCCCAGGGGGCTCACGGGACCTTCGCAGTGAGGCGATCCCGCCGTGGGGGACATCCTTGACTCGAACAAAGGGGATGTTCCTGTGTTGAAAGTCTGCCCCAAGGCATCAGTTGCTTTTAGAGGAAAGGAGTGCCTAAGCCGGCCTCCTGTTTTATCCCTGCTTGTGAAGAAAGCACCAGGCACAAGGCAGCTTTGTGGT
The DNA here is from genome assembly GCF_965140245.1 of Athene noctua. Taxonomy (NCBI): domain Eukaryota; kingdom Metazoa; phylum Chordata; class Aves; order Strigiformes; family Strigidae; genus Athene; species Athene noctua. Next base: position 157,507,465 of record NC_134038.1, on the reverse strand, counting down.
TTTGTGCCGGGCGGTTGGTTTTGCACCCGAGTACGCTGCCTAAGGACTACCCCTGTTCTGTCAAACGGGCTTAAAAATGAATCTTATTAATACTCGGGTGTTGCGTTAATTTGCAAAAATGTATGCTACCTTTAAATTGATAGCAGGAGTTTGCTGAAGAGATCAAAGAGGCTGTAAAAAGTGGGGATCAGTATATTTGTGCCCCGTGGCCCATTTCCTGCATCTGTCGCCGTTTGTGGGGCAGAGGACTGCTTTCTGCTCGGAAGGTGCTAAATTAGTGTTGGTGACTATTGTGTCTGACCAGTTGTAAAGCTTTCTAAAGCTTCACGTTTCTGTCTGTGGATCCTGAGGCAATCAGTCTGTTGGTGAAAATGATGCTGGATCAGATTGACCCCTGCCCATATTCAGGCATAAATAAGTGAGTTTTCAGCTGCAGGGACCGATGGAAAGCAGCACAATCCAGACAGGCACGTTTGAGGCATTTTAAGAGATCAATGTAAGCAGGAGCCCACCTGTAACTTCCGTGAACTTTGGCGCTGGCTTGGCAGCGAAGGCACAGGAGACGATGTACGCCGATATTGGTGGTCCTGCAGAGTCGAAAGAAGACTTTCTTCTCGGTTCTGTACAGACATAAAGATGAGAAGAATCAGTTTGATCGCCCTCCCTTTGACCCCTTTGCTGGTAACTTGGTTTTGCTCTGGGGTTTGAAGTATGAATTCCTCAAAGGGAAAAAGCAAACAGAACTGTTGCACTGTTCTTCAAGAGCTGACATCCTGGCTGGAAAACAAGATGAAAAACTTGTTCTTTCTGGGTAGCCCAGTCCAAATGCATTCAGTTATTTTATTTACCCCCTGATGCTCAGCAGTGAGAATGGCAGTGCCGTTCCCTGTGCTTACCCACAAGCAGCTAAACCCTTCTTTCTCTTGCCTTTCCGGGTGATGGCAATACAATTCCCACCACGCTGAGTAACGCCAAAAGAGAAGGAGAGCCTTCAGGAAACGCAGTAGCAATTATTGCCAGCACAGACGGCAGAGCCTTTGAAAATGGAGGTCATCTCCTCTAGCACTGGCTCCCACCTCTGGGAGCTCGTGATTAGTTTAGTGCAATTGCCTTGAAGCTCTCATTTTGTCTGCTTCTTGGTCTTTGGTTAGTTCTTCGGATCCCGCCGAGTGTAACTCGAGCACCTGGTGTGTGACTGCCGTGCTCTCTGATGAAACACCATCATGCCCAGGTTAAAGAAGACCACGGCTCCAAAGGAAGGCACCGGCCTCAGCCACCTGTTGGTTCTTTGGCTTCTCGCTTTTCAGGAATGCTATTTACGGATCCTACCCGAGGGAAGATGTGGCCTATTAAAAGGTGCGTGTGTCATCCTTGTACCTAAAACCTCAAGAGAACTCACTTGAAGAAATGCTCTGGGGGAAGCACCTCTCTCCTTTCCTCTGACTGCATCTCATTAGAAATACAAAATTAGAAGATTTTGTCCCTGAAATTGACGGTAATGTGATTTCCCGGCCTCCCCCCCCCCCCCCTCCAGTTGAAAGTAGCAGGTGATATTTCTGTGCAGCAGTTTCTGATGACTGATGTACTGGTGAGTCCGGTGTGTTTTTATAGTCAGAACATAATGCTCTCTCCTCTAATGGAATTATACTCTTGCTTATCCCGTAAAAGATCTAACACAGAATTTTGTTTTTTTTCCAGTCACGCCACTTGCTCAGGAATGAAGGAGAAACAAACTAGAGGAGGTAAATATTTCTGAGTTGGTATTTCTTTGTCCTGCCTTCTGTTGGGTAAAGCCTAGCATTCCAACCAAAATGGAACTGGTTTCTTACTCTCTGTTAGAAGGCACTTGAAGGGGGGATTTATTTAATCTGAGTTGAGTTGGAGAAAAGCTTGATGTGTGGCTGCATTTCGTCATCTAGAGACCCAAGCCAGCGAGCAGAGAGCACAGAGCACCTCTGGGAAAGGGACTGGTCTGCCCTTTCTTTGGCACTGTCTGACGATGCAATAAAGAGCCCCGTAAGAGTGCCTGCACGGCCTGATGGGGAATGGAAACTACGTTCCTACCTTAGGATGGCTAAAACTAGGCCACACAAATCTCGATCCTTGTATCTCGGGAAAGTACACATAGGATTAATAGCCCATTTCTACCTTTTCCACCTACACTCGATACAGTGACAGGAGAGAAAGAGAGAGAGATGGGGGGGGGGGTGTGTGTGGAAATTCCTGTCTTTTATCGACACGAAATCTAAAAAGTGGGGAGGAGGGGCAAACTCTGTGATAGTTTCTCCCTGTAACAGTAATTTAAAAAGTGGTAACCATTGTGCAAGAAGATGAAAAGTACTTGCCTTTCTGCAAGTCCGGGAGGGTAGCTTCCACGGGGGACAGCTCTTTTTCCCGAGGGGAAGACACGGTTGTTGTTGAGGGGTGTTCACGAGGGGGCTGAATCCTGTAATACTCTCCTAGACACAGCCCAGGAGGGAAAAAAAAAAACCCAACAAAGTTCACTCTCTTGTCAGAACTGCTGTTTAGGCAAGAGTGACTAAGTTTGTATTTACCAGATTTATAGCATATTTCCTTTATTGCCCTTTCCTCTTCGATCTCTTCAGCAGTCTTGGGCACCCGGTCAGGAACATCTGTAGGAAATATTTTTCAAGGGTTACTAGACAGCTCTACAAAGACCTTTGGCAATTCTTCATAACCAGCCACCATAAGGAATTTCACTTTGGTCAGAGCCCTTCTTTTTTTCTGGCTGCAAGCTCTGCTTCTGGCCAGAAAGTGGATTCCTTGCTGTGAGGTATTTGCAAGCGCAGGGGACTTGCAGTCACGACACCTATTAAGAAGCAAACGTTGGTTGATGTAAACTGATGCCAAGCCATCTTCAGTACTCATGATCCTTCTTTTCCCCCCCCCAAAGGAAATGTTGTGATGAAACATGTCAGCAGGGAGCGCTTGTCAGAAACCCTCTGCGCAGAGTTCCTCTCGGGCAGTGTCTGCCAGCGGAGCTGGCGAAGGGAGTGCTCCTTGGCTGTCTCAGGTAAGGCTGCTAAGATGAGAAGAGCCCTGCTTCTTGTATTGTTGAGGTTCCTGGGGCTGGAAGCGAGTTAGGAAGCCTGAACAGGCAGCCCTGCCAGCCAGCCTGAAGGGCAGGGGAAAGTGACGAGCAGCTTGGGGCTGCCCGGGAAGGAAGGAGCACAGCGGTTTGCAGAGTGCGCACGTGAGAGTAGGTCGCGCTCCCGCTCTCCGGGAACGTGCAATTCGTTCCTTCCCTGTGAATCGGGCATCTCCGAGGGAGATACATCCAACAGTTGAACTACATTTTAAAAAACGAAAACCTGAATCTCTCTCTGTACGTATAAAAACACAGACACAGACATTCAGCTTCTGCGGAGAGTGTTGTATGGATTCTCTTTGCTGGATTTAAGGATAACTTTCTGCAATAACATGAGACTGCCTACAGAGTTGAGGAAAGCAGTTGAAGGGATTATTTAAGTGGAAGTCAGAGCACTGTCTTTGGTGAACAAACCTGTGACTTCAGCTCTATTTAATGGGAAAAAGAGGAATTATCCCGCTGTTGAACTATACAGCCAGGCATTGCCCAGGAGTTAGGGAATGTTGCCTCGCTCCCACCTGGTGACTGCCGGTTCCAGTAACTTGGGGATTAGCTGGAAACTCTTTCAAAAACCTGTCAACAGCTCTTTTCTACAATTGTCACCGTTATTCGAATAAATGAGCTCTGAGGTGTCAAACACACCCACCCCCCCCCGCCCCCCCCTTCTACTTCCTTGTAAAAGAAAGAAAAAACTTGTTTACAGTTCTCCTCCTCTTCCTCGTCGTCTTCGTCGTCCTCATCATCCTCGAGGTTTATGATGAGCGGCGGGTGAATTGGCAGTCGAGTCTTGTGTTGGTTTCTGTGGGGTTGCTGATGAGGGCCTGGATGGTGGGCAGCCTGTTGCAGTGGGGCATCTGCAGAAGAGAACGTGGTGTTTGTTTGTTTTGTTAGGAGGGAACTAGAATGTCAGATGAGGGTTGAGAGCAGCAGGTACAGTTCTGCAATCCTTCTGACACTGAAGGCCTCTTTACACAGAGAGGTTGTGCCTTGCCTTGTCCTTGCTGCGATAGCAGATCTTAGCTGACTGATTTGCCAGGGTGCATTTCTTGACCTTACTCTAGGTTCTGGCAGCACTGGAAGGACATTTTTGCGTATGTCCTTAGTCGAGCGAACAAATGGTTGGTAAGATCTTTCTACTCACTGTTAGTAGGTGGCAAAAAAAGTCCGTTGATGTATCGGGGTTTGCTGTGATGGAAGGCACAGCTGATCCTCAGGCAGCCTCGGGGTTGTTTTTCCCAGAAACAGGAGATGTTGTGGTACTTTTGCTGCAGGAGAAAAGAGTTTTCAGGTGTTGTAAATGGCACAATAAAAATGGCCTAAATGGTTTAGTAGGTGGTGTGCTGAGCTTCATCCCAGCTGAGAGCTGAAAATGCCAGGTTGAGGGTAAATTCTGAATGAGTTTCTGTGTGGTTTTTTGAAGGAAAGCAAAGTCCCGCTTGAAGATCCTTGTGTACTTGAAGGTAAGTTTCACTCGGGTGCAGGCATGAACAGCTGGGTCTAGGAGCAGCATCTCCCCAACCCGCCGCTTTTGGACTGTAGGCAGCACAAGCGGGCCATGCCCTGAGACAGGCTGGGGTCTGGGGCCAAAGCCCATCTCCCAGGCGTGAACGCCTCAATCCCCGAGGCTGAAGCGGACGCAATAACCAAGAGCCCTACACCCACCCTTGGGTTTTTACTCGGTGCAATAGAATAGTATTTCTTTGGCGGACGGACCCGTTTGGAAGGTCTTTCTCTGAAGTAAGTGACTTTACGGGGATCCAGGCAGTTGCTGTGAGCAGAAGCTCTCAACATGCCAGTTTTTCTCAGAATCAGCGTCATGTCAATTCGCTAAGAAAGCGCTGGGTGATCTCTATGCACGATTTTTAACTTTTACGTCTTCCTTGAGTATCTGAACCCAGCTCACAGGAGAAATTGTCTGTAGTTTAGATGATGTTAGCTCTTCGCACTTGCAAAAATCAGCAGTTTGATGGACAGGTGCTGCCATGACCCAGAGAGAGGGGTCATAGCAACTTCAGACTGGAGACAGTAAGGCTCCCTTTCAGCACGGTCTGTCCAGAGAATCCAGGTTACAAGGCCCTGTAAAATCTACAGCATTTACCTGTGCGTAGGGGGGATGAAAGCGGAAGTAGGGGTCATTCCCAAGTGTGCCCATTTTCCCCGCTGAGGCTGCTTCTGGTCTGTGCTCCTAACGGCAGGCGATCTTATCCTGTGAAAGCAGTAGCTCCTCTCAAAAACTGCACCTCTGGAAGCTGATGTCTGCTTCTTTCTTGAAACAGAAACTCCAGCCAGCAGTGAAAGGGGCTTGAAGGGAGGAGGTGGTACCTTCTGCAGGCTCGTGGAACCAGCGAAGGCAGTTGCTAGGGGCTTTAGAATGTTACCCTCCAGCGGTTGCCAAGGGCACCTCCAGCGCGTGCCGTCAACAGCATGGCGCTCTGTAACCTGTCCAGCTGGAACCCCTTCCTTTTTCTCCCTTGCTCCCCAATAAAGTCGGGAAAACCGGAGCCTGTCAGAGGGTCTCCCGTTCTGGTGCTTCTTTACCGTCAAAGGGAAGAAACCCATTTGGCGGGGCTTAAATAGTGCCCCACTTCTTGCTGTAGGAACTCACAGTGTCTTGGAAACAAATCTTTGATACCACCGAGGCAAACGGTCTTCTCTGACTCTTTCTTTAACCCAAATCCTTTTACCCCGTGTTTCTCGTACTCTCCCTCCCTCTTTGGATTGAGAAAGTTGCTGTTCCCTGTCAGTGCGCGGTTAGCTGTTAGCTGCTTCCCCTGCTGGGGTGCAGAGCTGCTTCTTGCTTCTGCGATGTCCACTGGCAGGGCTAAAGCAGAAAGAAGAGCGTGCACCTGTGTCCCTAATGAAGACCTGTGGTCCCGTTCAGGGGCTAGGCTGCCCCTGCACAAAAAGTAGCGAGGGGGGGGGGGGGAAATGGAGTTTTAGCGTTGGAACACGGTGAGGCATCCTGTTCTCCTCAGGACGTGGGGTCCCATTTACCCCACTGCCTGCCATCAGTGACTGGGAGATGAACGCTTGAGAGCACTGTTAGGGCGAAACCTGGGAACTTAGGAGTAAGAAGTCAAAGCAAGGGCAGAAAGGGAAAGGCTCCACAGCCTCCAAAGAGAGGTGAAAGAGTAATACGCTAGAGATGGAGCCCAAGAGAAGGGAGGGAGATCAAAGGCAGAATTCAAGACAGAGCCTAGTGGTTCATAGCATAGGAGGAGAATTTGGGAAAGCAGGTGACGGCCACGAACGATGAACTGTCAGTGGGCAGCAGCATCCACGGGCAGGATGTATTAACCCTGCCGAGAGCTTTCCACACAGGGGCTCTTTGTAGCTGGTCAGCTGTGCCTGAAGGAGGCACAGGAGAAGGTACGGTCAGGAAGAATTAACTGCGTGTGGTGTTTGCGGGACACGGTTTTGGTAGCGGAGGGGCTACAGGGGCGGCTTCTGTGAGAAGGGGCCTGAAGCTTCCCCCGCGTCCGGCAGAGGCAATGCCAGGCAGCTCCAAGATGGACCCGCTGCCGGCCAGGGCTGCGCCCATCAGCGCCGGTGGGAGCGCTTCTGGGATAAGATATTTGAGAAGGGGGGAAAACTGCTGGGCAGCAGCAGCCGGAGAGAGGAGCGAGAATCTGCGGGAGAAACAACTCTGCAGACGCCACGGTGGGTGTCTTTCCCTTGAGCTGGGCCTCTCGCGCAGGCCGATCCTGTGCTGGGCATGTCGGCACGCTAAGACGCTAGAAAATGATTTCCTTCGGGCTTTGGCTTGTTGGGGTGGCTTTTCGGGGGAGGGTGGTGGGTGCAATTGCCTCAGGAGGTGCTAGTTCTCCATGATCCCGGTTTGGAAAGGCACTGGGCTTGTATAAAGCGTCTTTTCGGATGCTGGTTTTCTGAGATGCCATTTAAAAGGAAAGGAGGACAGTGTAGCTCGTGCTACAGCCATTCAGATGCTGGGAGGAGCCCCAAGTTGTGCGGCAGCGAATGGGCCTGCGACTCTGGCCCAGCACCCCCTGCACCTCCCGTCGGTGGAAAAGTCACCCCGTTTTGGTCCTTTGAGCTCCTAAAGGATTTTCCCAAAGAAGCCATCTCGATTCCTCATTTCCACTGTGAGACAGAAGGGATGTTCACCTGAGAACTTGTTGCTGCACTCTTAGATAAGGGCTAGGCCGGGCCTTATCTAACTGGGCACAGCATCCCTCTGGGTCAGATTGTAAATTGCCTCAGGCAGACGACATAGAAGGTGTTGCCGCAAGGCGTCGGGTCCCACAGGTGGAAAGGGCGGTGTCTAATTCGAGGGGAGGAAACATTTTCGAGACGCTTAGTGTCCTTGCTTTCAAAAAGGTGTTTCTCTCTGTTTTTTTGACATGTTCTAACTCTCAGCTAAAGCAGATACTCTATAGACATTTCTATTCTTCTCTCAGTTAAGGAAAGCGAGACCTAACTGCACGCCTGTTTACAATCCCTATAGCCTCTCTAAATTTCACAGGATCCCAGAACCGTTCAGGTTGAAAAAACCCCTTGGGATCATCGAGTCCAACCCTCAGCCCCACTATGGTGCAAAGTTCTCCCCTGCACCATAGCCCCCGAGGTCTCATCCAAACGACCCTTCAACACCTCCAGGGATGGTGACTCCAGCCCTTCCCTGGGCAGCCTATTCCCCTGTCTGAGCTCTCTTTCTGGGAACCCTTTTCTCCGAATGTCCAGTGTAAACCTCCCTGTTGCAGTTGAAAGCCATTCCCTCTTGTTCTGTCGCTAATGACCTGTGAGAAGAGACCAGCACCAGGCTCTCTCCACTGTCCTTTCAGGGAGTTGTAGAGAGTGCTGAGGTCTGCCCTCAGCCTTCTCCTCCTCAGACTGAACAGTCCCCATTAGATTTCTAAAGAGAAGAAAAAGGACATCATGACCACCTGAGGTTTCTGCCAGATAGTCTCTGTAAAGTAGGGTAGAGAGCTGTATGAGAGCTGTATTTCTGGGAGAAGAATAGAATCATTTCAGCTCGAAGGCACCCTGGAAGGGATCTGATCCATCCCCATGTTCTAAACAGTCACAGTGAGGAGAAAGCTCCAAGGAAGAAAAAGACTTGGACGTTCCCAGTGACAAGTGCCACCCGGATAAGTGCTGGATCCCAGAGCTACAGAAAGGAGTCTGAAGGGCTCTCCTCCCAAAGTGAGGATGTTCTAAGAACGACCAAAGGTCCGGTAAACGCGAAAAGGGGAAAGGCCTGCGACAAAGCTAGACATCACATCTAGGTGACAGCTGGGTGTGAGGTTGGTTTCTTCAGAAGGCAACATTAAAGTAGCCTTCTTCTCAGCCTTCCTCTCGCTCTGATCTTGGTCTTTCCCCCATCTTTGCTCCTTTAGTTCAAAATGTGTGTCAAACCTCTTTCAGCTCATTCGGGGAGTTTGGTTGTGAAGCTCGTTTGGTTCGTAACACGGTTCTGCTGCCCTGCTCAAAGGTCAGAATCTCAGGAGGAAGCTCAGACTGAGCCCCCAGACGTCTGGCAGACAGCTAAAGCGTCTAGAAATCTGGCTTTGGCACCAAACCAGCTACTTTCTAGAATGCATCGTTATTGCTGCTTACATGAAAAGCTCTCTGAAACTGCTAAGTGAAGCCAACATATTTATTCATACAAGGAATTCTGCGTTATTCAAACAGAGTCTGTAAAAATAATTTCCTCTCTCCGATTTTCCTGACTGATTTAAATGTAGTCCATTTACTGAAGGCTGTTGGGAAGTTTTGAACGTTCTAGGGTAGACATGATTTTTCGGACTTGGTAAGATAATCTTCTTTGGGTTTTCCGGTTGCCGATTCTCCTGTTCTTGTAAACTGCGGCCCTCGCTTCTTGGCTTTCCCGCGTGGAGGCTGGCGGTCTCCTTTCCTATGGACCTGGACGTCTTGGTGGCTCTGCGGTCAAAAGAGAGAGACAGAACGTTATGTGTGCGTCATTTCCTAGAAGGAAACAACATGCTCGCTCTCTCAGAAACCTTTTCAGAAGTACACTTTGAACGCTTGTAAAAGCAAGGGGGGAAAAAAAAAATGTCATCCTAATCTAATTGACCCTCGTTTCCAAAGGTTCCATTCAAGTCTTTTTCCTCTAAAACCTTCCCAAGCAGCTGCTTGAGCAGCAGGTGGTGGTTGCACAAAGCAAGCAGAAATGGTGGCAAGGCTGGTGAGGGATTCCCGAAGGTGGGTTGAGGTGCTTTGCATCCCTGTGGTGCCTCAGCAGGATTTGCATCTCCGACCGGAGTCAGAATGGCCTAATGCTGCGTGTGGAAGTGCCCTGGGTCAGCTCGGGGCAGCACTGACAGCGGGGCCGCCTGGGGGGTGTCTGAAACAGAGGCGGGCAGGGGCCTGGTGCTTTCACTGGAAAGAGGGAATTGTATCAAGCAGTTACCTGAAGGGTGGTTTTCAAGGGAGAGCTCGTTTTTCCCTCTGGATTTCTTTTGCTCCCAGGGGTTGAGGTAGAGGCTCCTGATGTGGATCTGTCTGTAGAAAACACATAGACATTGTTTCTTAATGACAGCTGCAATGGCAGGAAAGGCTCTCTGAGCCTGAGAGGTGAATTCAGTGTGAGGTTAGCTGAAGGACCAAGGAGGGAGTGCATGGGGTGGATCCCACACCACCTCTGAAATAGCAGCTAGTATTCAATCCAGACTCCCTCTGTGGTCGTTTAAAGATCATCTGTAAACTGGTGGCGTTCCCAGGGGGCTCACGGGACCTTCGCAGTGAGGCGATCCCGCCGTGGGGGACATCCTTGACTCGAACAAAGGGGATGTTCCTGTGTTGAAAGTCTGCCCCAAGGCATCAGTTGCTTTTAGAGGAAAGGAGTGCCTAAGCCGGCCTCCTGTTTTATCCCTGCTTGTGAAGAAAGCACCAGGCACAAGGCAGCTTTGTGGTTTTGTGCCGGGCGGTTGGTTTTGCACCCGAGTACGCTGCCTAAGGACTACCCCTGTTCTGTCAAACGGGCTTAAAAATGAATCTTATTAATACTCGGGTGTTGCGTTAATTTGCAAAAATGTATGCTACCTTTAAATTGATAGCAGGAGTTTGCTGAAGAGATCAAAGAGGCTGTAAAAAGTGGGGATCAGTATATTTGTGCCCCGTGGCCCATTTCCTGCATCTGTCGCCGTTTGTGGGGCAGAGGACTGCTTTCTGCTCGGAAGGTGCTAAATTAGTGTTGGTGACTGTTGTGTCTGACCAGTTGTAAAGCTTTCTAAAGCTTCACGTTTCTGTCTGTGGATCCTGAGGCAATCAGTCTGTTGGTGAAAATGATGCTGGATCAGATTGACCCCTGCCCATATTCAGGCATAAATAAGTGAGTTTTCAGCTGCAGGGACCGATGGAAAGCAGCACAATCCAGACAGGCACGTTTGAGGCATTTTAAGAGATCAATGTAAGCAGGAGCCCACCTGTAACTTCCGTGAACTTTGGCGCTGGCTTGGCAGGGAAGGCACAGGAGACGATGTACGCCGAAATTGGTGGTCCTGCAGAGTCGAAAGAAGACTTTCTTCTCGGTTCTGTACAGACATAAAGATGAGAAGAATCAGTTTGATCGCCCTCCCTTTGACCCCTTTGCTGGTAACTTGGTTTTGCTCTGGGGTTTGAAGTATGAATTCCTCAAAGGGAAAAAGCAAACAGAACTGTTGCACTGTTCTTCAAGAGCTGACATCCTGGCTGGAAAACAAGATGAAAAACTTGTTCTTTCTGGGTAGCCCAGTCCAAATGCATTCAGTTATTTTATTTACCCCCTGATGCTCAGCAGTGAGAATGGCAGTGCCGTTCCCTGTGCTTACCCACAAGCAGCTAAACCCTTCTTTCTCTTGCCTTTCCGGGTGATGGCAATACAATTCCCACCACGCTGAGTAACGCCAAAAGAGAAGGAGAGCCTTCAGGAAACGCAGTAGCAATTGTGAATATTGCCAGCACAGACGGCAGAGCCTTTGAAAATGGAGGTAATCTCCTTTAGCACTGGCTCCCACCTCTGGGAGCTCGTGATTAGTTTAGTGCAATTGCCTTGAAGCTCTCATTTTGTCTGCTTCTTGGTCTTTGGTTAGTTCTTCGGATCCCGCCGAGTGTAACTCGAGCACCTGGTGTGTGACTGCCGTGCTCTCTGATGAAACACCATCATGCCCAGGTTAAAGAAGACCACGGCTCCAAAGGAAGGCACCGGCCTCAGCCACCTGTTGGTTCTTTGGCTTCTCGCTTTTCAGGAATGCTATTTACGGATCCTACCCGAGGGAAGATGTGGCCTATTAAAAGGTGCGTGTGTCATCCTTGTACCTAAAACCTCAAGAGAACTCACTTGAAGAAATGCTCTGGGGGAAGCACCTCTCTCCTTTCCTCTGACTGCATCTCATTAGAAATACAAAATTAGAAGATTTTGTCCCTGAAATTGACGGTAATGTGATTTCCCGGCCTCCCCCCCCCCCCCCCCTCCAGTTGAAAGTAGCAGGTGATATTTCTGTGCAGCAGTTTCTGATGACTGATGTACTGGTGAGTCCGGTGTGGTTTTATAGTCAGAACATAATGCTCTCTCCTCTAATGGAATTATACTCTTGCTTATCCCGTAAAAGATCTAACACAGAATTTTGTTTTTTTTCCAGTCACGCCACTTGCTCAGGAATGAAGGAGAAACAAACTAGAGGAGGTAAATATTTCTGAGTTGGTATTTCTTTGTCCTGCCTTCTGTTGGGTAAAGCCTAGCATTCCAACCAAAATGGAACTGGTTTCTTACTCTCTGTTAGAAGGCACTTGAAGGGGGGATTTATTTAATCTGAGTTGAGTTGGAGAAAAGCTTGATGTGTGGCTGCATTTCGTCATCTAGAGACCCAAGCCAGCGAGCAGAGAGCACAGAGCACCTCTGGGAAAGGGACTGGTCTGCCCTTTCTTTGGCACTGTCTGACGATGCAATAAAGAGCCCCGTAAGAGTGCCTGCACGGCCTGATGGGGAATGGAAACTACGTTCCTACCTTAGGACGGCTAAAACTAGGCCACACAAATCTCGATCCTTGTATCTCAGGAAAGTACACATAGGATTAATAGCCCATTTCTACCTTTTCCACCTACACTCGATACAGTGACAGGAGAGAAAGAGAGAGAGGTGGTGGGGGGGGTGGTGGTAGTGTGGAAATTCCTGTCTTTTATCGACACGAAATCTAAAAAGTGGGGAGGAGGGGCAAACTCTGTGATAGTTTCTCCCTGTAACAGTAATTTAAAAAGTGGTAACCATTGTGCAAGAAGATGAAAAGTACTTGCCTTTCTGCAAGTCCGGGAGGGTAGCTTCCACGGGGGACAGCTCTTTTTCCCGAGGGGAAGACACGGTTGTTGTTGAGGGGTGTTCACGAGGGGGCTGAATCCTGTAATACTCTCCTAGACACAGCCCAGGAGGGAAAAAAAAAAACCAACAAAGTTCACTCTCTTGTCAGAACTGCTGTTTAGGCAAGAGTGACTAAGTTTGTATTTACCAGATTTATAGCATATTTCCTTTATTGCCCTTTCCTCTTCCATCTCTTCAGCAGTCTTGGGCACCCGGTCAGGAACATCTGTAGGAAATATTTTTCAAGGGTTACTAGACAGCTCTACAAAGACCTTTGGCAATTCTTCATAACCAGCCACCATAAGGAATTTCACTTTGGTCAGAGCCCTTCTTTTTTTCTGGCTGCAAGCTCTGCTTCTGGCCAGAAAGTGGATTCCTTGCTGAGAGGTATTTGCAAGCGCAGTGGACTTGCAGTCACGACACCTATTAAGAAGCAAACGTTGGTTGATGTAAACTGATGCCAAGCCATCTTCAGTACTCATGATCCTTCTTTTCCCCCCCCCAAAGGAAATGTTGTGATGAAACATGTCAGCAGGGAGCGCTTGTCAGAAACCCTCTGCGCAGAGTTCCTCTCGGGCAGTGTCTGCCAGCGGAGCTGGCGAAGGGAGTGCTCCTTGGCTGTCTCAGGTAAGGCTGCTAAGATGAGAAGAGCCCTGCTTCTTGTATTGTTGAGGTTCCTGTGGCTTCCTGGGGCTGGAAGCGAGTTAGGAAGCCTGAACAGGCAGCCCTGCCAGCCAGCCTGAAGGGCAGGGGAAAGTGACGAGCGGCTTGGGGCTGCCCGGGAAGGAAGGAGCACAGCGGTTTGCGGAGTGCGCACGTGAGAGTAGGTCGCGCTCCCGCTCTCCGGGAACGTGCAATTCGTTCCTTCCCTGTGAATCTGGCATCTCCGAGGGAGATACATCCAACAGTTGAACTACATTTTAAAAAACGAAAACCTGAATCTCTCTCTGTACGTATAAAAACACAGACACAGACATTCAGCTTCTGCGGAGAGTGTTGTATGGATTCTCTTTGCTGGATTTAAGGATAACTTTCTGCAATAACATGAGACTGCCTACAGAGTTGAGGAAAGCAGTTGAAGGGATTATTTAAGTGGAAGTCAGAGCACTGTCTTTGGTGAACAAACCTGTGACTTCAGCTCTATTTAATGGGAAAAAGAGGAATTATCCCGCTGTTGAACTATACAGCCAGGCATTGCCCAGGAGTTAGGGAATGTTGCCTCGCTCCCACCTGGTGACTGCCGGTTCCAGTAACTTGGGGATTAGCTGGAAACTCTTTCAAAAACCTGTCAACAGCTCTTTTCTACAATTGTCACGGTTATTCGAATAAATGAGCTCTGAGGTGTCAAACACACCCACCCCCCCCCGCCCCCCCCTTCTACTTCCTTGTAAAAGAAAGAAAAAACTTGTTTACAGTTCTCCTCCTCTTCCTCGTCGTCTTCGTCGTCCTCATCATCCTCGAGGTTTATGATGAGCGGCGGGTGAATTGGCAGTCGAGTCTTGTGTTGGTTTCTGTGGGGTTGCTGATGAGGGCCTGGATGGTGGGCAGCCTGTTGCAGTGGGGCATCTGCAGAAGAGAACGTGGTGTTTGTTTGTTTTGTTAGGAGGGAACTAGAATGTCAGATGAGGGTTGAGAGCAGCAGGTACAGTTCTGCAATCCTTCTGACACTGAAGGCCTCTTTACACAGAGAGTTTGTGCCTTGCCTTGTCCTTGCTGCGATAGCAGATCTTAGCTGACTGATTTGCCAGGGTGCATTTCTTGACCTTACTCTAGGTTATGGCAGCACTGGAAGGACATTTTTGCGTATGTCCTTAGTCGAGCGAACAAATGGTTGGTAAGATCTTTCTACTCACTGTTAGTAGGTGGCAAAAAAAGTCCGTTGATGTATCGGGGTTTGCTGTGATGGAAGGCACAGCTGATCCTCAGGCAGCCTCGGGGTTGTTTTTCCCAGAAACAGGAGATGTTGTGGTACTTTTGCTGCAGGAGAAAGGAGTTTTCAGGTGTTGTAAATGGCACAATAAAAATGGCCTAAATGGTTTAGTAGGTGGTGTGCTGAGCTTCATCCCAGCTGAGAGCTGAAAATGCCAGGTTGAGGGTAAATTCTGAATGAGTTTCTGTGTGGTTTTTTGAAGGAAAGCAAAGTCCCGCTTGAAGATCCTTGTGTACTTGAAGGTAAGTTTCACTCGGGTGCAGGCATGAACAGCTGGGTCTAGGAGCAGCATCTCCCCAACCCGCCGCTTTTGGACTGTAGGCAGCACAAGCGGGCCATGCCCTGAGACAGGCTGGGGTCTGGGGCCAAAGCCCATCTCCCAGGCGTGAACGCCTCAATCCCCGAGGCTGAAGCGGACGCAATAACCAAGAGCCCTACACCCACCCTTGGGTTTTTACTCGGTGCAATAGAATAGTATTTCTTTGGCGGACGGACCCGTTTGGAAGGTCTTTCTCTGAAGTAAGTGACTTTACGGGGATCCAGGCAGTTGCTGTGAGCAGAAGCTCTCAACATGCCAGTTTTTCTCAGAGTCAGCGTCATGTCAATTCGCTAAGAAAGCGCTGGGTGATCTCTATGCACGATTTTTAACTTTTACGTCTTCCTTGAGTATCTGAACCCAGCTCACAGGAGAAATTGTCTGTAGTTTAGATGATGTTAGCTCTTTGCACTTGCAAAAATCAGCAGTTTGATGGACAGGTGCTGCCATGACCCAGAGAGAGGGGTCATAGCAACTTCAGACTGGAGACAGTAAGGCTCCCTTTCAGCACGGTCTGTCCAGAGAATCCAGGTTACAAGGCCCTGTAAAATCTACAGCATTTACCTGTGCGTAGGGGGGATGAAAGCGGAAGTAGGGGTCATTCCCAAGTGTGCCCATTTTCCCCGCTGAGGCTGCTTCTGGTCTGTGCTCCTAACGGCAGGCGATCTTATCCTGTGAAAGCAGTAGCTCCTCTCAAAAACTGCACCTCTGGAAGCTGATGTCTGCTTCTTTCTTGAAACAGAAACTCCAGCCAGCAGTGAAAGGGGCTTGAAGGGAGGAGGTGGTACCTTCTGCAGGCTTGTGGAACCAGCGAAGGCAGTTGCTAGGGGCTTTAGAATGTTACCCTCCAGCGGTTGCCAAGGGCACCTCCAGCGCGTGCCGTCAACAGCATGGCGCTCTGTAACCTGTCCAGCTGGAACCCCTTCCTTTTTCTCCCTTGCTCCCCAATAAAGTCGGGAAAACCGGAGCCTGTCAGAGGGTCTCCCGTTCTGGTGCTTCTTTACCGTCAAAGGGAAGAAACCCATTTGGCGGGGCTTAAATAGTGCCCAGCTTCTTGCTGTAGGAACTCACAGTGTCTTGGAAACAAATCTTTGATACCACCGAGGCAAACGGTCTTCTCTGACTCTTTCTTTAACCCAAATCCTTTTACCCCGTGTTTCTCGTACTCTCCCTCCCTCTTTGGATTGAGAAAGTTGCTGTTCCCTGTCAGTGCGCGGTTAGCTGTTAGCTGCTTCCCCTGCTGGGGTGCAGAGCTACTTCTTGCTTCTGCGATGTCCACTGGCAGGGCTAAAGCAGAAAGAAGAGCGTGCACCTGTGTCCCTAATGAAGACCTGTGGTCCCGTTCAGGGGCTAGGCTGCCCCTGCACAAAAAGTAGCGAGGGGGGGGGGGGGGGGAAATGGAGTTTTAGCGTTGGAACACGGTGAGGCATCCTGTTCTCCTCAGGACGTGGGGTCCCATTTACCCCACTGCCTGCCATCAGTGACTGGGAGATGAACGCTTGAGAGCACTGTTAGGGCGAAACCTGGGAACTTAGGAGTAAGAAGTCAAAGCAAGGGCAGAAAGGGAAAGGCTCCACAGCCTCCAAAGAGAGGTGAAAGAGTAATACGCTAGAGATGGAGCCCAAGAGAAGGGAGGGAGATCAAAGGCAGAATTCAAGACAGAGCCTAGTGGTTCATAGCATAGGAGGAGAATTTGGGAAAGCAGGTGACGGCCACGAACGATGAACTGTCAGTGGGCAGCAGCATCCACGGGCAGGATGTATTAACCCTGCCGAGAGCTTTCCACACAGGGGCTCTTTGTAGCTGGTCAGCTGTGCCTGAAGGAGGCACAGGAGAAGGTACGGTCAGGAAGAATTAACTGCGTGTGGTGTTTGCGGGACACGGTTTTGGTAGCGGAGGGGCTACAGGGGCGGCTTCTGTGAGAAGGGGCCTGAAGCTTCCCCCGCGTCCGGCAGAGGCAATGCCAGGCAGCTCCAAGATGGACCCGCTGCCGGCCAGGGCTGCGCCCATCAGCGCCGGTGGGAGCGCTTCTGGGATAAGATATTTGAGAAGGGGGGAAAACTGCTGGGCAGCAGCAGCCGGAGAGAGGAGCGAGAATCTGCGGGAGAAACAACTCTGCAGACGCCACGGTGGGTGTCTTTCCCTTGAGCTGGGCCTCTCGCGCAGGCCGATCCTGTGCTGGGCATGTCGGCACGCTAAGACGCTAGAAAATGATTTCCTTCGGGCTTTGGCTTGTTGGGGTGGCTTTTCGGGGGAGGGTGGTGGGTGCAATTGCCTCAGGAGGTGCTAGTTCTCCATGATCCCGGTTTGGAAAGGCACTGGGCTTGTATAAAGCGTCTTTTCGGATGCTGGTTTTCTGAGATGCCATTTAAAAGGCAAGGAGGACAGTGTAGCTCGTGCTACAGCCATTCAGATGCTGGGAGGAGCCCCAAGTTGTGCGGCAGCGAATGGGCCTGCGACTCTGGCCCAGCACCCCCTGCACCTCCCGTCGGTGGAAAAGTCACCCCGTTTTGGTCCTTTGAGCTCTTAGAGGATTTTCCCAAAGAAGCCATCTCGATTCCTCATTTCCACTGTGAGACAGAAGGGATGTTCACCTGAGAACTTGTTGCTGCACTCTTAGATAAGGGCTAGGCCGGGCCTTATCTAACTGGGCACAGCATCCCTCTGGGTCAGATTGTAAATTGCCTCAGGCAGACGACATAGAAGGTGTTGCCGCAAGGCGTCGGGTCCCACAGGTGGAAAGGGCGGTGTCTAATTCGAGGGGAGGAAACATTTTCGAGACGCTTAGTGTCCTTGCTTTCAAAAAGGTGTTTCTCTCTGTTTTTTTGACATGTTCTAACTCTCAGCTAAAGCAGATACTCTATAG
Source organism: Athene noctua (assembly GCF_965140245.1). Lineage (NCBI taxonomy): Eukaryota > Metazoa > Chordata > Aves > Strigiformes > Strigidae > Athene > Athene noctua. The sequence continues at coordinate 157,489,931 of NC_134038.1, read as the reverse complement.
ACATTTCTATTCTTCTCTCAGTTAAGGAAAGCGAGACCTAACTGCACGCCTGTTTACAATCCCTATAGCCTCTCTAAATTTCACAGGATCCCAGAACCGTTCAGGTTGAAAAAACCCCTTGGGATCATCGAGTCCAACCCTCAGCCCCACTATGGTGCAAAGTTCTCCCCTGCACCATAGCCCCCAAGGTCTCATCCAAACGACCCTTCAACACCTCCAGGGATGGTGACTCCAGCCCTTCCCTGGGCAGCCTATTCCCCTGTCTGAGCTCTCTTTCTGGGAACCCTTTTCTCCGAATGTCCAGTGTAAACCTCCCTGTTGCAGTTGAAAGCCATTCCCTCTTGTTCTGTCGCTAATGACCTGTGAGAAGAGACCAGCACCAGGCTCTCTCCACTGTCCTTTCAGGGAGTTGTAGAGAGTGCTGAGGTCTGCCCTCAGCCTTCTCCTCCTCAGACTGAACAGTCCCCATTAGATTTCTAAAGAGAAGAAAAAGGACATCATGACCACCTGAGGTTTCTGCCAGATAGTCTCTGTAAAGTAGGGTAGAGAGCTGTATGAGAGCTGTATTTCTGGGAGAAGAATAGAATCATTTCAGCTCGAAGGCACCCTGGAAGGGATCTGATCCATCCCCATGTTCTAAACAGTCACAGTGAGGAGAAAGCTCCAAGGAAGAAAAAGACTTGGACGTTCCCAGTGACAAGTGCCACCCGGATAAGTGCTGGATCCCAGAGCTACAGAAAGGAGTCTGAAGGGCTCTCCTCCCAAAGTGAGGATGTTCTAAGAACGACCAAAGGTCCGGTAAACGCGAAAAGGGGAAAGGCCTGCGACAAAGCTAGACATCACATCTAGGTGACAGCTGGGTGTGAGGTTGGTTTCTTCAGAAGGCAACATTAAAGTAGCCTTCTTCTCAGCCTTCCTCTCGCTCTGATCTTGGTCTTTCCCCCATCTTTGCTCCTTTAGTTCAAAATGTGTGTCAAACCTCTTTCAGCTCATTCGGGGAGTTTGGTTGTGAAGCTCGTTTGGTTCGTAACACGGTTCTGCTGCCCTGCTCAAAGGTCAGAATCTCAGGAGGAAGCTCAGACTGAGCCCCCAGACGTCTGGCAGACAGCTAAAGCGTCTAGAAATCTGGCTTTGGCACCAAACCAGCTACTTTCTAGAATGCATCGTTATTGCTGCTTACATGAAAAGCTCTCTGAAACTGCTAAGTGAAGCCAACATATTTATTCATACAAGGAATTCTGCGTTATTCAAACAGAGTCTGTAAAAATAATTTCCTCTCTCCGATTTTCCTGACTGATTTAAATGTAGTCCATTTACTGAAGGCTGTTGGGAAGTTTTGAACGTTCTAGGGTAGACATGATTTTTCGGACTTGGTAAGATAATCTTCTTTGGGTTTTCCGGTTGCCGATTCTCCTGTTCTTGTAAACTGCGGCCCTCGCTTCTTGGCTTTCCCGCGTGGAGGCTGGCGGTCTCCTTTCCTATGGACCTGGACGTCTTGGTGGCTCTGCGGTCAAAAGAGAGAGACAGAACGTTATGTGTGCGTCATTTCCTAGAAGGAAACAACATGCTCGCTCTCTCAGAAACCTTTTCAGAAGTACACTTTGAACGCTTGTAAAAGCAAGGGGGGAAAAAAAAAATGTCATCCTAATCTAATTGACCCTCGTTTCCAAAGGTTCCATTCAAGTCTTTTTCCTCTAAAACCTTCCCAAGCAGCTGCTTGAGCAGCAGGTGGTGGTTGCACAAAGCAAGCAGAAATGGTGGCAAGGCTGGTGAGGGATTCCCGAAGGTGGGTTGAGGTGCTTTGCATCCCTGTGGTGCCTCAGCAGGATTTGCATCTCCGACCGGAGTCAGAATGGCCTAATGCTGCGTGTGGAAGTGCCCTGGGTCAGCTCGGGGCAGCACTGACAGCGGGGCCGCCTGGGGGGTGTCTGAAACAGAGGCGGGCAGGGGCCTGGTGCTTTCACTGGAAAGAGGGAATTGTATCAAGCAGTTACCTGAAGGGTGGTTTTCAAGGGAGAGCTCGTTTTTCCCTCTGGATTTCTTTTGCTCCCAGGGGTTGAGGTAGAGGCTCCTGATGTGGATCTGTCTGTAGAAAACACATAGACATTGTTTCTTAATGACAGCTGCAATGGCAGGAAAGGCTCTCTGAGCCTGAGAGGTGAATTCAGTGTGAGGTTAGCTGAAGGACCAAGGAGGGAGTGCATGGGGTGGATCCCACACCACCTCTGAAATAGCAGCTAGTATTCAATCCAGACTCCCTCTGTGGTCGTTTAAAGATCATCTGTAAACTGGTGGCGTTCCCAGGGGGCTCACGGGACCTTCGCAGTGAGGCGATCCCGCCGTGGGGGACATCCTTGACTCGAACAAAGGGGATGTTCCTGTGTTGAAAGTCTGCCCCAAGGCATCAGTTGCTTTTAGAGGAAAGGAGTGCCTAAGCCGGCCTCCTGTTTTATCCCTGCTTGTGAAGAAAGCACCAGGCACAAGGCAGCTTTGTGGTTTTGTGCCGGGCGGTTGGTTTTGCACCCGAGTACGCTGCCTAAGGACTACCCCTGTTCTGTCAAACGGGCTTAAAAATGAATCTTATTAATACTCGGGTGTTGCGTTAATTTGCAAAAATGTATGCTACCTTTAAATTGATAGCAGGAGTTTGCTGAAGAGATCAAAGAGGCTGTAAAAAGTGGGGATCAGTATATTTGTGCCCCGTGGCCCATTTCCTGCATCTGTCGCCGTTTGTGGGGCAGAGGACTGCTTTCTGCTCGGAAGGTGCTAAATTAGTGTTGGTGACTGTTGTGTCTGACCAGTTGTAAAGCTTTCTAAAGCTTCACGTTTCTGTCTGTGGATCCTGAGGCAATCAGTCTGTTGGTGAAAATGATGCTGGATCAGATTGACCCCTGCCCATATTCAGGCATAAATAAGTGAGTTTTCAGCTGCAGGGACCGATGGAAAGCAGCACAATCCAGACAGGCACGTTTGAGGCATTTTAAGAGATCAATGTAAGCAGGAGCCCACCTGTAACTTCCGTGAACTTTGGCGCTGGCTTGGCAGGGAAGGCACAGGAGACGATGTACGCCGAAATTGGTGGTCCTGCAGAGTCGAAAGAAGACTTTCTTCTCGGTTCTGTACAGACATAAAGATGAGAAGAATCAGTTTGATCGCCCTCCCTTTGACCCCTTTGCTGGTAACTTGGTTTTGCTCTGGGGTTTGAAGTATGAATTCCTCAAAGGGAAAAAGCAAACAGAACTGTTGCACTGTTCTTCAAGAGCTGACATCCTGGCTGGAAAACAAGATGAAAAACTTGTTCTTTCTGGGTAGCCCAGTCCAAATGCATTCAGTTATTTTATTTACCCCCTGATGCTCAGCAGTGAGAATGGCAGTGCCGTTCCCTGTGCTTACCCACAAGCAGCTAAACCCTTCTTTCTCTTGCCTTTCCGGGTGATGGCAATACAATTCCCACCACGCTGAGTAACGCCAAAAGAGAAGGAGAGCCTTCAGGAAACGCAGTAGCAATTGTGAATATTGCCAGCACAGACGGCAGAGCCTTTGAAAATGGAGGTCATCTCCTTTAGCACTGGCTCCCACCTCTGGGAGCTCGTGATTAGTTTAGTGCAATTGCCTTGAAGCTCTCATTTTGTCTGCTTCTTGGTCTTTGGTTAGTTCTTCGGATCCCGCCGAGTGTAACTCGAGCACCTGGTGTGTGACTGCCGTGCTCTCTGATGAAACACCATCATGCCCAGGTTAAAGAAGACCACAGCTCCAAAGGAAGGCACCAGCCTCAGCCACCTGTTGGTTCTTTGGCTTCTCGCTTTTCAGGAATGCTATTTACGGATCCTACCCGAGGGAAGATGTGGCCTATTAAAAGGTGCGTGTGTCATCCTTGTACCTAAAACCTCAAGAGAACTCACTTGAAGAAATGCTCTGGGGGAAGCACCTCTCTCCTTTCCTCTGACTGCATCTCATTAGAAATACAAAATTAGAAGATTTTGTCCCTGAAATTGACGGTAATGTGATTTCCCGGCCTCCCCCCCCCCCCCCTCCAGTTGAAAGTAGCAGGTGATATTTCTGTGCAGCAGTTTCTGATGACTGATGTACTGGTGAGTCCGGTGTGGTTTTATAGTCAGAACATAATGCTCTCTCCTCTAATGGAATTATACTCTTGCTTATCCCGTAAAAGATCTAACACAGAATTTTGTTTTTTTTCCAGTCACGCCACTTGCTCAGGAATGAAGGAGAAACAAACTAGAGGAGGTAAATATTTCTGAGTTGGTATTTCTTTGTCCTGCCTTCTGTTGGGTAAAGCCTAGCATTCCAACCAAAATGGAACTGGTTTCTTACTCTCTGTTAGAAGGCACTTGAAGGGGGGATTTATTTAATCTGAGTTGAGTTGGAGAAAAGCTTGATGTGTGGCTGCATTTCGTCATCTAGAGACCCAAGCCAGCGAGCAGAGAGCACAGAGCACCTCTGGGAAAGGGACTGGTCTGCCCTTTCTTTGGCACTGTCTGACGATGCAATAAAGAGCCCCGTAAGAGTGCCTGCACGGCCTGATGGGGAATGGAAACTACGTTCCTACCTTAGGACGGCTAAAACTAGGCCACACAAATCTCGATCCTTGTATCTCAGGAAAGTACACATAGGATTAATAGCCCATTTCTACCTTTTCCACCTACACTCGATACAGTGACAGGAGAGAAAGAGAGAGAGGTGGTGGGGGGGGTGGTGGTAGTGTGGAAATTCCTGTCTTTTATCGACACGAAATCTAAAAAGTGGGGAGGAGGGGCAAACTCTGTGATAGTTTCTCCCTGTAACAGTAATTTAAAAAGTGGTAACCATTGTGCAAGAAGATGAAAAGTACTTGCCTTTCTGCAAGTCCGGGAGGGTAGCTTCCACGGGGGACAGCTCTTTTTCCCGAGGGGAAGACACGGTTGTTGTTGAGGGGTGTTCACGAGGGGGCTGAATCCTGTAATACTCTCCTAGACACAGCCCAGGAGGGAAAAAAAAAAACCAACAAAGTTCACTCTCTTGTCAGAACTGCTGTTTAGGCAAGAGTGACTAAGTTTGTATTTACCAGATTTATAGCATATTTCCTTTATTGCCCTTTCCTCTTCGATCTCTTCAGCAGTCTTGGGCACCCGGTCAGGAACATCTGTAGGAAATATTTTTCAAGGGTTACTAGACAGCTCTACAAAGACCTTTGGCAATTCTTCATAACCAGCCACCATAAGGAATTTCACTTTGGTCAGAGCCCTTCTTTTTTTCTGGCTGCAAGCTCTGCTTCTGGCCAGAAAGTGGATTCCTTGCTGAGAGGTATTTGCAAGCGCAGTGGACTTGCAGTCACGACACCTATTAAGAAGCAAACGTTGGTTGATGTAAACTGATGCCAAGCCATCTTCAGTACTCATGATCCTTCTTTTCCCCCCCCCAAAGGAAATGTTGTGATGAAACATGTCAGCAGGGAGCGCTTGTCAGAAACCCTCTGCGCAGAGTTCCTCTCGGGCAGTGTCTGCCAGCGGAGCTGGCGAAGGGAGTGCTCCTTGGCTGTCTCAGGTAAGGCTGCTAAGATGAGAAGAGCCCTGCTTCTTGTATTGTTGAGGTTCCTGTGGCTTCCTGGGGCTGGAAGCGAGTTAGGAAGCCTGAACAGGCAGCCCTGCCAGCCAGCCTGAAGGGCAGGGGAAAGTGACGAGCGGCTTGGGGCTGCCCGGGAAGGAAGGAGCACAGCGGTTTGCGGAGTGCGCACGTGAGAGGAGGTCGCGCTCCCGCTCTCCGGGAACGTGCAATTCGTTCCTTCCCTGTGAATCTGGCATCTCCGAGGGAGATACATCCAACAGTTGAACTACATTTTAAAAAACGAAAACCTGAATCTCTCTCTGTACGTATAAAAACACAGACACAGACATTCAGCTTCTGCGGAGAGTGTTGTATGGATTCTCTTTGCTGGATTTAAGGATAACTTTCTGCAATAACATGAGACTGCCTACAGAGTTGAGGAAAGCAGTTGAAGGGATTATTTAAGTGGAAGTCAGAGCACTGTCTTTGGTGAACAAACCTGTGACTTCAGCTCTATTTAATGGGAAAAAGAGGAATTATCCCGCTGTTGAACTATACAGCCAGGCATTGCCCAGGAGTTAGGGAATGTTGCCTCGCTCCCACCTGGTGACTGCCGGTTCCAGTAACTTGGGGATTAGCTGGAAACTCTTTCAAAAACCTGTCAACAGCTCTTTTCTACAATTGTCACGGTTATTCGAATAAATGAGCTCTGAGGTGTCAAACACACCCACCCCCCCCCGCCCCCCCCTTCTACTTCCTTGTAAAAGAAAGAAAAAACTTGTTTACAGTTCTCCTCCTCTTCCTCGTCGTCTTCGTCGTCCTCATCATCCTCGAGGTTTATGATGAGCGGCGGGTGAATTGGCAGTCGAGTCTTGTGTTGGTTTCTGTGGGGTTGCTGATGAGGGCCTGGATGGTGGGCAGCCTGTTGCAGTGGGGCATCTGCAGAAGAGAACGTGGTGTGTGTTTGTTTTGTTAGGAGGGAACTAGAATGTCAGATGAGGGTTGAGAGCAGCAGGTACAGTTCTGCAATCCTTCTGACACTGAAGGCCTCTTTACACAGAGAGTTTGTGCCTTGCCTTGTCCTTGCTGCGATAGCAGATCTTAGCTGACTGATTTGCCAGGGTGCATTTCTTGACCTTACTCTAGGTTATGGCAGCACTGGAAGGACATTTTTGCGTATGTCCTTAGTCGAGCGAACAAATGGTTGGTAAGATCTTTCTACTCACTGTTAGTAGGTGGCAAAAAAAGTCCGTTGATGTATCGGGGTTTGCTGTGATGGAAGGCACAGCTGATCCTCAGGCAGCCTCGGGGTTGTTTTTCCCAGAAACAGGAGATGTTGTGGTACTTTTGCTGCAGGAGAAAGGAGTTTTCAGGTGTTGTAAATGGCACAATAAAAATGGCCTAAATGGTTTAGTAGGTGGTGTGCTGAGCTTCATCCCAGCTGAGAGCTGAAAATGCCAGGTTGAGGGTAAATTCTGAATGAGTTTCTGTGTGGTTTTTTGAAGGAAAGCAAAGTCCCGCTTGAAGATCCTTGTGTACTTGAAGGTAAGTTTCACTCGGGTGCAGGCATGAACAGCTGGGTCTAGGAGCAGCATCTCCCCAACCCGCCGCTTTTGGACTGTAGGCAGCACAAGCGGGCCATGCCCTGAGACAGGCTGGGGTCTGGGGCCAAAGCCCATCTCCCAGGCGTGAACGCCTCAATCCCCGAGGCTGAAGCGGACGCAATAACCAAGAGCCCTACACCCACCCTTGGGTTTTTACTCGGTGCAATAGAATAGTATTTCTTTGGCGGACGGACCCGTTTGGAAGGTCTTTCTCTGAAGTAAGTGACTTTACGGGGATCCAGGCAGTTGCTGTGAGCAGAAGCTCTCAACATGCCAGTTTTTCTCAGAATCAGCGTCATGTCAATTCGCTAAGAAAGCGCTGGGTGATCTCTATGCACGATTTTTAACTTTTACGTCTTCCTTGAGTATCTGAACCCAGCTCACAGGAGAAATTGTCTGTAGTTTAGATGATGTTAGCTCTTTGCACTTGCAAAAATCAGCAGTTTGATGGACAGGTGCTGCCATGACCCAGAGAGAGGGGTCATAGCAACTTCAGACTGGAGACAGTAAGGCTCCCTTTCAGCACGGTCTGTCCAGAGAATCCAGGTTACAAGGCCCTGTAAAATCTACAGCATTTACCTGTGCGTAGGGGGGATGAAAGCGGAAGTAGGGGTCATTCCCAAGTGTGCCCATTTTCCCCGCTGAGGCTGCTTCTGGTCTGTGCTCCTAACGGCAGGCGATCTTATCCTGTGAAAGCAGTAGCTCCTCTCAAAAACTGCACCTCTGGAAGCTGATGTCTGCTTCTTTCTTGAAACAGAAACTCCAGCCAGCAGTGAAAGGGGCTTGAAGGGAGGAGGTGGTACCTTCTGCAGGCTTGTGGAACCAGCGAAGGCAGTTGCTAGGGGCTTTAGAATGTTACCCTCCAGCGGTTGCCAAGGGCACCTCCAGCGCGTGCCGTCAACAGCATGGCGCTCTGTAACCTGTCCAGCTGGAACCCCTTCCTTTTTCTCCCTTGCTCCCCAATAAAGTCGGGAAAACCGGAGCCTGTCAGAGGGTCTCCCGTTCTGGTGCTTCTTTACCGTCAAAGGGAAGAAACCCATTTGGCGGGGCTTAAATAGTGCCCAGCTTCTTGCTGTAGGAACTCACAGTGTCTTGGAAACAAATCTTTGATACCACCGAGGCAAACGGTCTTCTCTGACTCTTTCTTTAACCCAAATCCTTTTACCCCGTGTTTCTCGTACTCTCCCTCCCTCTTTGGATTGAGAAAGTTGCTGTTCCCTGTCAGTGCGCGGTTAGCTGTTAGCTGCTTCCCCTGCTGGGGTGCAGAGCTACTTCTTGCTTCTGCGATGTCCACTGGCAGGGCTAAAGCAGAAAGAAGAGCGTGCACCTGTGTCCCTAATGAAGACCTGTGGTCCCGTTCAGGGGCTAGGCTGCCCCTGCACAAAAAGTAGCGAGGGGGGGGGGGGGGGAAATGGAGTTTTAGCGTTGGAACACGGTGAGGCATCCTGTTCTCCTCAGGACGTGGGGTCCCATTTACCCCACTGCCTGCCATCAGTGACTGGGAGATGAACGCTTGAGAGCACTGTTAGGGCGAAACCTGGGAACTTAGGAGTAAGAAGTCAAAGCAAGGGCAGAAAGGGAAAGGCTCCACAGCCTCCAAAGAGAGGTGAAAGAGTAATACGCTAGAGATGGAGCCCAAGAGAAGGGAGGGAGATCAAAGGCAGAATTCAAGACAGAGCCTAGTGGTTCATAGCATAGGAGGAGAATTTGGGAAAGCAGGTGACGGCCACGAACGATGAACTGTCAGTGGGCAGCAGCATCCACGGGCAGGATGTGTTAACCCTGCCGAGAGCTTTCCACACAGGGGCTCTTTGTAGCTGGTCAGCTGTGCCTGAAGGAGGCACAGGAGAAGGTACGGTCAGGAAGAATTAACTGCGTGTGGTGTTTGCGGGACACGGTTTTGGTAGCGGAGGGGCTACAGGGGCGGCTTCTGTGAGAAGGGGCCTGAAGCTTCCCCCGCGTCCGGCAGAGGCAATGCCAGGCAGCTCCAAGATGGACCCGCTGCCGGCCAGGGCTGCGCCCATCAGCGCCGGTGGGAGCGCTTCTGGGATAAGATATTTGAGAAGGGGGGAAAACTGCTGGGCAGCAGCAGCCGGAGAGAGGAGCGAGAATCTGCGGGAGAAACAACTCTGCAGACGCCACGGTGGGTGTCTTTCCCTTGAGCTGGGCCTCTCGCGCAGGCCGATCCTGTGCTGGGCATGTCGGCACGCTAAGACGCTAGAAAATGATTTCCTTCGGGCTTTGGCTTGTTGGGGTGGCTTTTCGGGGGAGGGTGGTGGGTGCAATTGCCTCAGGAGGTGCTAGTTCTCCATGATCCCGGTTTGGAAAGGCACTGGGCTTGTATAAAGCGTCTTTTCGGATGCTGGTTTTCTGAGATGCCATTTAAAAGGCAAGGAGGACAGTGTAGCTCGTGCTACAGCCATTCAGATGCTGGGAGGAGCCCCAAGTTGTGCGGCAGCGAATGGGCCTGCGACTCTGGCCCAGCACCCCCTGCACCTCCCGTCGGTGGAAAAGTCACCCCGTTTTGGTCCTTTGAGCTCTTAGAGGATTTTCCCAAAGAAGCCATCTCGATTCCTCATTTCCACTGTGAGACAGAAGGGATGTTCACCTGAGAACTTGTTGCTGCACTCTTAGATAAGGGCTAGGCCCGGCCTTATCTAACTGGGCACAGCATCCCTCTGGGTCAGATTGTAAATTGCCTCAGGCAGACGACATAGAAGGTGTTGCCGCAAGGCGTCGGGTCCCACAGGTGGAAAGGGCGGTGTTTAATTCGAGGGGAGGAAACATTTTTGAGATGCTTAGTGTCCTTGCTTTCAAAAAGGTGTTTCTCTCTGTTTTTTTGACATGTTCTAACTCTCAGCTAAAGCAGATACTCTATAGACGTTTCTATTCTTCTCTCAGTTAAGGAAAGCGAGACCTAACTGCACGCCTGTTTACAATCCCTATAGCCTCTCTAAATTTCACAGGATCCCAGAACCGTTCAGGTTGAAAAAACCCCTTGGGATCATCGAGTCCAACCCTCAGCCCCACTATGGTGCAAAGTTCTCCCCTGCACCTTAGCCCCCAAGGTCTCTTCCAAACAACCCTTCAAAACCTCCAGGGATGGTGACTCCAGCCCTTCCCTGGGCAGCCTATTCCCCTGTCTGAGCTCTCTTTCTGGGAACCCTTTTCTCCGAATGTCCAGTGTAAACCTCCCTGTTGCAGTTGAAAGCCATTCCCTCTTGTTCTGTCGCTAATGACCTGCGAGAAGAGACCAGCACCAGGCTCTCTCCAGTGTCCTTTCAGGGAGTTGTAGAGAGTGCTGAGGTCTGCCCTCAGCCTTCTCCTCCTCAGACTGAACCGTCCCCATTAGATTTCTAAAGAGAAGAAAAAGGACATCATGACCACCTGCGGTTTCTGCCAGATACTCTCTGTAAAGTAGGGTAGAGAGCTGTATGAGAGCTGTATTTCTGGGAGAAGGATAGAATCATTTCAGCTCGAAGGCACCCTGGAAGGGATCTGATCCATCCCCATGTTCTAAACAGTCACAGTGAGGAGAAAGCTCCAAGGAAGACAAAGACTTGGACGTTCCCAGTGACAAGTGCCACCCGGATAAGTGCTGGATCCCAGAGCTACAGAAAGGAGTCTGAAGGGCTCTCCTCCCAAAGTGAGGATGTTCTAAGAACAACCAAAGGTCCGGTAAACGCGAAAAGGGGAAAGGCCTGCGACAAAGCTAGACATCACATCTAGGTGACAGCTGGGTGTGAGGTTGGTTTCTTCAGAAGGCAACATTAAAGTAGCCTTCTTCTCAGCCTTCCTCTCGCTCTGATCTTGGTCTTTCCCCCATCTTTGCTCCTTTAGTTCAAAATGTGTGTCAAACCTCTTTCAGCTCATTCGGGGAGTTTGGTTGTGAAGCTCGTTTGGTTCGTAACACGGTTCTGCTGCCCTGCTCAAAGGTCAGAATCTCAGGAGGAAGCTCAGACTGAGCCCCCAGACGTCTGGCAGACAGCTAAAGCGTCTAGAAATCTGGCTTTGGCACCAAACCAGCTACTTTCTAGAATGCATCGTTATTGCTGCTTACATGAAAAGCTCTCTGAAACTGCTAAGTGAAGCCAACATATTTATTCATACAAGGAATTCTGCGTTATTAAAACAGAGTCTGTAAAAATAATTTCCTCTCTCCGATTTTCCTGACTGATTTAAATGTAGTCCATTTACTGAAGGCTGTTGGGAAGTTTTGAACGTTCTAGGGTAGACATGATTTTTCGGACTTGGTAAGATAATCTTCTTTGGGTTTTCCGGTTGCCGATTCTCCTGTTCTTGTAAACTGCGGCCCTCGCTTCTTGGCTTTCCCGCGTGGAGGCTGGCGGTCTCCTTTCCTATGGACCTGGACGTCTTGGTGGCTCTGCGGTCAAAAGAGAGAGACAGAACGTTATGTGTGCGTCATTTCCTAGAAGGAAACAACATGCTCTCTCTCTCGGAAACCTTTTCAGAAGTACACTTTGAACGCTTGTAAAAGCAAGGGGGGGAAAAAAGAAATGTCATCCTAATCTAATTGACCCTCGTTTCCAAAGGTTCCATTCAAGTCTTTTTCCTCTAAAACCTTCCCAAGCAGCTGCTTGAGCAGCAGGTGGTGGTTGCACAAAGCAAGCAGAAATGGTGGCAAGGCTGGTGAGGGATTCCCGAAGGTGGGTTGAGGTGCTTTGCATCCCTGTGGTGCCTCAGCAGGATTTGCATCTCCGACCGGAGTCAGAATGGCCTAATGCTGCGTGTGGAAGTGCCCTGGGTCAGCTCGGGGCAGCACTGACAGCGGGGCCGCCTGGGGGGTGTCTGAAACAGAGGCGGGCAGGGGCCTGGTGCTTTCACTGGAAAGAGGGAATTGTATCAAGCAGTTACCTGAAGGGTGGTTTTCAAGGGAGAGCTCGTTTTTCCCTCTGGATTTCTTTTGCTCCCAGGGGTTGAGGTAGAGGCTCCTGATGTGGATCTGTCTGTAGAAAACACATAGACATTGTTTCTTAATGACAGCTGCAATGGCAGGAAAGGCTCTCTGAGCCTGAGAGGTGAATTCAGTGTGAGGTTAGCTGAAGGACCAAGGAGGGAGTGCATGGGGTGGATCCCACACCACCTCTGAAATAGCAGCTAGTATTCAATCCAGACTCCCTCTGTGGTCGTTTAAAGATCATCTGTAAACTGGTGGCGTTCCCAGGGGGCTCACGGGACCTTCGCAGTGAGGCGATCCCGCCGTGGGGGACATCCTTGACTCGAACAAAGGGGATGTTCCTGTGTTGAAAGTCTGCCCCAAGGCATCAGTTGCTTTTAGAGGAAAGGAGTGCCTAAGCCGGCCTCCTGTTTTATCCCTGCTTGTGAAGAAAGCACCAGGCACAAGGCAGCTTTGTGGTTTTGTGCCGGGCGGTTGGTTTTGCACCCGAGTACGCTGCCTAAGGACTACCCCTGTTCTGTCAAACGGGCTTAAAAATGAATCTTATTAATACTCGGGTGTTGCGTTAATTTGCAAAAATGTATGCTACCTTTAAATTGATAGCAGGAGTTTGCTGAAGAGATCAAAGAGGCTGTAAAAAGTGGGGATCAGTATATTTGTGCCCCGTGGCCCATTTCCTGCATCTGTCGCCGTTTGTGGGGCAGAGGACTGCTTTCTGCTCGGAAGGTGCTAAATTAGTGTTGGTGACTGTTGTGTCTGACCAGTTGTAAAGCTTTCTAAAGCTTCACGTTTCTGTCTGTGGATCCTGAGGCAATCAGTCTGTTGGTGAAAATGATGCTGGATCAGATTGACCCCTGCCCATATTCAGGCATAAATAAGTGAGTTTTCAGCTGCAGGGACCGATGGAAAGCAGCACAATCCAGACAGGCACGTTTGAGGCATTTTAAGAGATCAATGTAAGCAGGAGCCCACCTGTAACTTCCGTGAACTTTGGCGCTGGCTTGGCAGGGAAGGCACAGGAGACGATGTACGCCGAAATTGGTGGTCCTGCAGAGTCGAAAGAAGACTTTCTTCTCGGTTCTGTACAGACATAAAGATGAGAAGAATCAGTTTGATCGCCCTCCCTTTGACCCCTTTGCTGGTAACTTGGTTTTGCTCTGGGGTTTGAAGTATGAATTCCTCAAAGGGAAAAAGCAAACAGAACTGTTGCACTGTTCTTCAAGAGCTGACATCCTGGCTGGAAAACAAGATGAAAAACTTGTTCTTTCTGGGTAGCCCAGTCCAAATGCATTCAGTTATTTTTTTTACCCCCTGATGCTCAGCAGTGAGAATGGCAGTGCCGTTCCCTGTGCTTACCCACAAGCAGCTAAACCCTTCTTTCTCTTGCCTTTCCGGGTGATGGCAATACAATTCCCACCACGCTGAGTAACGCCAAAAGAGAAGGAGAGCCTTCAGGAAACGCAGTAGCAATTGTGAATATTGCCAGCACAGACGGCAGAGCCTTTGAAAATGGAGGTAATCTCCTTTAGCACTGGCTCCCACCTCTGGGAGCTCGTGATTAGTTTAGTGCAATTGCCTTGAAGCTCTCATTTTGTCTGCTTCTTGGTCTTTGGTTAGTTCTTCGGATCCCGCCGAGTGTAACTCGAGCACCTGGTGTGTGACTGCCGTGCTCTCTGATGAAACACCATCATGCCCAGGTTAAAGAAGACCACGGCTCCAAAGGAAGGCACCGGCCTCAGCCACCTGTTGGTTCTTTGGCTTCTCGCTTTTCAGGAATGCTATTTACGGATCCTACCCGAGGGAAGATGTGGCCTATTAAAAGGTGCGTGTGTCATCCTTGTACCTAAAACCTCAAGAGAACTCACTTGAAGAAATGCTCTGGGGGAAGCACCTCTCTCCTTTCCTCTGACTGCATCTCATTAGAAATACAAAATTAGAAGATTTTGTCCCTGAAATTGACGGTAATGTGATTTCCCGGCCTCCCCCCCCCCCCCCCTCCCTCCAGTTGAAAGTAGCAGGTGATATTTCTGTGCAGCAGTTTCTGATGACTGATGTACTGGTGAGTCCGGTGTGTTTTTATAGTCAGAACATAATGCTCTCTCCTCTAATGGAATTATACTCTTGCTTATCCCGTAAAAGATCTAACACAGAATTTTGTTTTTTTTCCAGTCACGCCACTTGCTCAGGAATGAAGGAGAAACAAACTAGAGGAGGTAAATATTTCTGAGTTGGTATTTCTTTGTCCTGCCTTCTGTTGGGTAAAGCCTAGCATTCCAACCAAAATGGAACTGGTTTCTTACTCTCTGTTAGAAGGCACTTGAAGGGGGGATTTATTTAATCTGAGTTGAGTTGGAGAAAAGCTTGATGTGTGGCTGCATTTCGTCATCTAGAGACCCAAGCCAGCGAGCAGAGAGCACAGAGCACCTCTGGGAAAGGGACTGGTCTGCCCTTTCTTTGGCACTGTCTGACGATGCAATAAAGAGCCCCGTAAGAGTGCCTGCACGGCCTGATGGGGAATGGAAACTACGTTCCTACCTTAGGACGGCTAAAACTAGGCCACACAAATCTCGATCCTTGTATCTCGGGAAAGTACACATAGGATTAATAGCCCATTTCTACCTTTTCCACCTACACTCGATACAGTGACAGGAGAGAAAGAGAGAGAGATGGGGGGGGGCGGGTTGGGGGGTGTGTGGAAATTCCTGTCTTTTATCGACACGAAATCTAAAAAGTGGGGAGGAGGGGCAAACTCTGTGATAGTTTCTCCCTGTAACAGTAATTTAAAAAGTGGTAACCATTGTGCAAGAAGATGAAAAGTACTTGCCTTTCTGCAAGTCCGGGAGGGTAGCTTCCACGGGGGACAGCTCTTTTTCCCGAGGGGAAGACACGGTTGTTGTTGAGGGGTGTTCACGAGGGGGCTGAATCCTGTAATACTCTCCTAGACACAGCCCAGGAGGGAAAAAAAAACCCAACAAAGTTCACTCTCTTGTCAGAACTGCTGTTTAGGCAAGAGTGACTAAGTTTGTATTTACCAGATTTATAGCATATTTCCTTTATTGCCCTTTCCTCTTCGATCTCTTCAGCAGTCTTGGGCACCTGGTCAGGAACATCTGTAGGAAATATTTTTCAAGGGTTACTAGACAGCTCTACAAAGACCTTTGGCAATTCTTCATAACCAGCCACCATAAGGAATTTCACTTTGGTCAGAGCCCTTCTTTTTTTCTGGCTGCAAGCTCTGCTTCTGGCCAGAAAGTGGATTCCTTGCTGTGAGGTATTTGCAAGCGCAGTGGACTTGCAGTCACGACACCTATTAAGAAGCAAACGTTGGTTGATGTAAACTGATGCCAAGCCATCTTCAATACTCATGATCCTTCTTTTCCCCCCCCCAAAGGAAATGTTGTGATGAAACATGTCAGCAGGGAGCGCTTGTCAGAAACCCTCTGCGCAGAGTTCCTCTCGGGCAGTGTCTGCCAGCGGAGCTGGCGAAGGGAGTGCTCCTTGGCTGTCTCAGGTAAGGCTGCTAAGATGAGCAAAGCCCTGCTTCTTGTATTGTTGAGGTTCCTGGGGCTGGAAGCGAGTTAGGAAGCCTGAACAGGCAGCCCTGCCAGCCAGTCTGAAGGGCAGGGGAAAGTGACGAGCAGCTTGGGGCTGCCCGGGAAGGAAGGAGCACAGCGGTTTGCGGAGTGCGCACGTGAGAGTAGGTCGCGCTCCCGCTCTCCGGGAACGTGCAATTCGTTCCTTCCCTGTGAATCGGGCATCTCCGAGGGAGATACATCCAACAGTTGAACTACATTTTAAAAAACGAAAACCTGAATCTCTCTCTGTACGTATAAAAACACAGACACAGACATTCAGCTTCTGCGGAGAGTGTTGTATGGATTCTCTTTGCTGGATTTAAGGATAACTTTCTGCAATAACATGAGACTGCCTACAGAGTTGAGGAAAGCAGTTGAAGGGATTATTTAAGTGGAAGTCAGAGCACTGTCTTTGGTGAACAAACCTGTGACTTCAGCTCTATTTAATGGGAAAAAGAGGAATTATCCCGCTGTTGAACTATACAGCCAGGCATTGCCCAGGAGTTAGGGAATGTTGCCTCGCTCCCACCTGGTGACTGCCGGTTCCAGTAACTTGGGGATTAGCTGGAAACTCTTTCAAAAACCTGTCAACAGCTCTTTTCTACAATTGTCACGGTTATTCGAATAAATGAGCTCTGAGGTGTCAAACACACCCACCCCCCCCCGCCCCCCCCTTCTACTTCCTTGTAAAAGAAAGAAAAAAACTTGTTTACAGTTCTCCTCCTCTTCCTCGTCGTCTTCGTCGTCCTCATCATCCTCGAGGTTTATGATGAGCGGCGGGTGAATTGGCAGTCGAGTCTTGTGTTGGTTTCTGTGGGGTTGCTGATGAGGGCCTGGATGGTGGGCAGCCTGTTGCAGTGGGGCATCTGCAGAAGAGAACGTGGTGTTTGTTTGTTTTGTTAGGAGGGAACTAGAATGTCAGATGAGGGTTGAGAGCAGCAGGTACAGTTCTGCAGTCCTTCTGACACTGAAGGCCTCTTTACACAGAGAGGTTGTGCCTTGCCTTGTCCTTGCTGCGATAGCAGATCTTAGCTGACTGATTTGCCAGGGTGCATTTCTTGACCTTACTCTAGGTTCTGGCAGCACTGGAAGGACATTTTTGCGTATGTCCTTAGTCGAGCGAACAAATGGTTGGTAAGATCTTTCTACTCACTGTTAGTAGGTGGCAAAAAAAGTCCGTTGATGTATCGGGGTTTGCTGTGATGGAAGGCACAGCTGATCCTCAGGCAGCCTCGGGGTTGTTTTTCCCAGAAACAGGAGATGTTGTGGTACTTTTGCTGCAGGAGAAAGGAGTTTTCAGGTGTTGTAAATGGCACAATAAAAATGGCCTAAATGGTTTAGTAGGTGGTGTGCTGAGCTTCATCCCAGCTGAGAGCTGAAAATGCCAGGTTGAGGGTAAATTCTGAATGAGTTTCTGTGTGGTTTTTTGAAGGAAAGCAAAGTCCCGCTTGAAGATCCTTGTGTACTTGAAGGTAAGTTTCACTCGGGTGCAGGCATGAACAGCTGGGTCTAGGAGCAGCATCTCCCCAACCCGCCGCTTTTGGACTGTAGGCAGCACAAGCGGGCCATGCCCTGAGACAGGCTGGGGTCTGGGGCCAAAGCCCATCTCCCAGGCGTGAACGCCTCAATCCCCGAGGCCGAAGCGGACGCAATAACCAAGAGCCCTACACCCACCCTTGGGTTTTTACTCGGTGGAATAGAATAGTATTTCTTTGGCGGACGGACCCGTTTGGAAGGTCTTTCTCTGAAGTAAGTGACTTTACGGGGATCCAGGCAGTTGCTGTGAGCAGAAGCTCTCAACATGCCAGTTTTTCTCAGAATCAGCGTCATGTCAATTCGCTAAGAAAGCGCTGGGTGATCTCTATGCACGATTTTTAACTTTTACGTCTTCCTTGAGTATCTGAACCCAGCTCACAGGAGAAATTGTCTGTAGTTTAGATGATGTTAGCTCTTCGCACTTGCAAAAATCAGCAGTTTGATGGACAGGTGCTGCCATGACCCAGAGAGAGGGGTCATAGCAACTTCAGACTGGAGACAGTAAGGCTCCCTTTCAGCACGGTCTGTCCAGAGAATCCAGGTTACAAGGCCCTGTAAAATCTACAGCATTTACCTGTGCGTAGGGGGGATGAAAGCGGAAGTAGGGGTCATTCCCAAGTGTGCCCATTTTCCCCGCTGAGGCTGCTTCTGGTCTGTGCTCCTAACGGCAGGCGATCTTATCCTGTGAAAGCAGTAGCTCCTCTCAAAAACTGCACCTCTGGAAGCTGATGTCTGCTTCTTTCTTGAAACAGAAACTCCAGCCAGCAGTGAAAGGGGCTTGAAGGGAGGAGGTGGTACCTTCTGCAGGCTTGTGGAACCAGCGAAGGCAGTTGCTAGGGGCTTTAGAATGTTACCCTCCAGCGGTTGCCAAGGGCACCTCCAGCGCGTGCCGTCAACAGCATGGCGCTCTGTAACCTGTCCAGCTGGAACCCCTTCCTTTTTCTCCCTTGCTCCCCAATAAAGTCGGGAAAACCGGAGCCTGTCAGAGGGTCTCCCGTTCTGGTGCTTCTTTACCGTCAAAGGGAAGAAACCCATTTGGCGGGGCTTAAATAGTGCCCCACTTCTTGCTGTAGGAACTCACAGTGTCTTGGAAACAAATCTTTGATACCACCGAGGCAAACGGTCTTCTCTGACTCTTTCTTTAACCCAAATCCTTTTACCCCGTGTTTCTCGTACTCTCCCTCCCTCTTTGGATTGAGAAAGTTGCTGTTCCCTGTCAGTGCGCGGTTAGCTGTTAGCTGCTTCCCCTGCTGGGGTGCAGAGCTGCTTCTTGCTTCTGCGATGTCCACTGGCAGGGCTAAAGCAGAAAGAAGAGCGTGCACCTGTGTCCCTAATGAAGACCTGTGGTCCCGTTCAGGGGCTAGGCTGCCCCTGCACAAAAAGTAGCGACGGGGGGGGGGGGAAATGGAGTTTTAGCGTTGGAACACGGTGAGGCATCCTGTTCTCCTCAGGACGTGGGGTCCCATTTACCCCACTGCCTGCCATCAGTGACTGGGAGATGAACGCTTGAGAGCACTGTTAGGGCGAAACCTGGGAACTTAGGAGTAAGAAGTCAAAGCAAGGGCAGAAAGGGAAAGGCTCCACAGCCTCCAAAGAGAGGTGAAAGAGTAATACGCTAGAGATGGAGCCCAAGAGAAGGGAGGGAGATCAAAGGCAGAATTCAAGACAGAGCCTAGTGGTTCATAGCATAGGAGGAGAATTTGGGAAAGCAGGTGACGGCCACGAACGATGAACTGTCAGTGGGCAGCAGCATCCACGGGCAGGATGTGTTAACCCTGCCGAGAGCTTTCCACACAGGGGCTCTTTGTAGCTGGTCAGCTGTGCCTGAAGGAGGCACAGGAGAAGGTACGGTCAGGAAGAATTAACTGCGTGTGGTGTTTGCGGGACACGGTTTTGGTAGCGGAGGGGCTACAGGGGCGGCTTCTGTGAGAAGGGGCCTGAAGCTTCCCCCGTGTCCGGCAGAGGCAATGCCAGGCAGCTCCAAGATGGACCCGCTGCCGGCCAGGGCTGCGCCCATCAGCGCCGGTGGGAGCGCTTCTGGGGTAAGATATTTGAGAAGGGGGGAAAACTGCTGGGCAGCAGCAGCCGGAGAGAGGAGCGAGAATCTGCGGGAGAAACAACTCTGCAGACGCCACGGTGGGTGTCTTTCCCTTGAGCTGGGCCTCTCGCGCAGGCCGATCCTGTGCTGGGCATGTCGGCACGCTAAGACGCTAGAAAATGATTTCCTTCGGGCTTTGGCTTGTTGGGGTGGCTTTTCGGGGGAGGGTGGTGGGTGCAATTGCCTCAGGAGGTGCTAGTTCTCCATGATCCCGGTTTGGAAAGGCACTGGGCTTGTATAAAGCGTCTTTTCGGATGCTGGTTTTCTGAGATGCCATTTAAAAGGCAAGGAGGACAGTGTAGCTCGTGCTACAGCCATTCAGATGCTGGGAGGAGCCCCAAGTTGTGCGGCAGCGAATGGGCCTGCGACTCTGGCCCAGCACCCCCTGCACCTCCCGTCGGTGGAAAAGTCACCCCGTTTTGGTCCTTTGAGCTCTTAGAGGATTTTCCCAAAGAAGCCATCTCGATTCCTCATTTCCACTGTGAGACAGAAGGGATGTTCACCTGAGAACTTGTTGCTGCACTCTTAGATAAGGGCTAGGCCGGGCCTTATCTAACTGGGCACAGCATCCCTCTGGGTCAGATTGTAAATTGCCTCAGGCAGACGACATAGAAGGTGTTGCCGCAAGGCGTCGGGTCCCACAGGTGGAAAGGGCGGTGTCTAGTTCGAGGGGAGGAAACATTTTTGAGACGCTTAGTGTCCTTGCTTTCAAAAAGGTGTTTCTCTCTGTTTTTTTGACATGTTCTAACTCTCGGCTAAAGCAGATACTCTATAGACGTTTCTATTCTTCTCTCAGTTAAGGAAAGCGAGACCTAACTGCACGCCTGTTTACAATCCCTATAGCCTCTCTAAATTTCACAGGATCCCAGAACCGTTCAGGTTGAAAAAACCCCTTGGGATCATCGAGTCCAACCCTCAGCCCCACTATGGTGCAAAGTTCTCCCCTGCACCATAGCCCCCGAGGTCTCA
This sequence comes from Athene noctua, assembly GCF_965140245.1. Taxonomy (NCBI): domain Eukaryota; kingdom Metazoa; phylum Chordata; class Aves; order Strigiformes; family Strigidae; genus Athene; species Athene noctua. The sequence continues at coordinate 157,469,690 of NC_134038.1, read as the reverse complement.
TCCAAACGACCCTTCAACACCTCCAGGGATGGTGACTCCAGCCCTTCCCTGGGCAGCCTATTCCCCTGTCTGAGCTCTCTTTCTGGGAACCCTTTTCTCCAAATGTCCAGTGTAAACCTCCCTGTTGCAGTTGAAAGCCATTCCCTCTTGTTCTGTCGCTAATGACCTGTGAGAAGAGACCAGCACCAGGCTCTCTCCACTGTCCTTTCAGGGAGTTGTAGAGAGTGCTGAGGTCTGCCCTCAGCCTTCTCCTCCTCAGACTGAACCGTCCCCATTAGATTTCTAAAGAGAAGAAAAAGGACATCATGACCACCTGAGGTTTCTGCCAGATACTCTCTGTAAAGTAGGGTAGAGAGCTATATGAGAGCTGTATTTCTGGGAGAAGGATAGAATCATTTCAGCTCGAAGGCACCCTGGAAGGGATCTGATCCATCCCCATGTTCTAAACAGTCACAGTGAGGAGAAAGCTCCAAGGAAGAAAAAGACTTGGACGTTCCCAGTGACAAGTGCCACCCGGATAAGTGCTGGATCCCAGAGCTACAGAAAGGAGTCTGAAGGGCTCTCCTCCCAAAGTGAGGATGTTCTAAGAACGACCAAAGGTCCGGTAAACGCGAAAAGGGGAAAGGCCTGCGACAAAGCTAGACATCACATCTAGGTGACAGCTGGGTGTGAGGTTGGTTTCTTCAGAAGGCAACATTAAAGTAGCCTTCTTCTCAGCCTTCCTCTCGCTCTGATCTTGGTCTTTCCCCCATCTTTGCTCCTTTAGTTCAAAATGTGTGTCAAACCTCTTTCAGCTCATTCGGGGAGTTTGGTTGTGAAGCTCGTTTGGTTCGTAACACGGTTCTGCTGCCCTGCTCAAAGGTCAGAATCTCAGGAGGAAGCTCAGACTGAGCCCCCAGACGTCTGGCAGACAGCTAAAGCGTCTAGAAATCTGGCTTTGGCACCAAACCAGCTACTTTCTAGAATGCATCGTTATTGCTGCTTACATGAAAAGCTCTCTGAAACTGCTAAGTGAAGCCAACATATTTATTCATACAAGGAATTCTGCGTTATTCAAACAGAGTCTGTAAAAATAATTTCCTCTCTCCGATTTTCCTGACTGATTTAAATGTAGTCCATTTACTGAAGGCTGTTGGGAAGTTTTGAACGTTCTAGGGTAGACATGATTTTTCGGACTTGGTAAGATAATCTTCTTTGGGTTTTCCGGTTGCCGATTCTCCTGTTCTTGTAAACTGCGGCCCTCGCTTCTTGGCTTTCCCGCGTGGAGGCTGGCGGTCTCCTTTCCTATGGACCTGGACGTCTTGGTGGCTCTGCGGTCAAAAGAGAGAGACAGAACGTTATGTGTGCGTCATTTCCTAGAAGGAAACAACATGCTCTCTCTCTCGGAAACCTTTTCAGAACTACACTTTGAACGCTTGTAAAAGCAAGGGGGGGAAAAAAGAAATGTCATCCTAATCTAATTGACCCTCGTTTCCAAAGGTTCCATTCAAGTCTTTTTCCTCTAAAACCTTCCCAAGCAGCTGCTTGAGCAGCAGGTGGTGGTTGCACAAAGCAAGCAGAAATGGTGGCAAGGCTGGTGAGGGATTCCCGAAGGTGGGTTGAGGTGCTTTGCATCCCTGTGGTGCCTCAGCAGGATTTGCATCTCCGACCGGAGTCAGAATGGCCTAATGCTGCGTGTGGAAGTGCCCTGGGTCAGCTCGGGGCAGCACTGACAGCGGGGCCGCCTGGGGGGTGTCTGAAACAGAGGCGGGCAGGGGCCTGGTGCTTTCACTGGAAAGAGGGAATTGTATCAAGCAGTTACCTGAAGGGTGGTTTTCAAGGGAGAGCTCGTTTTTCCCTCTGGATTTCTTTTGCTCCCAGGGGTTGAGGTAGAGGCTCCTGATGTGGATCTGTCTGTAGAAAACACATAGACATTGTTTCTTAATGACAGCTGCAATGGCAGGAAAGGCTCTCTGAGCCTGAGAGGTGAATTCAGTGTGAGGTTAGCTGAAGGACCAAGGAGGGAGTGCATGGGGTGGATCCCACACCACCTCTGAAATAGCAGCTAGTATTCAATCCAGACTCCCTCTGTGGTCGTTTAAAGATCATCTGTAAACTGGTGGCGTTCCCAGGGGGCTCACGGGACCTTCGCAGTGAGGCGATCCCGCCGTGGGGGACATCCTTGACTCGAACAAAGGGGATGTTCCTGTGTTGAAAGTCTGCCCCAAGGCATCAGTTGCTTTTAGAGGAAAGGAGTGCCTAAGCCGGCCTCCTGTTTTATCCCTGCTTGTGAAGAAAGCACCAGGCACAAGGCAGCTTTGTGGTTTTGTGCCGGGCGGTTGGTTTTGCACCCGAGTACGCTGCCTAAGGACTACCCCTGTTCTGTCAAACGGGCTTAAAAATGAATCTTATTAATACTCGGGTGTTGCGTTAATTTGCAAAAATGTATGCTACCTTTAAATTGATAGCAGGAGTTTGCTGAAGAGATCAAAGAGGCTGTAAAAAGTGGGGATCAGTATATTTGTGCCCCGTGGCCCATTTCCTGCATCTGTCGCCGTTTGTGGGGCAGAGGACTGCTTTCTGCTCGGAAGGTGCTAAATTAGTGTTGGTGACTGTTGTGTCTGACCAGTTGTAAAGCTTTCTAAAGCTTCACGTTTCTGTCTGTGGATCCTGAGGCAATCAGTCTGTTGGTGAAAATGATGCTGGATCAGATTGACCCCTGCCCATATTCAGGCATAAATAAGTGAGTTTTCAGCTGCAGGGACCGATGGAAAGCAGCACAATCCAGACAGGCACGTTTGAGGCATTTTAAGAGATCAATGTAAGCAGGAGCCCACCTGTAACTTCCGTGAACTTTGGCGCTGGCTTGGCAGGGAAGGCACAGGAGACGATGTACGCCGAAATTGGTGGTCCTGCAGAGTCGAAAGAAGACTTTCTTCTCGGTTCTGTACAGACATAAAGATGAGAAGAATCAGTTTGATCGCCCTCCCTTTGACCCCTTTGCTGGTAACTTGGTTTTGCTCTGGGGTTTGAAGTATGAATTCCTCAAAGGGAAAAAGCAAACAGAACTGTTGCACTGTTCTTCAAGAGCTGACATCCTGGCTGGAAAACAAGATGAAAAACTTGTTCTTTCTGGGTAGCCCAGTCCAAATGCATTCAGTTATTTTTTTTACCCCCTGATGCTCAGCAGTGAGAATGGCAGTGCCGTTCCCTGTGCTTACCCACAAGCAGCTAAACCCTTCTTTCTCTTGCCTTTGCGGGTGATGGCAATACAATTCCCACCACGCTGAGTAACGCCAAAAGAGAAGGAGAGCCTTCAGGAAACGCAGTAGCAATTGTGAATATTGCCAGCACAGACGGCAGAGCCTTTGAAAATGGAGGTAATCTCCTTTAGCACTGGCTCCCACCTCTGGGAGCTCGTGATTAGTTTAGTGCAATTGCCTTGAAGCTCTCATTTTGTCTGCTTCTTGGTCTTTGGTTAGTTCTTCGGATCCCGCCGAGTGTAACTCGAGCACCTGGTGTGTGACTGCCGTGCTCTCTGATGAAACACCATCATGCCCAGGTTAAAGAAGACCACAGCTCCAAAGGAAGGCACCAGCCTCAGCCACCTGTTGGTTCTTTGGCTTCTCGCTTTTCAGGAATGCTATTTACGGATCCTACCCGAGGGAAGATGTGGCCTATTAAAAGGTGCGTGTGTCATCCTTGTACCTAAAACCTCAAGAGAACTCACTTGAAGAAATGCTCTGGGGGAAGCACCTCTCTCCTTTCCTCTGACTGCATCTCATTAGAAATACAAAATTAGAAGATTTTGTCCCTGAAATTGACGGTAATGTGATTTCCCGGCCTCCCCCCCCCCCCCCCCTCCCTCCAGTTGAAAGTAGCAGGTGATATTTCTGTGCAGCAGTTTCTGATGACTGATGTACTGGTGAGTCCGGTGTGTTTTTATAGTCAGAACATAATGCTCTCTCCTCTAATGGAATTATACTCTTGCTTATCCCGTAAAAGATCTAACACAGAATTTTGTTTTTTTTCCAGTCACGCCACTTGCTCAGGAATGAAGGAGAAACAAACTAGAGGAGGTAAATATTTCTGAGTTGGTATTTCTTTGTCCTGCCTTCTGTTGGGTAAAGCCTAGCATTCCAACCAAAATGGAACTGGTTTCTTACTCTCTGTTAGAAGGCACTTGAAGGGGGGATTTATTTAATCTGAGTTGAGTTGGAGAAAAGCTTGATGTGTGGCTGCATTTCGTCATCTAGAGACCCAAGCCAGCGAGCAGAGAGCACAGAGCACCTCTGGGAAAGGGACTGGTCTGCCCTTTCTTTGGCACTGTCTGACGATGCAATAAAGAGCCCCGTAAGAGTGCCTGCACGGCCTGATGGGGAATGGAAACTACGTTCCTACCTTAGGACGGCTAAAACTAGGCCACACAAATCTCGATCCTTGTATCTCGGGAAAGTACACATAGGATTAATAGCCCATTTCTACCTTTTCCACCTACACTCGATACAGTGACAGGAGAGAAAGAGAGAGAGATGGGGGGGGGCGGGTTGGGGGGTGTGTGGAAATTCCTGTCTTTTATCGACACGAAATCTAAAAAGTGGGGAGGAGGGGCAAACTCTGTGATAGTTTCTCCCTGTAACAGTAATTTAAAAAGTGGTAACCATTGTGCAAGAAGATGAAAAGTACTTGCCTTTCTGCAAGTCCGGGAGGGTAGCTTCCACGGGGGACAGCTCTTTTTCCCGAGGGGAAGACACGGTTGTTGTTGAGGGGTGTTCACGAGGGGGCTGAATCCTGTAATACTCTCCTAGACACAGCCCAGGAGGGAAAAAAAAACCCAACAAAGTTCACTCTCTTGTCAGAACTGCTGTTTAGGCAAGAGTGACTAAGTTTGTATTTACCAGATTTATAGCATATTTCCTTTATTGCCCTTTCCTCTTCGATCTCTTCAGCAGTCTTGGGCACCTGGTCAGGAACATCTGTAGGAAATATTTTTCAAGGGTTACTAGACAGCTCTACAAAGACCTTTGGCAATTCTTCATAACCAGCCACCATAAGGAATTTCACTTTGGTCAGAGCCCTTCTTTTTTTCTGGCTGCAAGCTCTGCTTCTGGCCAGAAAGTGGATTCCTTGCTGTGAGGTATTTGCAAGCGCAGTGGACTTGCAGTCACGACACCTATTAAGAAGCAAACGTTGGTTGATGTAAACTGATGCCAAGCCATCTTCAATACTCATGATCCTTCTTTTCCCCCCCCCAAAGGAAATGTTGTGATGAAACATGTCAGCAGGGAGCGCTTGTCAGAAACCCTCTGCGCAGAGTTCCTCTCGGGCAGTGTCTGCCAGCGGAGCTGGCGAAGGGAGTGCTCCTTGGCTGTCTCAGGTAAGGCTGCTAAGATGAGCAAAGCCCTGCTTCTTGTATTGTTGAGGTTCCTGGGGCTGGAAGCGAGTTAGGAAGCCTGAACAGGCAGCCCTGCCAGCCAGTCTGAAGGGCAGGGGAAAGTGACGAGCAGCTTGGGGCTGCCCGGGAAGGAAGGAGCACAGCGGTTTGCGGAGTGCGCACGTGAGAGTAGGTCGCGCTCCCGCTCTCCGGGAACGTGCAATTCGTTCCTTCCCTGTGAATCGGGCATCTCCGAGGGAGATACATCCAACAGTTGAACTACATTTTAAAAAACGAAAACCTGAATCTCTCTCTGTACGTATAAAAACACAGACACAGACATTCAGCTTCTGCGGAGAGTGTTGTATGGATTCTCTTTGCTGGATTTAAGGATAACTTTCTGCAATAACATGAGACTGCCTACAGAGTTGAGGAAAGCAGTTGAAGGGATTATTTAAGTGGAAGTCAGAGCACTGTCTTTGGTGAACAAACCTGTGACTTCAGCTCTATTTAATGGGAAAAAGAGGAATTATCCCGCTGTTGAACTATACAGCCAGGCATTGCCCAGGAGTTAGGGAATGTTGCCTCGCTCCCACCTGGTGACTGCCGGTTCCAGTAACTTGGGGATTAGCTGGAAACTCTTTCAAAAACCTGTCAACAGCTCTTTTCTACAATTGTCACCGTTATTCGAATAAATGAGCTCTGAGGTGTCAAACACACCCACCCCCCCCCGCCCCCCCCTTCTACTTCCTTGTAAAAGAAAGAAAAAAACTTGTTTACAGTTCTCCTCCTCTTCCTCGTCGTCTTCGTCGTCCTCATCATCCTCGAGGTTTATGATGAGCGGCGGGTGAATTGGCAGTCGAGTCTTGTGTTGGTTTCTGTGGGGTTGCTGATGAGGGCCTGGATGGTGGGCAGCCTGTTGCAGTGGGGCATCTGCAGAAGAGAACGTGGTGTTTGTTTGTTTTGTTAGGAGGGAACTAGAATGTCAGATGAGGGTTGAGAGCAGCAGGTACAGTTCTGCAGTCCTTCTGACACTGAAGGCCTCTTTACACAGAGAGGTTGTGCCTTGCCTTGTCCTTGCTGCGATAGCAGATCTTAGCTGACTGATTTGCCAGGGTGCATTTCTTGACCTTACTCTAGGTTCTGGCAGCACTGGAAGGACATTTTTGCGTATGTCCTTAGTCGAGCGAACAAATGGTTGGTAAGATCTTTCTACTCACTGTTAGTAGGTGGCAAAAAAAGTCCGTTGATGTATCGGGGTTTGCTGTGATGGAAGGCACAGCTGATCCTCAGGCAGCCTCGGGGTTGTTTTTCCCAGAAACAGGAGATGTTGTGGTACTTTTGCTGCAGGAGAAAGGAGTTTTCAGGTGTTGTAAATGGCACAATAAAAATGGCCTAAATGGTTTAGTAGGTGGTGTGCTGAGCTTCATCCCAGCTGAGAGCTGAAAATGCCAGGTTGAGGGTAAATTCTGAATGAGTTTCTGTGTGGTTTTTTGAAGGAAAGCAAAGTCCCGCTTGAAGATCCTTGTGTACTTGAAGGTAAGTTTCACTTGGGTGCAGGCATGAACAGCTGGGTCTAGGAGCAGCATCTCCCCAACCCGCCGCTTTTGGACTGTAGGCAGCACAAGCGGGCCATGCCCTGAGACAGGCTGGGGTCTGGGGCCAAAGCCCATCTCCCAGGCGTGAACGCCTCAATCCCCGAGGCCGAAGCGGACGCAATAACCAAGAGCCCTACACCCACCCTTGGGTTTTTACTCGGTGGAATAGAATAGTATTTCTTTGGCGGACGGACCCGTTTGGAAGGTCTTTCTCTGAAGTAAGTGACTTTACGGGGATCCAGGCAGTTGCTGTGAGCAGAAGCTCTCAACATGCCAGTTTTTCTCAGAATCAGCGTCATGTCAATTCGCTAAGAAAGCGCTGGGTGATCTCTATGCACGATTTTTAACTTTTACGTCTTCCTTGAGTATCTGAACCCAGCTCACAGGAGAAATTGTCTGTAGTTTAGATGATGTTAGCTCTTTGCACTTGCAAAAATCAGCAGTTTGATGGACAGGTGCTGCCATGACCCAGAGAGAGGGGTCATAGCAACTTCAGACTGGAGACAGTAAGGCTCCCTTTCAGCACGGTCTGTCCAGAGAATCCAGGTTACAAGGCCCTGTAAAATCTACAGCATTTACCTGTGCGTAGGGGGGATGAAAGCGGAAGTAGGGGTCATTCCCAAGTGTGCCCATTTTCCCCGCTGAGGCTGCTTCTGGTCTGTGCTCCTAACGGCAGGCGATCTTATCCTGTGAAAGCAGTAGCTCCTCTCAAAAACTGCACCTCTGGAAGCTGATGTCTGCTTCTTTCTTGAAACAGAAACTCCAGCCAGCAGTGAAAGGGGCTTGAAGGGAGGAGGTGGTACCTTCTGCAGGCTCGTGGAACCAGCGAAGGCAGTTGCTAGGGGCTTTAGAATGTTACCCTCCAGCGGTTGCCAAGGGCACCTCCAGCGCGTGCCGTCAACAGCATGGCGCTCTGTAACCTGTCCAGCTGGAACCCCTTCCTTTTTCTCCCTTGCTCCCCAATAAAGTCGGGAAAACCGGAGCCTGTCAGAGGGTCTCCCGTTCTGGTGCTTCTTTACCGTCAAAGGGAACAAACCCATTTGGCGGGGCTTAAATAGTGCCCCACTTCTTGCTGTAGGAACTCACAGTGTCTTGGAAACAAATCTTTGATACCACCGAGGCAAACGGTCTTCTCTGACTCTTTCTTTAACCCAAATCCTTTTACCCCGTGTTTCTCGTACTCTCCCTCCCTCTTTGGATTGAGAAAGTTGCTGTTCCCTGTCAGTGCGCGGTTAGCTGTTAGCTGCTTCCCCTGCTGGGGTGCAGAGCTGCTTCTTGCTTCTGCGATGTCCACTGGCAGGGCTAAAGCAGAAAGAAGAGCGTGCACCTGTGTCCCTAATGAAGACCTGTGGTCCCGTTCAGGGGCTAGGCTGCCCCTGCACAAAAAGTAGCGAGGGGGGGGGGGGGGAAATGGAGTTTTAGCGTTGGAACACGGTGAGGCATCCTGTTCTCCTCAGGACGTGGGGTCCCATTTACCCCGCTGCCTGCCATCAGTGACTGGGAGATGAACGCTTGAGAGCACTGTTAGGGCGAAACCTGGGAACTTAGGAGTAAGAAGTCAAAGCAAGGGCAGAAAGGGAAAGGCTCCACAGCCTCCAAAGAGAGGTGAAAGAGTAATACGCTAGAGATGGAGCCCAAGAGAAGGGAGGGAGATCAAAGGCAGAATTCAAGACAGAGCCTAGTGGTTCATAGCATAGGAGGAGAATTTGGGAAAGCAGGTGACGGCCACGAACGATGAACTGTCAGTGGGCAGCAGCATCCACGGGCAGGATGTGTTAACCCTGCCGAGAGCTTTCCACACAGGGGCTCTTTGTAGCTGGTCAGCTGTGCCTGAAGGAGGCACAGGAGAAGGTACGGTCAGGAAGAATTAACTGCGTGTGGTGTTTGCGGGACACGGTTTTGGTAGCGGAGGGGCTACAGGGGCGGCTTCTGTGAGAAGGGGCCTGAAGCTTCCCCCGCGTCCGGCAGAGGCAATGCCAGGCAGCTCCAAGATGGACCCGCTGCCGGCCAGGGCTGCGCCCATCAGCGCCGGTGGGAGCGCTTCTGGGATAAGATATTTGAGAAGGGGGGAAAACTGCTGGGCAGCAGCAGCCGGAGAGAGGAGCGAGAATCTGCGGGAGAAACAACTCTGCAGACGCCACGGTGGGTGTCTTTCCCTTGAGCTGGGCCTCTCGCGCAGGCCGATCCTGTGCTGGGCATGTCGGCACGCTAAGACGCTAGAAAATGATTTCCTTCGGGCTTTGGCTTGTTGGGGTGGCTTTTCGGGGGAGGGTGGTGGGTGCAATTGCCTCAGGAGGTGCTAGTTCTCCATGATCCCGGTTTGGAAAGGCACTGGGCTTGTATAAAGCGTCTTTTCGGATGCTGGTTTTCTGAGATGCCATTTAAAAGGCAAGGAGGACAGTGTAGCTCGTGCTACAGCCATTCAGATGCTGGGAGGAGCCCCAAGTTGTGCGGCAGCGAATGGGCCTGCGACTCTGGCCCAGCACCCCCTGCACCTCCCGTCGGTGGAAAAGTCACCCCGTTTTGGTCCTTTGAGCTCTTAGAGGATTTTCCCAAAGAAGCCATCTCGATTCCTCATTTCCACTGTGAGACAGAAGGGATGTTCACCTGAGAACTTGTTGCTGCACTCTTAGATAAGGGCTAGGCCGGGCCTTATCTAACTGGGCACAGCATCCCTCTGGGTCAGATTGTAAATTGCCTCAGGCAGACGACATAGAAGGTGTTGCCGCAAGGCGTCGGGTCCCACAGGTGGAAAGGGCGGTGTCTAGTTCGAGGGGAGGAAACATTTTTGAGACGCTTAGTGTCCTTGCTTTCAAAAAGGTGTTTCTCTCTGTTTTTTTGACATGTTCTAACTCTCGGCTAAAGCAGATACTCTATAGACGTTTCTATTCTTCTCTCAGTTAAGGAAAGCGAGACCTAACTGCACGCCTGTTTACAATCCCTATAGCCTCTCTAAATTTCACAGGATCCCAGAACCGTTCAGGTTGAAAAAACCCCTTGGGATCATCGAGTCCAACCCTCAGCCCCACTATGGTGCAAAGTTCTCCCCTGCACCATAGCCCCCGAGGTCTCATCCAAACGACCCTTCAACACCTCCAGGGATGGTGACTCCAGCCCTTCCCTGGGCAGCCTATTCCCCTGTCTGAGCTCTCTTTCTGGGAACCCTTTTCTCCGAATGTCCAGTGTAAACCTCCCTGTTGCAGTTGAAAGCCATTCCCTCTTGTTCTGTCGCTAATGACCTGTGAGAAGAGACCAGCACCAGGCTCTCTCCACTGTCCTTTCAGGGAGTTGTAGAGAGTGCTGAGGTCTGCCCTCAGCCTTCTCCTCCTCAGACTGAACCGTCCCCATTAGATTTCTAAAGAGAAGAAAAAGGACATCATGACCACCTGAGGTTTCTGCCAGATACTCTCTGTAAAGTAGGGTAGAGAGCTGTATGAGAGCTGTATTTCTGGGAGAAGGATAGAATCATTTCAGCTCGAAGGCACCCTGGAAGGGATCTGATCCATCCCCATGTTCTAAACAGTCACAGTGAGGAGAAAGCTCCAAGGAAGAAAAAGACTTGGACGTTCCCAGTGACAAGTGCCACCCGGATAAGTGCTGGATCCCAGAGCTACAGAAAGGAGTCTGAAGGGCTCTCCTCCCAAAGTGAGGATGTTCTAAGAACGACCAAAGGTCCGGTAAACGCGAAAAGGGGAAAGGCCTGCGACAAAGCTAGACATCACATCTAGGTGACAGCTGGGTGTGAGGTTGGTTTCTTCAGAAGGCAACATTAAAGTAGCCTTCTTCTCAGCCTTCCTCTCGCTCTGATCTTGGTCTTTCCCCCATCTTTGCTCCTTTAGTTCAAAATGTGTGTCAAACCTCTTTCAGCTCATTCGGGGAGTTTGGTTGTGAAGCTCGTTTGGTTCGTAACACGGTTCTGCTGCCCTGCTCAAAGGTCAGAATCTCAGGAGGAAGCTCAGACTGAGCCCCCAGACGTCTGGCAGACAGCTAAAGCGTCTAGAAATCTGGCTTTGGCACCAAACCAGCTACTTTCTAGAATGCATCGTTATTGCTGCTTACATGAAAAGCTCTCTGAAACTGCTAAGTGAAGCCAACATATTTATTCATACAAGGAATTCTGCGTTATTCAAACAGAGTCTGTAAAAATAATTTCCTCTCTCCGATTTTCCTGACTGATTTAAATGTAGTCCATTTACTGAAGGCTGTTGGGAAGTTTTGAACGTTCTAGGGTAGACATGATTTTTCGGACTTGGTAAGATAATCTTCTTTGGGTTTTCCGGTTGCCGATTCTCCTGTTCTTGTAAACTGCGGCCCTCGCTTCTTGGCTTTCCCGCGTGGAGGCTGGCGGTCTCCTTTCCTATGGACCTGGACGTCTTGGTGGCTCTGCGGTCAAAAGAGAGAGACAGAACGTTATGTGTGCGTCATTTCCTAGAAGGAAACAACATGCTCGCTCTCTCAGAAACCTTTTCAGAAGTACACTTTGAACGCTTGTAAAAGCAAGGGGGGAAAAAAAAAATGTCATCCTAATCTAATTGACCCTCGTTTCCAAAGGTTCCATTCAAGTCTTTTTCCTCTAAAACCTTCCCAAGCAGCTGCTTGAGCAGCAGGTGGTGGTTGCACAAAGCAAGCAGAAATGGTGGCAAGGCTGTTGAGGGATTCCCGAAGGTGGGTTGAGGTGCTTTGCATCCCTGTGGTGCCTCAGCAGGATTTGCATCTCCGACCGGAGTCAGAATGGCCTAATGCTGCGTGTGGAAGTGCCCTGGGTCAGCTCGGGGCAGCACTGACAGCGGGGCCGCCTGGGGGGTGTCTGAAACAGAGGCGGGCAGGGGCCTGGTGCTTTCACTGGAAAGAGGGAATTGTATCAAGCAGTTACCTGAAGGGTGGTTTTCAAGGGAGAGCTCGTTTTTCCCTCTGGATTTCTTTTGCTCCCAGGGGTTGAGGTAGAGGCTCCTGATGTGGATCTGTCTGTAGAAAACACATAGACATTGTTTCTTAATGACAGCTGCAATGGCAGGAAAGGCTCTCTGAGCCTGAGAGGTGAATTCAGTGTGAGGTTAGCTGAAGGACCAAGGAGGGAGTGCATGGGGTGGATCCCACACCACCTCTGAAATAGCAGCTAGTATTCAATCCAGACTCCCTCTGTGGTCGTTTAAAGATCATCTGTAAACTGGTGGCGTTCCCAGGGGGCTCACGGGACCTTCGCAGTGAGGCGATCCCGCCGTGGGGGACATCCTTGACTCGAACAAAGGGGATGTTCCTGTGTTGAAAGTCTGCCCCAAGGCATCAGTTGCTTTTAGAGGAAAGGAGTGCCTAAGCCGGCCTCCTGTTTTATCCCTGCTTGTGAAGAAAGCACCAGGCACAAGGCAGCTTTGTGGTTTTGTGCCGGGCGGTTGGTTTTGCACCCGAGTACGCTGCCTAAGGACTACCCCTGTTCTGTCAAACGGGCTTAAAAATGAATCTTATTAATACTCGGGTGTTGCGTTAATTTGCAAAAATGTATGCTACCTTTAAATTGATAGCAGGAGTTTGCTGAAGAGATCAAAGAGGCTGTAAAAAGTGGGGATCAGTATATTTGTGCCCCGTGGCCCATTTCCTGCATCTGTCGCCGTTTGTGGGGCAGAGGACTGCTTTCTGCTCGGAAGGTGCTAAATTAGTGTTGGTGACTATTGTGTCTGACCAGTTGTAAAGCTTTCTAAAGCTTCACGTTTCTGTCTGTGGATCCTGAGGCAATCAGTCTGTTGGTGAAAATGATGCTGGATCAGATTGACCCCTGCCCATATTCAGGCATAAATAAGTGAGTTTTCAGCTGCAGGGACCGATGGAAAGCAGCACAATCCAGACAGGCACGTTTGAGGCATTTTAAGAGATCAATGTAAGCAGGAGCCCACCTGTAACTTCCGTGAACTTTGGCGCTGGCTTGGCAGGGAAGGCACAGGAGACGATGTACGCCGAAATTGGTGGTCCTGCAGAGTCGAAAGAAGACTTTCTTCTCGGTTCTGTACAGACATAAAGATGAGAAGAATCAGTTTGATCGCCCTCCCTTTGACCCCTTTGCTGGTAACTTGGTTTTGCTCTGGGGTTTGAAGTATGAATTCCTCAAAGGGAAAAAGCAAACAGAACTGTTGCACTGTTCTTCAAGAGCTGACATCCTGGCTGGAAAACAAGATGAAAAACTTGTTCTTTCTGGGTAGCCCAGTCCAAATGCATTCAGTTATTTTATTTACCCCCTGATGCTCAGCAGTGAGAATGGCAGTGCCGTTCCCTGTGCTTACCCACAAGCAGCTAAACCCTTCTTTCTCTTGCCTTTCCGGGTGATGGCAATACAATTCCCACCACGCTGAGTAACGCCAAAAGAGAAGGAGAGCCTTCAGGAAACGCAGTAGCAATTGTGAATATTGCCAGCACAGACGGCAGAGCCTTTGAAAATGGAGGTAATCTCCTTTAGCACTGGCTCCCACCTCTGGGAGCTCGTGATTAGTTTAGTGCAATTGCCTTGAAGCTCTCATTTTGTCTGCTTCTTGGTCTTTGGTTAGTTCTTCGGATCCCGCCGAGTGTAACTCGAGCACCTGGTGTGTGACTGCCGTGCTCTCTGATGAAACACCATCATGCCCAGGTTAAAGAAGACCACAGCTCCAAAGGAAGGCACCGGCCTCAGCCACCTGTTGGTTCTTTGGCTTCTCGCTTTTCAGGAATGCTATTTACGGATCCTACCCGAGGGAAGATGTGGCCTATTAAAAGGTGCGTGTGTCATCCTTGTACCTAAAACCTCAAGAGAACTCACTTGAAGAAATGCTCTGGGGGAAGCACCTCTCTCCTTTCCTCTGACTGCATCTCATTAGAAATACAAAATTAGAAGATTTTGTCCCTGAAATTGACGGTAATGTGATTTCCCAGCCTCCCCCCCCCCCCCCTCCCTCCAGTTGAAAGTAGCAGGTGATATTTCTGTGCAGCAGTTTCTGATGACTGATGTACTGGTGAGTCCGGTGTGTTTTTATAGTCAGAACATAATGCTCTCTCCTCTAATGGAATTATACTCTTGCTTATCCCGTAAAAGATCTAACACAGAATTTTGTTTTTTTTCCAGTCACGCCACTTGCTCAGGAATGAAGGAGAAACAAACTAGAGGAGGTAAATATTTCTGAGTTGGTATTTCTTTGTCCTGCCTTCTGTTGGGTAAAGCCTAGCATTCCAACCAAAATGGAACTGGTTTCTTACTCTCTGTTAGAAGGCACTTGAAGGGGGGATTTATTTAATCTGAGTTGAGTTGGAGAAAAGCTTGATGTGTGGCTGCATTTCGTCATCTAGAGACCCAAGCCAGCGAGCAGAGAGCACAGAGCACCTCTGGGAAAGGGACTGGTCTGCCCTTTCTTTGGCACTGTCTGACGATGCAATAAAGAGCCCCGTAAGAGTGCCTGCACGGCCTGATGGGGAATGGAAACTACGTTCCTACCTTAGGACGGCTAAAACTAGGCCACACAAATCTCGATCCTTGTATCTCGGGAAAGTACACATAGGATTAATAGCCCATTTCTACCTTTTCCACCTACACTCGATACAGTGACAGGAGAGAAAGAGAGAGAGATGGGGGGGGGCGGGTTGGGGGGTGTGTGGAAATTCCTGTCTTTTATCGACACGAAATCTAAAAAGTGGGGAGGAGGGGCAAACTCTGTGATAGTTTCTCCCTGTAACAGTAATTTAAAAAGTGGTAACCATTGTGCAAGAAGATGAAAAGTACTTGCCTTTCTGCAAGTCCGGGAGGGTAGCTTCCACGGGGGACAGCTCTTTTTCCCGAGGGGAAGACACGGTTGTTGTTGAGGGGTGTTCACGAGGGGGCTGAATCCTGTAATACTCTCCTAGACACAGCCCAGGAGGGAAAAAAAAACCCAACAAAGTTCACTCTCTTGTCAGAACTGCTGTTTAGGCAAGAGTGACTAAGTTTGTATTTACCAGATTTATAGCATATTTCCTTTATTGCCCTTTCCTCTTCGATCTCTTCAGCAGTCTTGGGCACCTGGTCAGGAACATCTGTAGGAAATATTTTTCAAGGGTTACTAGACAGCTCTACAAAGACCTTTGGCAATTCTTCATAACCAGCCACCATAAGGAATTTCACTTTGGTCAGAGCCCTTCTTTTTTTCTGGCTGCAAGCTCTGCTTCTGGCCAGAAAGTGGATTCCTTGCTGTGAGGTATTTGCAAGCGCAGTGGACTTGCAGTCACGACACCTATTAAGAAGCAAACGTTGGTTGATGTAAACTGATGCCAAGCCATCTTCAATACTCATGATCCTTCTTTTCCCCCCCCCAAAGGAAATGTTGTGATGAAACATGTCAGCAGGGAGCGCTTGTCAGAAACCCTCTGCGCAGAGTTCCTCTCGGGCAGTGTCTGCCAGCGGAGCTGGCGAAGGGAGTGCTCCTTGGCTGTCTCAGGTAAGGCTGCTAAGATGAGCAAAGCCCTGCTTCTTGTATTGTTGAGGTTCCTGGGGCTGGAAGCGAGTTAGGAAGCCTGAACAGGCAGCCCTGCCAGCCAGCCTGAAGGGCAGGGGAAAGTGACGAGCAGCTTGGGGCTGCCCGGGAAGGAAGGAGCACAGCGGTTTGCGGAGTGCGCACGTGAGAGTAGGTCGCGCTCCCGCTCTCCGGGAACGTGCAATTCGTTCCTTCCCTGTGAATCTGGCATCTCCGAGGGAGATACATCCAACAGTTGAACTACATTTTAAAAAACGAAAACCTGAATCTCTCTCTGTACGTATAAAAACACAGACACAGACATTCAGCTTCTGCGGAGAGTGTTGTATGGATTCTCTTTGCTGGATTTAAGGATAACTTTCTGCAATAACATGAGACTGCCTACAGAGTTGAGGAAAGCAGTTGAAGGGATTATTTAAGTGGAAGTCAGAGCACTGTCTTTGGTGAACAAACCTGTGACTTCAGCTCTATTTAATGGGAAAAAGAGGAATTATCCCGCTGTTGAACTATACAGCCAGGCATTGCCCAGGAGTTAGGGAATGTTGCCTCGCTCCCACCTGGTGACTGCCGGTTCCAGTAACTTGGGGATTAGCTGGAAACTCTTTCAAAAACCTGTCAACAGCTCTTTTCTACAATTGTCACGGTTATTCGAATAAATGAGCTCTGAGGTGTCAAACACACCCACCCCCCCCCGCCCCCCCCTTCTACTTCTTTGTAAAAGAAAGAAAAAACTTGTTTACAGTTCTCCTCCTCTTCCTCGTCGTCTTCGTCGTCCTCATCATCCTCGAGGTTTATGATGAGCGGCGGGTGAATTGGCAGTCGAGTCTTGTGTTGGTTTCTGTGGGGTTGCTGATGAGGGCCTGGATGGTGGGCAGCCTGTTGCAGTGGGGCATCTGCAGAAGAGAACGTGGTGTTTGTTTGTTTTGTTAGGAGGGAACTAGAATGTCAGATGAGGGTTGAGAGCAGCAGGTACAGTTCTGCAATCCTTCTGACACTGAAGGCCTCTTTACACAGAGAGGTTGTGCCTTGCCTTGTCCTTGCTGCGATAGCAGATCTTAGCTGACTGATTTGCCAGGGTGCATTTCTTGACCTTACTCTAGGTTCTGGCAGCACTGGAAGGACATTTTTGCGTATGTCCTTAGTCGAGCGAACAAATGGTTGGTAAGATCTTTCTACTCACTGTTAGTAGGTGGCAAAAAAAGTCCGTTGATGTATCGGGGTTTGCTGTGATGGAAGGCACAGCTGATCCTCAGGCAGCCTCGGGGTTGTTTTTCCCAGAAACAGGAGATGTTGTGGTACTTTTGCTGCAGGAGAAAGGAGTTTTCAGGTGTTGTAAATGGCACAATAAAAATGGCCTAAATGGTTTAGTAGGTGGTGTGCTGAGCTTCATCCCAGCTGAGAGCTGAAAATGCCAGGTTGAGGGTAAATTCTGAATGAGTTTCTGTGTGGTTTTTTGAAGGAAAGCAAAGTCCCGCTTGAAGATCCTTGTGTACTTGAAGGTAAGTTTCACTTGGGTGCAGGCATGAACAGCTGGGTCTAGGAGCAGCATCTCCCCAACCCGCCGCTTTTGGACTGTAGGCAGCACAAGCGGGCCATGCCCTGAGACAGGCTGGGGTCTGGGGCCAAAGCCCATCTCCCAGGCGTGAACGCCTCAATCCCCGAGGCCGAAGCGGACGCAATAACCAAGAGCCCTACACCCACCCTTGGGTTTTTACTCGGTGCAATAGAATAGTATTTCTTTGGCGGACGGACCCGTTTGGAAGGTCTTTCTCTGAAGTAAGTGACTTTACGGGGATCCAGGCAGTTGCTGTGAGCAGAAGCTCTCAACATGCCAGTTTTTCTCAGAGTCAGCGTCATGTCAATTCGCTAAGAAAGCGCTGGGTGATCTCTATGCACGATTTTTAACTTTTACGTCTTCCTTGAGTATCTGAACCCAGCTCACAGGAGAAATTGTCTGTAGTTTAGATGATGTTAGCTCTTTGCACTTGCAAAAATCAGCAGTTTGATGGACAGGTGCTGCCATGACCCAGAGAGAGGGGTCATAGCAACTTCAGACTGGAGACAGTAAGGCTCCCTTTCAGCACGGTCTGTCCAGAGAATCCAGGTTACAAGGCCCTGTAAAATCTACAGCATTTACCTGTGCGTAGGGGGGATGAAAGCGGAAGTAGGGGTCATTCCCAAGTGTGCCCATTTTCCCCGCTGAGGCTGCTTCTGGTCTGTGCTCCTAACGGCAGGCGATCTTATCCTGTGAAAGCAGTAGCTCCTCTCAAAAACTGCACCTCTGGAAGCTGATGTCTGCTTCTTTCTTGAAACAGAAACTCCAGCCAGCAGTGAAAGGGGCTTGAAGGGAGGAGGTGGTACCTTCTGCAGGCTTGTGGAACCAGCGAAGGCAGTTGCTAGGGGCTTTAGAATGTTACCCTCCAGCGGTTGCCAAGGGCACCTCCAGCGCGTGCCGTCAACAGCATGGCGCTCTGTAACCTGTCCAGCTGGAACCCCTTCCTTTTTCTCCCTTGCTCCCCAATAAAGTCGGGAAAACCGGAGCCTGTCAGAGGGTCTCCCGTTCTGGTGCTTCTTTACCGTCAAAGGGAAGAAACCCATTTGGCGGGGCTTAAATAGTGCCCCACTTCTTGCTGTAGGAACTCACAGTGTCTTGGAAACAAATCTTTGATACCACCGAGGCAAACGGTCTTCTCTGACTCTTTCTTTAACCCAAATCCTTTTACCCCGTGTTTCTCGTACTCTCCCTCCCTCTTTGGATTGAGAAAGTTGCTGTTCCCTGTCAGTGCGCGGTTAGCTGTTAGCTGCTTCCCCTGCTGGGGTGCAGAGCTGCTTCTTGCTTCTGCGATGTCCACTGGCAGGGCTAAAGCAGAAAGAAGAGCGTGCACCTGTGTCCCTAATGAAGACCTGTGGTCCCGTTCAGGGGCTAGGCTGCCCCTGCACAAAAAGTAGCGAGGGGGGGGGGGGGGAAATGGAGTTTTAGCGTTGGAACACGGTGAGGCATCCTGTTCTCCTCAGGACGTGGGGTCCCATTTACCCCACTGCCTGCCATCAGTGACTGGGAGATGAACGCTTGAGAGCACTGTTAGGGCGAAACCTGGGAACTTAGGAGTAAGAAGTCAAAGCAAGGGCAGAAAGGGAAAGGCTCCACAGCCTCCAAAGAGAGGTGAAAGAGTAATACGCTAGAGATGGAGCCCAAGAGAAGGGAGGGAGATCAAAGGCAGAATTCAAGACAGAGCCTAGTGGTTCATAGCATAGGAGGAGAATTTGGGAAAGCAGGTGACGGCCACGAACGATGAACTGTCAGTGGGCAGCAGCATCCACGGGCAGGATGTGTTAACCCTGCCGAGAGCTTTCCACACAGGGGCTCTTTGTAGCTGGTCAGCTGTGCCTGAAGGAGGCACAGGAGAAGGTACGGTCAGGAAGAATTAACTGCGTGTGGTGTTTGCGGGACACGGTTTTGGTAGCGGAGGGGCTACAGGGGCGGCTTCTGTGAGAAGGGGCCTGAAGCTTCCCCCGCGTCCGGCAGAGGCAATGCCAGGCAGCTCCAAGATGGACCCGCTGCCGGCCAGGGCTGCGCCCATCAGCGCCGGTGGGAGCGCTTCTGGGATAAGATATTTGAGAAGGGGGGAAAACTGCTGGGCAGCAGCAGCCGGAGAGAGGAGCGAGAATCTGCGGGAGAAACAACTCTGCAGACGCCACGGTGGGTGTCTTTCCCTTGAGCTGGGCCTCTCGCGCAGGCCGATCCTGTGCTGGGCATGTCGGCACGCTAAGACGCTAGAAAATGATTTCCTTCGGGCTTTGGCTTGTTGGGGTGGCTTTTCGGGGGAGGGTGGTGGGTGCAATTGCCTCAGGAGGTGCTAGTTCTCCATGATCCCGGTTTGGAAAGGCACTGGGCTTGTATAAAGCGTCTTTTCGGATGCTGGTTTTCTGAGATGCCATTTAAAAGGCAAGGAGGACAGTGTAGCTCGTGCTACAGCCATTCAGATGCTGGGAGGAGCCCCAAGTTGTGCGGCAGCGAATGGGCCTGCGACTCTGGCCCAGCACCCCCTGCACCTCCCGTCGGTGGAAAAGTCACCCCGTTTTGGTCCTTTGAGCTCTTAGAGGATTTTCCCAAAGAAGCCATCTCGATTCCTCATTTCCACTGTGAGACAGAAGGGATGTTCACCTGAGAACTTGTTGCTGCACTCTTAGATAAGGGCTAGGCCGGGCCTTATCTAACTGGGCACAGCATCCCTCTGGGTCAGATTGTAAATTGCCTCAGGCAGACGACATAGAAGGTGTTGCCGCAAGGCGTCGGGTCCCACAGGTGGAAAGGGCGGTGTCTAGTTCGAGGGGAGGAAACATTTTTGAGACGCTTAGTGTCCTTGCTTTCAAAAAGGTGTTTCTCTCTGTTTTTTTGACATGTTCTAACTCTCGGCTAAAGCAGATACTCTATAGACGTTTCTATTCTTCTCTCAGTTAAGGAAAGCGAGACCTAACTGCACGCCTGTTTACAATCCCTATAGCCTCTCTAAATTTCACAGGATCCCAGAACCGTTCAGGTTGAAAAAACCCCTTGGGATCATCGAGTCCAACCCTCAGCCCCACTATGGTGCAAAGTTCTCCCCTGCACCATAGCCCCCGAGGTCTCATCCAAACGACCCTTCAACACCTCCAGGGATGGTGACTCCAGCCCTTCCCTGGGCAGCCTATTCCCCTGTCTGAGCTCTCTTTCTGGGAACCCTTTTCTCCGAATGTCCAGTGTAAACCTCCCTGTTGCAGTTGAAAGCCATTCCCTCTTGTTCTGTCGCTAATGACCTGTGAGAAGAGACCAGCACCAGGCTCTCTCCACTGTCCTTTCAGGGAGTTGTAGAGAGTGCTGAGGTCTGCCCTCAGCCTTCTCCTCCTCAGACTGAACCGTCCCCATTAGATTTCTAAAGAGAAGAAAAAGGACATCATGACCACCTGAGGTTTCTGCCAGATACTCTCTGTAAAGTAGGGTAGAGAGCTGTATGAGAGCTGTATTTCTGGGAGAAGGATAGAATCATTTCAGCTCGAAGGCACCCTGGAAGGGATCTGATCCATCCCCATGTTCTAAACAGTCACAGTGAGGAGAAAGCTCCAAGGAAGAAAAAGACTTGGACGTTCCCAGTGACAAGTGCCACCCGGATAAGTGCTGGATCCCAGAGCTACAGAAAGGAGTCTGAAGGGCTCTCCTCCCAAAGTGAGGATGTTCTAAGAACGACCAAAGGTCCGGTAAACGCCAAAAGGGGAAAGGCCTGCGACAAAGCTAGACATCACATCTAGGTGACAGCTGGGTGTGAGGTTGGTTTCTTCAGAAGGCAACATTAAAGTAGCCTTCTTCTCAGCCTTCCTCTCGCTCTGATCTTGGTCTTTCCCCCATCTTTGCTCCTTTAGTTCAAAATGTGTGTCAAACCTCTTTCAGCTCATTCGGGGAGTTTGGTTGTGAAGCTCGTTTGGTTCGTAACACGGTTCTGCTGCCCTGCTCAAAGGTCAGAATCTCAGGAGGAAGCTCAGACTGAGCCCCCAGACGTCTGGCAGACAGCTAAAGCGTCTAGAAATCTGGCTTTGGCACCAAACCAGCTACTTTCTAGAATGCATCGTTATTGCTGCTTACATGAAAAGCTCTCTGAAACTGCTAAGTGAAGCCAACATATTTATTCATACAAGGAATTCTGCGTTATTCAAACAGAGTCTGTAAAAATAATTTCCTCTCTCCGATTTTCCTGACTGATTTAAATGTAGTCCATTTACTGAAGGCTGTTGGGAAGTTTTGAACGTTCTAGGGTAGACATGATTTTTCGGACTTGGTAAGATAATCTTCTTTGGGTTTTCCGGTTGCCGATTCTCCTGTTCTTGTAAACTGCGGCCCTCGCTTCTTGGCTTTCCCGCGTGGAGGCTGGCGGTCTCCTTTCCTATGGACCTGGACGTCTTGGTGGCTCTGCGGTCAAAAGAGAGAGACAGAACGTTATGTGTGCGTCATTTCCTAGAAGGAAACAACATGCTCGCTCTCTCAGAAACCTTTTCAGAAGTACACTTTGAACGCTTGTAAAAGCAAGGGGGGAAAAAAAAAATGTCATCCTAATCTAATTGACCCTCGTTTCCAAAGGTTCCATTCAAGTCTTTTTCCTCTAAAACCTTCCCAAGCAGCTGCTTGAGCAGCAGGTGGTGGTTGCACAAAGCAAGCAGAAATGGTGGCAAGGCTGGTGAGGGATTCCCGAAGGTGGGTTGAGGTGCTTTGCATCCCTGTGGTGCCTCAGCAGGATTTGCATCTCCGACCGGAGTCAGAATGGCCTAATGCTGCGTGTGGAAGTGCCCTGGGTCAGCTCGGGGCAGCACTGACAGCGGGGCCGCCTGGGGGGTGTCTGAAACAGAGGCGGGCAGGGGCCTGGTGCTTTCACTGGAAAGAGGGAATTGTATCAAGCAGTTACCTGAAGGGTGGTTTTCAAGGGAGAGCTCGTTTTTCCCTCTGGATTTCTTTTGCTCCCAGGGGTTGAGGTAGAGGCTCCTGATGTGGATCTGTCTGTAGAAAACACATAGACATTGTTTCTTAATGACAGCTGCAATGGCAGGAAAGGCTCTCTGAGCCTGAGAGGTGAATTCAGTGTGAGGTTAGCTGAAGGACCAAGGAGGGAGTGCATGGGGTGGATCCCACACCACCTCTGAAATAGCAGCTAGTATTCAATCCAGACTCCCTCTGTGGTCGTTTAAAGATCATCTGTAAACTGGTGGCGTTCCCAGGGGGCTCACGGGACCTTCGCAGTGAGGCGATCCCGCCGTGGGGGACATCCTTGACTCGAACAAAGGGGATGTTCCTGTGTTGAAAGTCTGCCCCAAGGCATCAGTTGCTTTTAGAGGAAAGGAGTGCCTAAGCCGGCCTCCTGTTTTATCCCTGCTTGTGAAGAAAGCACCAGGCACAAGGCAGCTTTGTGGTTTTGTGCCGGGCGGTTGGTTTTGCACCCGAGTACGCTGCCTAAGGACTACCCCTGTTCTGTCAAACGGGCTTAAAAATGAATCTTATTAATACTCGGGTGTTGCGTTAATTTGCAAAAATGTATGCTACCTTTAAATTGATAGCAGGAGTTTGCTGAAGAGATCAAAGAGGCTGTAAAAAGTGGGGATCAGTATATTTGTGCCCCGTGGCCCATTTCCTGCATCTGTCGCCGTTTGTGGGGCAGAGGACTGCTTTCTGCTCGGAAGGTGCTAAATTAGTGTTGGTGACTATTGTGTCTGACCAGTTGTAAAGCTTTCTAAAGCTTCACGTTTCTGTCTGTGGATCCTGAGGCAATCAGTCTGTTGGTGAAAATGATGCTGGATCAGATTGACCCCTGCCCATATTCAGGCATAAATAAGTGAGTTTTCAGCTGCAGGGACCGATGGAAAGCAGCACAATCCAGACAGGCACGTTTGAGGCATTTTAAGAGATCAATGTAAGCAGGAGCCCACCTGTAACTTCCGTGAACTTTGGCGCTGGCTTGGCAGGGAAGGCACAGGAGACGATGTACGCCGAAATTGGTGGTCCTGCAGAGTCGAAAGAAGACTTTCTTCTCGGTTCTGTACAGACATAAAGATGAGAAGAATCAGTTTGATCGCCCTCCCTTTGACCCCTTTGCTGGTAACTTGGTTTTGCTCTGGGGTTTGAAGTATGAATTCCTCAAAGGGAAAAAGCAAACAGAACTGTTGCACTGTTCTTCAAGAGCTGACATCCTGGCTGGAAAACAAGATGAAAAACTTGTTCTTTCTGGGTAGCCCAGTCCAAATGCATTCAGTTATTTTATTTACCCCCTGATGCTCAGCAGTGAGAATGGCAGTGCCGTTCCCTGTGCTTACCCACAAGCAGCTAAACCCTTCTTTCTCTTGCCTTTCCGGGTGATGGCAATACAATTCCCACCACGCTGAGTAACGCCAAAAGAGAAGGAGAGCCTTCAGGAAACGCAGTAGCAATTGTGAATATTGCCAGCACAGACGGCAGAGCCTTTGAAAATGGAGGTAATCTCCTTTAGCACTGGCTCCCACCTCTGGGAGCTTGTGATTAGTTTAGTGCAATTGCCTTGAAGCTCTCATTTTGTCTGCTTCTTGGTCTTTGGTTAGTTCTTCGGATCCCGCCGAGTGTAACTCGAGCACCTGGTGTGTGACTGCCGTGCTCTCTGATGAAACACCATCATGCCCAGGTTAAAGAAGACCACAGCTCCAAAGGAAGGCACCGGCCTCAGCCACCTGTTGGTTCTTTGGCTTCTCGCTTTTCAGGAATGCTATTTACGGATCCTACCCGAGGGAAGATGTGGCCTATTAAAAGGTGCGTGTGTCATCCTTGTACCTAAAACCTCAAGAGAACTCACTTGAAGAAATGCTCTGGGGGAAGCATCTCTCTCCTTTCCTCTGACTGCATCTCATTAGAAATACAAAATTAGAAGATTTTGTCCCTGAAATTGACGGTAATGTGATTTCCCAGCCTCCCCCCCCCCCCCCTCCCTCCAGTTGAAAGTAGCAGGTGATATTTCTGTGCAGCAGTTTCTGATGACTGATGTACTGGTGAGTCCGGTGTGTTTTTATAGTCAGAACATAATGCTCTCTCCTCTAATGGAATTATACTCTTGCTTATCCCGTAAAAGATCTAACACAGAATTTTGGTTTTTTTCCAGTCACGCCACTTGCTCAGGAATGAAGGAGAAACAAACTAGAGGAGGTAAATATTTCTGAGTTGGTATTTCTTTGTCCTGCCTTCTGTTGGGTAAAGCCTAGCATTCCAACCAAAATGGAACTGGTTTCTTACTCTCTGTTAGAAGGCACTTGAAGGGGGGATTTATTTAATCTGAGTTGAGTTGGAGAAAAGCTTGATGTGTGGCTGCATTTCGTCATCTAGAGACCCAAGCCAGCGAGCAGAGAGCACAGAGCACCTCTGGGAAAGGGACTGGTCTGCCCTTTCTTTGGCACTGTCTGACGATGCAATAAAGAGCCCCGTAAGAGTGCCTGCACGGCCTGATGGGGAATGGAAACTACGTTCCTACCTTAGGACGGCTAAAACTAGGCCACACAAATCTCGATCCTTGTATCTCGGGAAAGTACACATAGGATTAATAGCCCATTTCTACCTTTTCCACCTACACTCGATACAGTGACAGGAGAGAAAGAGAGAGAGATGGGGGGGGGCGGGTTGGGGGGTGTGTGGAAATTCCTGTCTTTTATCGACACGAAATCTAAAAAGTGGGGAGGAGGGGCAAACTCTGTGATAGTTTCTCCCTGTAACAGTAATTTAAAAAGTGGTAACCATTGTGCAAGAAGATGAAAAGTACTTGCCTTTCTGCAAGTCCGGGAGGGTAGCTTCCACGGGGGACAGCTCTTTTTCCCGAGGGGAAGACACGGTTGTTGTTGAGGGGTGTTCACGAGGGGGCTGAATCCTGTAATACTCTCCTAGACACAGCCCAGGAGGGAAAAAAAAACCCAACAAAGTTCACTCTCTTGTCAGAACTGCTGTTTAGGCAAGAGTGACTAAGTTTGTATTTACCAGATTTATAGCATATTTCCTTTATTGCCCTTTCCTCTTCGATCTCTTCAGCAGTCTTGGGCACCTGGTCAGGAACATCTGTAGGAAATATTTTTCAAGGGTTACTAGACAGCTCTACAAAGACCTTTGGCAATTCTTCATAACCAGCCACCATAAGGAATTTCACTTTGGTCAGAGCCCTTCTTTTTTTCTGGCTGCAAGCTCTGCTTCTGGCCAGAAAGTGGATTCCTTGCTGTGAGGTATTTGCAAGCGCAGTGGACTTGCAGTCACGACACCTATTAAGAAGCAAACGTTGGTTGATGTAAACTGATGCCAAGCCATCTTCAATACTCATGATCCTTCTTTTCCCCCCCCCAAAGGAAATGTTGTGATGAAACATGTCAGCAGGGAGCGCTTGTCAGAAACCCTCTGCGCAGAGTTCCTCTCGGGCAGTGTCTGCCAGCGGAGCTGGCGAAGGGAGTGCTCCTTGGCTGTCTCAGGTAAGGCTGCTAAGATGAGCAAAGCCCTGCTTCTTGTATTGTTGAGGTTCCTGGGGCTGGAAGCGAGTTAGGAAGCCTGAACAGGCAGCCCTGCCAGCCAGTCTGAAGGGCAGGGGAAAGTGACGAGCAGCTTGGGGCTGCCCGGGAAGGAAGGAGCACAGCGGTTTGTGGAGTGCGCACGTGAGAGTAGGTCGCGCTCCCGCTCTCCGGGAACGTGCAATTCGTTCCTTCCCTGTGAATCTGGCATCTCCGAGGGAGATACATCCAACAGTTGAACTACATTTTAAAAAACGAAAACCTGAATCTCTCTCTGTACGTATAAAAACACAGACACAGACATTCAGCTTCTGCGGAGAGTGTTGTATGGATTCTCTTTGCTGGATTTAAGGATAACTTTCTGCAATAACATGAGACTGCCTACAGAGTTGAGGAAAGCAGTTGAAGGGATTATTTAAGTGGAAGTCAGAGCACTGTCTTTGGTGAACAAACCTGTGACTTCAGCTCTATTTAATGGGAAAAAGAGGAATTATCCCGCTGTTGAACTATACAGCCAGGCATTGCCCAGGAGTTAGGGAATGTTGCCTCGCTCCCACCTGGTGACTGCCGGTTCCAGTAACTTGGGGATTAGCTGGAAACTCTTTCAAAAACCTGTCAACAGCTCTTTTCTACAATTGTCACGGTTATTCGAATAAATGAGCTCTGAGGTGTCAAACACACCCACCCCCCCCCGCCCCCCCCTTCTACTTCCTTGTAAAAGAAAGAAAAAAACTTGTTTACAGTTCTCCTCCTCTTCCTCGTCGTCTTCGTCGTCCTCATCATCCTCGAGGTTTATGATGAGCGGCGGGTGAATTGGCAGTCGAGTCTTGTGTTGGTTTCTGTGGGGTTGCTGATGAGGGCCTGGATGGTGGGCAGCCTGTTGCAGTGGGGCATCTGCAGAAGAGAACGTGGTGTTTGTTTGTTTTGTTAGGAGGGAACTAGAATGTCAGATGAGGGTTGAGAGCAGCAGGTACAGTTCTGCAGTCCTTCTGACACTGAAGGCCTCTTTACACAGAGAGTTTGTGCCTTGCCTTGTCCTTGCTGCGATAGCAGATCTTAGCTGACTGATTTGCCAGGGTGCATTTCTTGACCTTACTCTAGGTTCTGGCAGCACTGGAAGGACATTTTTGCGTATGTCCTTAGTCGAGCGAACAAATGGTTGGTAAGATCTTTCTACTCACTGTTAGTAGGTGGCAAAAAAAGTCCGTTGATGTATCGGGGTTTGCTGTGATGGAAGGCACAGCTGATCCTCAGGCAGCCTCGGGGTTGTTTTTCCCAGAAACAGGAGATGTTGTGGTACTTTTGCTGCAGGAGAAAGGAGTTTTCAGGTGTTGTAAATGGCACAATAAAAATGGCCTAAATGGTTTAGTAGGTGGTGTGCTGAGCTTCATCCCAGCTGAGAGCTGAAAATGCCAGGTTGAGGGTAAATTCTGAATGAGTTTCTGTGTGGTTTTTTGAAGGAAAGCAAAGTCCCGCTTGAAGATCCTTGTGTACTTGAAGGTAAGTTTCACTTGGGTGCAGGCATGAACAGCTGGGTCTAGGAGCAGCATCTCCCCAACCCGCCGCTTTTGGACTGTAGGCAGCACAAGCGGGCCATGCCCTGAGACAGGCTGGGGTCTGGGGCCAAAGCCCATCTCCCAGGCGTGAACGCCTCAATCCCCGAGGCTGAAGCGGACGCAATAACCAAGAGCCCTACACCCACCCTTGGGTTTTTACTCGGTGCAATAGAATAGTATTTCTTTGGCGGACGGACCCGTTTGGAAGGTCTTTCTCTGAAGTAAGTGACTTTACGGGGATCCAGGCAGTTGCTGTGAGCAGAACCTCTCAACATGCCAGTTTTTCTCAGAATCAGCGTCATGTCAATTCGCTAAGAAAGCGCTGGGTGATCTCTATGCACGATTTTTAACTTTTACGTCTTCCTTGAGTATCTGAACCCAGCTCACAGGAGAAATTGTCTGTAGTTTAGATTATGTTAGCTCTATGCACTTGCAAAAATCAGCAGTTTGATGGACAGGTGCTGCCATGACCCAGAGAGAGGGGTCATAGCAACTTCAGACTGGAGACAGTAAGGCTCCCTTTCAGCACGGTCTGTCCAGAGAATCCAGGTTACAAGGCCCTGTAAAATCTACAGCATTTACCTGTGCGTAGGGGGGATGAAAGCGGAAGTAGGGGTCATTCCCAAGTGTGCCCATTTTCCCCGCTGAGGCTGCTTCTGGTCTGTGCTCCTAACGGCAGGCGATCTTATCCTGTGAAAGCAGTAGCTCCTCTCAAAAACTGCACCTCTGGAAGCTGATGTCTGCTTCTTTCTTGAAACAGAAACTCCAGCCAGCAGTGAAAGGGGCTTGAAGGGAGGAGGTGGTACCTTCTGCAGGCTTGTGGAACCAGCGAAGGCAGTTGCTAGGGGCTTTAGAATGTTACCCTCCAGCGGTTGCCAAGGGCACCTCCAGCGCGTGCCGTCAACAGCATGGCGCTCTGTAACCTGTCCAGCTGGAACCCCTTCCTTTTTCTCCCTTGCTCCCCAATAAAGTCGGGAAAACCGGAGCCTGTCAGAGGGTCTCCCGTTCTGGTGCTTCTTTACCGTCAAAGGGAAGAAACCCATTTGGCGGGGCTTAAATAGTGCCCCACTTCTTGCTGTAGGAACTCACAGTGTCTTGGAAACAAATCTTTGATACCACCGAGGCAAACGGTCTTCTCTGACTCTTTCTTTAACCCAAATCCTTTTACCCCGTGTTTCTCGTACTCTCCCTCCCTCTTTGGATTGAGAAAGTTGCTGTTCCCTGTCAGTGCGCGGTTAGCTGTTAGCTGCTTCCCCTGCTGGGGTGCAGAGCTGCTTCTTGCTTCTGCGATGTCCACTGGCAGGGCTAAAGCAGAAAGAAGAGCGTGCACCTGTGTCCCTAATGAAGACCTGTGGTCCCGTTCAGGGGCTAGGCTGCCCCTGCACAAAAAGTAGCGAGGGGGGGGGGGGGGGAAATGGAGTTTTAGCGTTGGAACACGGTGAGGCATCCTGTTCTCCTCAGGACGTGGGGTCCCATTTACCCCACTGCCTGCCATCAGTGACTGGGAGATGAACGCTTGAGAGCACTGTTAGGGCGAAACCTGGGAACTTAGGAGTAAGAAGTCAAAGCAAGGGCAGAAAGGGAAAGGCTCCACAGCCTCCAAAGAGAGGTGAAAGAGTAATACGCTAGAGATGGAGCCCAAGAGAAGGGAGGGAGATCAAAGGCAGAATTCAAGACAGAGCCTAGTGGTTCATAGCATAGGAGGAGAATTTGGGAAAGCAGGTGACGGCCACGAACGATGAACTGTCAGTGGGCAGCAGCATCCACGGGCAGGATGTGTTAACCCTGCCGAGAGCTTTCCACACAGGGGCTCTTTGTAGCTGGTCAGCTGTGCCTGAAGGAGGCACAGGAGAAGGTACGGTCAGGAAGAATTAACTGCGTGTGGTGTTTGCGGGACACGGTTTTGGTAGCGGAGGGGCTACAGGGGCGGCTTCTGTGAGAAGGGGCCTGAAGCTTCCCCCGCGTCCGGCAGAGGCAATGCCAGGCAGCTCCAAGATGGACCCGCTGCCGGCCAGGGCTGCGCCCATCAGCGCCGGTGGGAGCGCTTCTGGGATAAGATATTTGAGAAGGGGGGAAAACTGCTGGGCAGCAGCAGCCGGAGAGAGGAGCGAGAATCTGCGGGAGAAACAACTCTGCAGACGCCACGGTGGGTGTCTTTCCCTTGAGCTGGGCCTCTCGCGCAGGCCGATCCTGTGCTGGGCATGTCGGCACGCTAAGACGCTAGAAAATGATTTCCTTCGGGCTTTGGCTTGTTGGGGTGGCTTTTCGGGGGAGGGTGGTGGGTGCAATTGCCTCAGGAGGTGCTAGTTCTCCATGATCCCGGTTTGGAAAGGCACTGGGCTTGTATAAAGCGTCTTTTCGGATGCTGGTTTTCTGAGATGCCATTTAAAAGGCAAGGAGGACAGTGTAGCTCGTGCTACAGCCATTCAGATGCTGGGAGGAGCCCCAAGTTGTGCGGCAGCGAATGGGCCTGCGACTCTGGCCCAGCACCCCCTGCACCTCCCGTCGGTGGAAAAGTCACCCCGTTTTGGTCCTTTGAGCTCTTAGAGGATTTTCCCAAAGAAGCCATCTCGATTCCTCATTTCCACTGTGAGACAGAAGGGATGTTCACCTGAGAACTTGTTGCTGCACTCTTAGATAAGGGCTAGGCCGGGCCTTATCTAACTGGGCACAGCATCCCTCTGGGTCAGATTGTAAATTGCCTCAGGCAGACGACATAGAAGGTGTTGCCGCAAGGCGTCGGGTCCCACAGGTGGAAAGGGCGGTGTCTAGTTCGAGGGGAGGAAACATTTTTGAGACGCTTAGTGTCCTTGCTTTCAAAAAGGTGTTTCTCTCTGTTTTTTTGACATGTTCTAACTCTCGGCTAAAGCAGATACTCTATAGACGTTTCTATTCTTCTCTCAGTTAAGGAAAGCGAGACCTAACTGCACGCCTGTTTACAATCCCTATAGCCTCTCTAAATTTCACAGGATCCCAGAACCGTTCAGGTTGAAAAAACCCCTTGGGATCATCGAGTCCAACCCTCAGCCCCACTATGGTGCAAAGTTCTCCCCTGCACCATAGCCCCCGAGGTCTCATCCAAACGACCCTTCAACACCTCCAGGGATGGTGACTCCAGCCCTTCCCTGGGCAGCCTATTCCCCTGTCTGAGCTCTCTTTCTGGGAACCCTTTTCTCCGAATGTCCAGTGTAAACCTCCCTGTTGCAGTTGAAAGCCATTCCCTCTTGTTCTGTCGCTAATGACCTGTGAGAAGAGACCAGCACCAGGCTCTCTCCACTGTCCTTTCAGGGAGTTGTAGAGAGTGCTGAGGTCTGCCCTCAGCCTTCTCCTCCTCAGACTGAACCGTCCCCATTAGATTTCTAAAGAGAAGAAAAAGGACATCATGACCACCTGAGGTTTCTGCCAGATACTCTCTGTAAAGTAGGGTAGAGAGCTGTATGAGAGCTGTATTTCTGGGAGAAGGATAGAATCATTTCAGCTCGAAGGCACCCTGGAAGGGATCTGATCCATCCCCATGTTCTAAACAGTCACAGTGAGGAGAAAGCTCCAAGGAAGAAAAAGACTTGGACGTTCCCAGTGACAAGTGCCACCCGGATAAGTGCTGGATCCCAGAGCTACAGAAAGGAGTCTGAAGGGCTCTCCTCCCAAAGTGAGGATGTTCTAAGAACGACCAAAGGTCCGGTAAACGCCAAAAGGGGAAAGGCCTGCGACAAAGCTAGACATCACATCTAGGTGACAGCTGGGTGTGAGGTTGGTTTCTTCAGAAGGCAACATTAAAGTAGCCTTCTTCTCAGCCTTCCTCTCGCTCTGATCTTGGTCTTTCCCCCATCTTTGCTCCTTTAGTTCAAAATGTGTGTCAAACCTCTTTCAGCTCATTCGGGGAGTTTGGTTGTGAAGCTCGTTTGGTTCGTAACACGGTTCTGCTGCCCTGCTCAAAGGTCAGAATCTCAGGAGGAAGCTCAGACTGAGCCCCCAGACGTCTGGCAGACAGCTAAAGCGTCTAGAAATCTGGCTTTGGCACCAAACCAGCTACTTTCTAGAATGCATCGTTATTGCTGCTTACATGAAAAGCTCTCTGAAACTGCTAAGTGAAGCCAACATATTTATTCATACAAGGAATTCTGCGTTATTAAAACAGAGTCTGTAAAAATAATTTCCTCTCTCCGATTTTCCTGACTGATTTAAATGTAGTCCATTTACTGAAGGCTGTTGGGAAGTTTTAAATGTTCTAGGGTAGACATGATTTTTCGGACTTGGTAAGATAATCTTCTTTGGGTTTTCCGGTTGCCGATTCTCCTGTTCTTGTAAACTGCGGCCCTCGCTTCTTGGCTTTCCCGCGTGGAGGCTGGCGGTCTCCTTTCCTATGGACCTGGACGTCTTGGTGGCTCTGCGGTCAAAAGAGAGAGACAGAACGTTATGTGTGCGTCATTTCCTAGAAGGAAACAACATGCTCTCTCTCTCAGAAACCTTTTCAGAAGTACACTTTGAACGCTTGTAAAAGCAAGGGAGGAAAAAAAAAATGTCATCCTAATCTAATTGACCCTCGTTTCCAAAGGTTCCATTCAAGTCTTTTTCCTCTAAAACCTTCCCAAGCAGCTGCTTGAGCAGCAGGTGGTGGTTGCACAAAGCAAGCAGAAATGGTGGCAAGGCTGGTGAGGGATTCCCGAAGGTGGGTTGAGGTGCTTTGCATCCCTGTGGTGCCTCAGCAGGATTTGCATCTCCGACCGGAGTCAGAATGGCCTAATGCTGCGTGTGGAAGTGCCCTGGGTCAGCTCGGGGCAGCACTGACAGCGGGGCCGTCTGGGGGGTGTCTGAAACAGAGGCGGGCAGGGGCCTGGTGCTTTCACTGGAAAGAGGGAATTGCATCAAGCAGTTACCTGAAGGGTGGTTTTCAAGGGAGAGCTCGTTTTTCCCTCTGGATTTCTTTTGCTCCCAGGGGTTGAGGTAGAGGCTCCTGATGTGGATCTGTCTGTAGAAAACACATAGACATTGTTTCTTAATGACAGCTGCAATGGCAGGAAAGGCTCTCTGAGCCTGAGAGGTGAATTCAGTGTGAGGTTAGCTGAAGGACCAAGGAGGGAGTGCATGGGGTGGATCCCACACCACCTCTGAAATAGCAGCTAGTATTCAATCCAGACTCCCTCTGTGGTCGTTTAAAGATCATCTGTAAACTGGTGGCGTTCCCAGGGGGCTCACGGGACCTTCGCAGTGAGGCGATCCCGCCGTGGGGGACATCCTTGACTCGAACAAAGGGGATGTTCCTGTGTTGAAAGTCTGCCCCAAGGCATCAGTTGCTTTTAGAGGAAAGGAGTGCCTAAGCCGGCCTCCTGTTTTATCCCTGCTTGTGAAGAAAGCACCAGGCACAAGGCAGCTTTGTGGTTTTGTGCCGGGCGGTTGGTTTTGCACCCGAGTACGCTGCCTAAGGACTACCCCTGTTCTGTCAAACGGGCTTAAAAATGAATCTTATTAATACTCGGGTGTTGCGTTAATTTGCAAAAATGTATGCTACCTTTAAATTGATAGCAGGAGTTTGCTGAAGAGATCAAAGAGGCTGTAAAAAGTGGGGATCAGTATATTTGTGCCCCGTGGCCCATTTCCTGCATCTGTCGCCGTTTGTGGGGCAGAGGACTGCTTTCTGCTCGGAAGGTGCTAAATTAGTGTTGGTGACTATTGTGTCTGACCAGTTGTAAAGCTTTCTAAAGCTTCACGTTTCTGTCTGTGGATCCTGAGGCAATCAGTCTGTTGGTGAAAATGATGCTGGATCAGATTGACCCCTGCCCATATTCAGGCATAAATAAGTGAGTTTTCAGCTGCAGGGACCGATGGAAAGCAGCACAATCCAGACAGGCACGTTTGAGGCATTTTAAGAGATCAATGTAAGCAGGAGCCCACCTGTAACTTCCGTGAACTTTGGCGCTGGCTTGGCAGCGAAGGCACGGGAGACGATGTACGCCGATATTGGTGGTCCTGCAGAGTCGAAAGAAGACTTTCTTCTCGGTTCTGTACAGACATAAAGATGAGAAGAATCAGTTTGATCGCCCTCCCTTTGACCCCTTTGCTGGTAACTTGGTTTTGCTCTGGGGTTTGAAGTATGAATTCCTCAAAGGGAAAAAGCAAACAGAACTGTTGCACTGTTCTTCAAGAGCTGACATCCTGGCTGGAAAACAAGATGAAAAACTTGTTCTTTCTGGGTAGCCCAGTCCAAATGCATTCAGTTATTTTATTTACCCCCTGATGCTCAGCAGTGAGAATGGCAGTGCCGTTCCCTGTGCTTACCCACAAGCAGCTAAACCCTTCTTTCTCTTGCCTTTCCGGGTGATGGCAATACAATTCCCACCACGCTGAGTAACGCCAAAAGAGAAGGAGAGCCTTCAGGAAACGCAGTAGCAATTGAGAATATTGCCAGCACAGACGGCAGAGCCTTTGAAAATGGAGGTAATCTCCTTTAGCACTGGCTCCCACCTCTGGGAGCTCGTGATTAGTTTAGTGCAATTGCCTTGAAGCTCTCATTTTGTCTGCTTCTTGGTCTTTGGTTAGTTCTTCGGATCCCGCCGAGTGTAACTCGAGCACCTGGTGTGTGACTGCCGTGCTCTCTGATGAAACACCATCATGCCCAGGTTAAAGAAGACCACGGCTCCAAAGGAAGGCACCGGCCTCAGCCACCTGTTGGTTCTTTGGCTTCTCGCTTTTCAGGAATGCTATTTACGGATCCTACCCGAGGGAAGATGTGGCCTATTAAAAGGTGTGTGTGTCATCCTTGTACCTAAAACCTCAAGAGAACTCACTTGAAGAAATGCTCTGGGGGAAGCATCTCTCTCCTTTCCTCTGACTGCATCTCATTAGAAATATAAAATTAGAAGATTTTGTCCCTGAAATTGACGGTAATGTGATTTCCCGGCCTCCCCCCCCCCCCCCCCCCCCCTCCAGTTGAAAGTAGCAGGTGATATTTCTGTGCAGCAGTTTCTGATGACTGATGTACTGGTGAGTCCGGTGTGTTTTTATAGTCTGAACATAATGCTCTCTCCTCTAATGGAATTATACTCTTGCTTATCCCGTAAAAGATCTAACACAGAATTTTGTTTTTTTTCCAGTCACGCCACTTGCTCAGGAATGAAGGAGAAACAAACTAGAGGAGGTAAATATTTCTGAGTTGGTATTTCTTTGTCCTGCCTTCTGTTGAGTAAAGCCTAGCATTCCAACCAAAATGGAACTGGTTTCTTACTCTCTGTTAGAAGGCACTTGAAGGGGGGATTTATTTAATCTGAGTTGAGTTGGAGAAAAGCTTGATGTGTGGCTGCATTTCGTCATCTAGAGACCCAAGCCAGCGAGCAGAGAGCACAGAGCACCTCTGGGAAAGGGACTGGTCTGCCCTTTCTTTGGCACTGTCTGACGATGCAATAAAGAGCCCCGTAAGAGTGCCTGCACGGCCTGATGGGGAATGGAAACTACGTTCCTACCTTAGGACGGCTAAAACTAGGCCACACAAATCTCGATCCTTGTATCTCGGGAAAGTACACATAGGATTAATAGCCCATTTCTACCTTTTCCACCTACACTCGATACAGTGACAGGAGAGAAAGAGAGAGAGATGGGGGGGGGCGGGGGGGTGTGTGTGGAAATTCCTGTCTTTTATCGACACGAAATCTAAAAAGTGGGGAGGAGGGGCAAACTCTGTGATAGTTTCTCCCTGTAACAGTAATTTAAAAAGTGGTAACCATTGTGCAAGAAGATGAAAAGTACTTGCCTTTCTGCAAGTCCGGGAGGGTAGCTTCCACGGGGGACAGCTCTTTTTCCCGAGGGGAAGACACGGTTGTTGTTGAGGGGTGTTCACGAGGGGGCTGAATCCTGTAATACTCTCCTAGACACAGCCCAGGAGGGAAAAAAAAACCCAACAAAGTTCACTCTCTTGTCAGAACTGCTGTTTAGGCAAGAGTAACTAAGTTTGTATTTACCAGATTTATAGCATATTTCCTTTATTGCCCTTTCCTCTTCCATCTCTTCAGCAGTCTTGGGCACCCGGTCAGGAACATCTGTAGGAAATATTTTTCAAGGGTTACTAGACAGCTCTACAAAGACCTTTGGCAATTCTTCATAACCAGCCACCATAAGGAATTTCACTTTGGTCAGAGCCCTTCTTTTTTTCTGGCTGCAAGCTCTGCTTCTGGCCAGAAAGTGGATTCCTTGCTGTGAGGTATTTGCAAGCGCAGTGGACTTGCAGTCACGACACCTATTAAGAAGCAAACGTTGGTTGATGTAAACTGATGCCAAGCCATCTTCAGTACTCATGATCCTTCTTTTCCCCCCCCCCCCAAAGGAAATGTTGTGATGAAACATGTCAGCAGGGAGCGCTTGTCAGAAACCCTCTGCGCAGAGTTCCTCTCGGGCAGTGTCTGCCAGCGGAGCTGGCGAAGGGAGTGCTCCTTGGCTGTCTCAGGTAAGGCTGCTAAGATGAGCAAAGCCCTGCTTCTTGTATTGTTGAGGTTCCTGGGGCTGGAAGCGAGTTAGGAAGCCTGAACAGGCAGCCCTGCCAGCCAGCCTGAAGGGCAGGGGAAAGTGACGAGCAGCTTGGGGCTGCCCGGGAAGGAAGGAGCACAGCGGTTTGCGGAGTGCGCACGTGAGAGGAGGTCGCGCTCCCGCTCTCCGGGAACGTGCAATTCGTTCCTTCCCTGTGAATCTGGCATCTCCGAGGGAGATACATCCAACAGTTGAACTACATTTTAAAAAACGAAAACCTGAATCTCTCTCTGTACGTATAAAAACACAGACACAGACATTCAGCTTCTGCGGAGAGTGTTGTATGGATTCTCTTTGCTGGATTTAAGGATAACTTTCTGCAATAACATGAGACTGCCTACAGAGTTGAGGAAAGCAGTTGAAGGGATTATTTAAGTGGAAGTCAGAGCACTGTCTTTGGTGAACAAACCTGTGACTTCAGCTCTATTTAATGGGAAAAAGAGGAATTATCCCGCTGTTGAACTATACAGCCAGGCATTGCCCAGGAGTTAGGGAATGTTGCCTCGCTCCCACCTGGTGACTGCCGGTTCCAGTAACTTGGGGATTAGCTGGAAACTCTTTCAAAAACCTGTCAACAGCTCTTTTCTACAATTGTCACCGTTATTCGAATAAATGAGCTCTGAGGTGTCAAACACACCCACCCCCCCCCGCCCCCCCCTTCTACTTCCTTGTAAAAGAAAGAAAAAAACTTGTTTACAGTTCTCCTCCTCTTCCTCGTCGTCTTCGTCGTCCTCATCATCCTCGAGGTTTATGATGAGCGGCGGGTGAATTGGCAGTCGAGTCTTGTGTTGGTTTCTGTGGGGTTGCTGATGAGGGCCTGGATGGTGGGCAGCCTGTTGCAGTGGGGCATCTGCAGAAGAGAACGTGGTGTGTGTTTGTTTTGTTAGGAGGGAACTAGAATGTCAGATGAGGGTTGAGAGCAGCAGGTACAGTTCTGCAATCCTTCTGACACTGAAGGCCTCTTTACACAGAGAGGTTGTGCCTTGCCTTGTCCTTGCTGCGATAGCAGATCTTAGCTGACTGATTTGCCAGGGTGCATTTCTTGACCTTACTCTAGGTTCTGGCAGCACTGGAAGGACATTTTTGCGTATGTCCTTAGTCGAGCGAACAAATGGTTGGTAAGATCTTTCTACTCACTGTTAGTAGGTGGCAAAAAAAGTCCGTTGATGTATCGGGGTTTGCTGTGATGGAAGGCACAGCTGATCCTCAGGCAGCCTCGGGGTTGTTTTTCCCAGAAACAGGAGATGTTGTGGTACTTTTGCTGCAGGAGAAAGGAGTTTTCAGGTGTTGTAAATGGCACAATAAAAATGGCCTAAATGGTTTAGTAGGTGGTGTGCTGAGCTTCATCCCAGCTGAGAGCTGAAAATGCCAGGTTGAGGGTAAATTCTGAATGAGTTTCTGTGTGGTTTTTTGAAGGAAAGCAAAGTCCCGCTTGAAGATCCTTGTGTACTTGAAGGTAAGTTTCACTTGGGTGCAGGCATGAACAGCTGGGTCTAGGAGCAGCATCTCCCCAACCCGCCGCTTTTGGACTGTAGGCAGCACAAGCGGGCCATGCCCTGAGACAGGCTGGGGTCTGGGGCCAAAGCCCATCTCCCAGGCGTGAACGCCTCAATCCCCGAGGCCGAAGCGGACGCAATAACCAAGAGCCCTACACCCACCCTTGGGTTTTTACTCGGTGCAATAGAATAGTATTTCTTTGGCGGACGGACCCGTTTGGAAGGTCTTTCTCTGAAGTAAGTGACTTTACGGGGATCCAGGCAGTTGCTGTGAGCAGAACCTCTCAACATGCCAGTTTTTCTCAGAATCAGCGTCATGTCAATTCGCTAAGAAAGCGCTGGGTGATCTCTATGCACGATTTTTAACTTTTACGTCTTCCTTGAGTATCTGAACCCAGCTCACAGGAGAAATTGTCTGTAGTTTAGATGATGTTAGCTCTTTGCACTTGCAAAAATCAGCAGTTTGATGGACAGGTGCTGCCATGACCCAGAGAGAGGGGTCATAGCAACTTCAGACTGGAGACAGTAAGGCTCCCTTTCAGCACGGTCTGTCCAGAGAATCCAGGTTACAAGGCCCTGTAAAATCTACAGCATTTACCTGTGCGTAGGGGGGATGAAAGCGGAAGTAGGGGTCATTCCCAAGTGTGCCCATTTTCCCCGCTGAGGCTGCTTCTGGTCTGTGCTCCTAACGGCAGGCGATCTTATCCTGTGAAAGCAGTAGCTCCTCTCAAAAACTGCACCTCTGGAAGCTGATGTCTGCTTCTTTCTTGAAACAGAAACTCCAGCCAGCAGTGAAAGGGGCTTGAAGGGAGGAGGTGGTACCTTCTGCAGGCTTGTGGAACCAGCGAAGGCAGTTGCTAGGGGCTTTAGAATGTTACCCTCCAGCGGTTGCCAAGGGCACCTCCAGCGCGTGCCGTCAACAGCATGGCGCTCTGTAACCTGTCCAGCTGGAACCCCTTCCTTTTTCTCCCTTGCTCCCCAATAAAGTCGGGAAAACCGGAGCCTGTCAGAGGGTCTCCCGTTCTGGTGCTTCTTTACCGTCAAAGGGAAGAAACCCATTTGGCGGGGCTTAAATAGTGCCCCACTTCTTGCTGTAGGAACTCACAGTGTCTTGGAAACAAATCTTTGATACCACCGAGGCAAACGGTCTTCTCTGACTCTTTCTTTAACCCAAATCCTTTTACCCCGTGTTTCTCGTACTCTCCCTCCCTCTTTGGATTGAGAAAGTTGCTGTTCCCTGTCAGTGCGCGGTTAGCTGTTAGCTGCTTCCCCTGCTGGGGTGCAGAGCTGCTTCTTGCTTCTGCGATGTCCACTGGCAGGGCTAAAGCAGAAAGAAGAGCGTGCACCTGTGTCCCTAATGAAGACCTGTGGTCCCGTTCAGGGGCTAGGCTGCCCCTGCACAAAAAGTAGCGAGGGGGGGGGGGGGGGGAATGGAGTTTTAGCGTTGGAACACGGTGAGGCATCCTGTTCTCCTCAGGACGTGGGGTCCCATTTACCCCACTGCCTGCCATCAGTGACTGGGAGATGAACGCTTGAGAGCACTGTTAGGGCGAAACCTGGGAACTTAGGAGTAAGAAGTCAAAGCAAGGGCAGAAAGGGAAAGGCTCCACAGCCTCCAAAGAGAGGTGAAAGAGTAATACGCTAGAGATGGAGCCCAAGAGAAGGGAGGGAGATCAAAGGCAGAATTCAAGACAGAGCCTAGTGGTTCATAGCATAGGAGGAGAATTTGGGAAAGCAGGTGACGGCCACGAACGATGAACTGTCAGTGGGCAGCAGCATCCACGGGCAGGATGTGTTAACCCTGCCGAGAGCTTTCCACACAGGGGCTCTTTGTAGCTGGTCAGCTGTGCCTGAAGGAGGCACAGGAGAAGGTACGGTCAGGAAGAATTAACTGCGTGTGGTGTTTGCGGGACACGGTTTTGGTAGCGGAGGGGCTACAGGGGCGGCTTCTGTGAGAAGGGGCCTGAAGCTTCCCCCGTGTCCGGCAGAGGCAATGCCAGGCAGCTCCAAGATGGACCCGCTGCCGGCCAGGGCTGCGCCCATCAGCGCCGGTGGGAGCGCTTCTGGGATAAGATATTTGAGAAGGGGGGAAAACTGCTGGGCAGCAGCAGCTGGAGAGAGGAGCGAGAATCTGCGGGAGAAACAACTCTGCAGACGCCACGGTGGGTGTCTTTCCCTTGAGCTGGGCCTCTCGCGCAGGCCGATCCTGTGCTGGGCATGTCGGCACGCTAAGACGCTAGAAAATGATTTCCTTCGGGCTTTGGCTTGTTGGGGTGGCTTTTCGGGGGAGGGTGGTGGGTGCAATTGCCTCAGGAGGTGCTAGTTCTCCATGATCCCGGTTTGGAAAGGCACTGGGCTTGTATAAAGCGTCTTTTCGGATGCTGGTTTTCTGAGATGCCATTTAAAAGGCAAGGAGGACAGTGTAGCTCGTGCTACAGCCATTCAGATGCTGGGAGGAGCCCCAAGTTGTGCGGCAGCGAATGGGCCTGCGACTCTGGCCCAGCACCCCCTGCACCTCCCGTCGGTGGAAAAGTCACCCCGTTTTGGTCCTTTGAGCTCTTAGAGGATTTTCCCAAAGAAGCCATCTCGATTCCTCATTTCCACTGTGAGACAGAAGGGATGTTCACCTGAGAACTTGTTGCTGCACTCTTAGATAAGGGCTAGGCCGGGCCTTATCTAACTGGGCACAGCATCCCTCTGGGTCAGATTGTAAATTGCCTCAGGCAGACGACATAGAAGGTGTTGCCGCAAGGCGTCGGGTCCCACAGGTGGAAAGGGCGGTGTCTAGTTCGAGGGGAGGAAACATTTTTGAGACGCTTAGTGTCCTTGCTTTCAAAAAGGTGTTTCTCTCTGTTTTTTTGACATGTTCTAACTCTCGGCTAAAGCAGATACTCTATAGACGTTTCTATTCTTCTCTCAGTTAAGGAAAGCGAGACCTAACTGCACGCCTGTTTACAATCCCTATAGCCTCTCTAAATTTCACAGGATCCCAGAACCGTTCAGGTTGAAAAAACCCCTTGGGATCATCGAGTCCAACCCTCAGCCCCACTATGGTGCAAAGTTCTCCCCTGCACCATAGCCCCCGAGGTCTCATCCAAACGACCCTTCAACACCTCCAGGGATGGTGACTCCAGCCCTTCCCTGGGCAGCCTATTCCCCTGTCTGAGCTCTCTTTCTGGGAACCCTTTTCTCCGAATGTCCAGTGTAAACCTCCCTGTTGCAGTTGAAAGCCATTCCCTCTTGTTCTGTCGCTAATGACCTGTGAGAAGAGACCAGCACCAGGCTCTCTCCACTGTCCTTTCAGGGAGTTGTAGAGAGTGCTGAGGTCTGCCCTCAGCCTTCTCCTCCTCAGACTGAACCGTCCCCATTAGATTTCTAAAGAGAAGAAAAAGGACATCATGACCACCTGAGGTTTCTGCCAGATACTCTCTGTAAAGTAGGGTAGAGAGCTGTATGAGAGCTGTATTTCTGGGAGAAGGATAGAATCATTTCAGCTCGAAGGCACCCTGGAAGGGATCTGATCCATCCCCATGTTCTAAACAGTCACAGTGAGGAGAAAGCTCCAAGGAAGAAAAAGACTTGGACGTTCCCAGTGACAAGTGCCACCCGGATAAGTGCTGGATCCCAGAGCTACAGAAAGGAGTCTGAAGGGCTCTCCTCCCAAAGTGAGGATGTTCTAAGAACGACCAAAGGTCCGGTAAACGCCAAAAGGGGAAAGGCCTGCGACAAAGCTAGACATCACATCTAGGTGACAGCTGGGTGTGAGGTTGGTTTCTTCAGAAGGCAACATTAAAGTAGCCTTCTTCTCAGCCTTCCTCTCGCTCTGATCTTGGTCTTTCCCCCATCTTTGCTCCTTTAGTTCAAAATGTGTGTCAAACCTCTTTCAGCTCATTCGGGGAGTTTGGTTGTGAAGCTCGTTTGGTTCGTAACACGGTTCTGCTGCCCTGCTCAAAGGTCAGAATCTCAGGAGGAAGCTCAGACTGAGCCCCCAGACGTCTGGCAGACAGCTAAAGCGTCTAGAAATCTGGCTTTGGCACCAAACCAGCTACTTTCTAGAATGCATCGTTATTGCTGCTTACATGAAAAGCTCTCTGAAACTGCTAAGTGAAGCCAACATATTTATTCATACAAGGAATTCTGCGTTATTCAAACAGAGTCTGTAAAAATAATTTCCTCTCTCCGATTTTCCTGACTGATTTAAATGTAGTCCATTTACTGAAGGCTGTTGGGAAGTTTTGAACGTTCTAGGGTAGACATGATTTTTCGGACTTGGTAAGATAATCTTCTTTGGGTTTTCCGGTTGCCGA
This sequence comes from Athene noctua, assembly GCF_965140245.1. Taxonomy (NCBI): domain Eukaryota; kingdom Metazoa; phylum Chordata; class Aves; order Strigiformes; family Strigidae; genus Athene; species Athene noctua. The sequence goes on along the minus strand of NC_134038.1, from coordinate 157,428,384 downwards.
TTCTCCTGTTCTTGTAAACTGCGGCCCTCGCTTCTTGGCTTTCCCGCGTGGAGGCTGGCGGTCTCCTTTCCTATGGACCTGGACGTCTTGGTGGCTCTGCGGTCAAAAGAGAGAGACAGAACGTTATGTGTGCGTCATTTCCTAGAAGGAAACAACATGCTCGCTCTCTCAGAAACCTTTTCAGAAGTACACTTTGAACGCTTGTAAAAGCAAGGGGGGAAAAAAAAAATGTCATCCTAATCTAATTGACCCTCGTTTCCAAAGGTTCCATTCAAGTCTTTTTCCTCTAAAACCTTCCCAAGCAGCTGCTTGAGCAGCAGGTGGTGGTTGCACAAAGCAAGCAGAAATGGTGGCAAGGCTGGTGAGGGATTCCCGAAGGTGGGTTGAGGTGCTTTGCATCCCTGTGGTGCCTCAGCAGGATTTGCATCTCCGACCGGAGTCAGAATGGCCTAATGCTGCGTGTGGAAGTGCCCTGGGTCAGCTCGGGGCAGCACTGACAGCGGGGCCGCCTGGGGGGTGTCTGAAACAGAGGCGGGCAGGGGCCTGGTGCTTTCACTGGAAAGAGGGAATTGTATCAAGCAGTTACCTGAAGGGTGGTTTTCAAGGGAGAGCTCGTTTTTCCCTCTGGATTTCTTTTGCTCCCAGGGGTTGAGGTAGAGGCTCCTGATGTGGATCTGTCTGTAGAAAACACATAGACATTGTTTCTTAATGACAGCTGCAATGGCAGGAAAGGCTCTCTGAGCCTGAGAGGTGAATTCAGTGTGAGGTTAGCTGAAGGACCAAGGAGGGAGTGCATGGGGTGGATCCCACACCACCTCTGAAATAGCAGCTAGTATTCAATCCAGACTCCCTCTGTGGTCGTTTAAAGATCATCTGTAAACTGGTGGCGTTCCCAGGGGGCTCACGGGACCTTCGCAGTGAGGCGATCCCGCCGTGGGGGACATCCTTGACTCGAACAAAGGGGATGTTCCTGTGTTGAAAGTCTGCCCCAAGGCATCAGTTGCTTTTAGAGGAAAGGAGTGCCTAAGCCGGCCTCCTGTTTTATCCCTGCTTGTGAAGAAAGCACCAGGCACAAGGCAGCTTTGTGGTTTTGTGCCGGGCGGTTGGTTTTGCACCCGAGTACGCTGCCTAAGGACTACCCCTGTTCTGTCAAACGGGCTTAAAAATGAATCTTATTAATACTCGGGTGTTGCGTTAATTTGCAAAAATGTATGCTACCTTTAAATTGATAGCAGGAGTTTGCTGAAGAGATCAAAGAGGCTGTAAAAAGTGGGGATCAGTATATTTGTGCCCCGTGGCCCATTTCCTGCATCTGTCGCCGTTTGTGGGGCAGAGGACTGCTTTCTGCTCGGAAGGTGCTAAATTAGTGTTGGTGACTATTGTGTCTGACCAGTTGTAAAGCTTTCTAAAGCTTCACGTTTCTGTCTGTGGATCCTGAGGCAATCAGTCTGTTGGTGAAAATGATGCTGGATCAGATTGACCCCTGCCCATATTCAGGCATAAATAAGTGAGTTTTCAGCTGCAGGGACCGATGGAAAGCAGCACAATCCAGACAGGCACGTTTGAGGCATTTTAAGAGATCAATGTAAGCAGGAGCCCACCTGTAACTTCCGTGAACTTTGGCGCTGGCTTGGCAGGGAAGGCACAGGAGACGATGTACGCCGAAATTGGTGGTCCTGCAGAGTCGAAAGAAGACTTTCTTCTCGGTTCTGTACAGACATAAAGATGAGAAGAATCAGTTTGATCGCCCTCCCTTTGACCCCTTTGCTGGTAACTTGGTTTTGCTCTGGGGTTTGAAGTATGAATTCCTCAAAGGGAAAAAGCAAACAGAACTGTTGCACTGTTCTTCAAGAGCTGACATCCTGGCTGGAAAACAAGATGAAAAACTTGTTCTTTCTGGGTAGCCCAGTCCAAATGCATTCAGTTATTTTATTTACCCCCTGATGCTCAGCAGTGAGAATGGCAGTGCCGTTCCCTGTGCTTACCCACAAGCAGCTAAACCCTTCTTTCTCTTGCCTTTCCGGGTGATGGCAATACAATTCCCACCACGCTGAGTAACGCCAAAAGAGAAGGAGAGCCTTCAGGAAACGCAGTAACAATTGTGAATATTGCCAGCACAGACGGCAGAGCCTTTGAAAATGGAGGTAATCTCCTTTAGCACTGGCTCCCACCTCTGGGAGCTTGTGATTAGTTTAGTGCAATTGCCTTGAAGCTCTCATTTTGTCTGCTTCTTGGTCTTTGGTTAGTTCTTCGGATCCCGCCGAGTGTAACTTGAGCACCTGGTGTGTGACTGCCGTGCTCTCTGATGAAACACCATCATGCCCAGGTTAAAGAAGACCACGGCTCCAAAGGAAGGCACCGGCCTCAGCCACCTGTTGGTTCTTTGGCTTCTCGCTTTTCAGGAATGCTATTTACGGATCCTACCCGAGGGAAGATGTGGCCTATTAAAAGGTGCGTGTGTCATCCTTGTACCTAAAACCTCAAGAGAACTCACTTGAAGAAATGCTCTGGGGGAAGCACCTCTCTCCTTTCCTCTGACTGCATCTCATTAGAAATACAAAATTAGAAGATTTTGTCCCTGAAATTGACGGTAATGTGATTTCCCAGCCTCCCCCCCCCCCCCCTCCCTCCAGTTGAAAGTAGCAGGTGATATTTCTGTGCAGCAGTTTCTGATGACTGATGTACTGGTGAGTCCGGTGTGTTTTTATAGTCAGAACATAATGCTCTCTCCTCTAATGGAATTATACTCTTGCTTATCCCGTAAAAGATCTAACACAGAATTTTGGTTTTTTTCCAGTCACGCCACTTGCTCAGGAATGAAGGAGAAACAAACTAGAGGAGGTAAATATTTCTGAGTTGGTATTTCTTTGTCCTGCCTTCTGTTGGGTAAAGCCTAGCATTCCAACCAAAATGGAACTGGTTTCTTACTCTCTGTTAGAAGGCACTTGAAGGGGGGATTTATTTAATCTGAGTTGAGTTGGAGAAAAGCTTGATGTGTGGCTGCATTTCGTCATCTAGAGACCCAAGCCAGCGAGCAGAGAGCACAGAGCACCTCTGGGAAAGGGACTGGTCTGCCCTTTCTTTGGCACTGTCTGACGATGCAATAAAGAGCCCCGTAAGAGTGCCTGCACGGCCTGATGGGGAATGGAAACTACGTTCCTACCTTAGGACGGCTAAAACTAGGCCACACAAATCTCGATCCTTGTATCTCGGGAAAGTACACATAGGATTAATAGCCCATTTCTACCTTTTCCACCTACACTCGATACAGTGACAGGAGAGAAAGAGAGAGAGATGGGGGGGGGGCGGGTTGGGGGGTGTGTGGAAATTCCTGTCTTTTATCGACACGAAATCTAAAAAGTGGGGAGGAGGGGCAAACTCTGTGATAGTTTCTCCCTGTAACAGTAATTTAAAAAGTGGTAACCATTGTGCAAGAAGATGAAAAGTACTTGCCTTTCTGCAAGTCCGGGAGGGTAGCTTCCACGGGGGACAGCTCTTTTTCCCGAGGGGAAGACACGGTTGTTGTTGAGGGGTGTTCACGAGGGGGCTGAATCCTGTAATACTCTCCTAGACACAGCCCAGGAGGGAAAAAAAAACCCAACAAAGTTCACTCTCTTGTCAGAACTGCTGTTTAGGCAAGAGTGACTAAGTTTGTATTTACCAGATTTATAGCATATTTCCTTTATTGCCCTTTCCTCTTCGATCTCTTCAGCAGTCTTGGGCACCCGGTCAGGAACATCTGTAGGAAATATTTTTCAAGGGTTACTAGACAGCTCTACAAAGACCTTTGGCAATTCTTCATAACCAGCCACCATAAGGAATTTCACTTTGGTCAGAGCCCTTCTTTTTTTCTGGCTGCAAGCTCTGCTTCTGGCCAGAAAGTGGATTCCTTGCTGTGAGGTATTTGCAAGCGCAGTGGACTTGCAGTCACGACACCTATTAAGAAGCAAACGTTGGTTGATGTAAACTGATGCCAAGCCATCTTCAATACTCATGATCCTTCTTTTCCCCCCCCCAAAGGAAATGTTGTGATGAAACATGTCAGCAGGGAGCGCTTGTCAGAAACCCTCTGCGCAGAGTTCCTCTCGGGCAGTGTCTGCCAGCGGAGCTGGCGAAGGGAGTGCTCCTTGGCTGTCTCAGGTAAGGCTGCTAAGATGAGCAAAGCCCTGCTTCTTGTATTGTTGAGGTTCCTGGGGCTGGAAGCGAGTTAGGAAGCCTGAACAGGCAGCCCTGCCAGCCAGTCTGAAGGGCAGGGGAAAGTGACGAGCAGCTTGGGGCTGCCCGGGAAGGAAGGAGCACAGCGGTTTGCGGAGTGCGCACGTGAGAGTAGGTCGCGCTCCCGCTCTCCGGGAACGTGCAATTCGTTCCTTCCCTGTGAATCTGGCATCTCCGAGGGAGATACATCCAACAGTTGAACTACATTTTAAAAAACGAAAACCTGAATCTCTCTCTGTACGTATAAAAACACAGACACAGACATTCAGCTTCTGCGGAGAGTGTTGTATGGATTCTCTTTGCTGGATTTAAGGATAACTTTCTGCAATAACATGAGACTGCCTACAGAGTTGAGGAAAGCAGTTGAAGGGATTATTTAAGTGGAAGTCAGAGCACTGTCTTTGGTGAACAAACCTGTGACTTCAGCTCTATTTAATGGGAAAAAGAGGAATTATCCCGCTGTTGAACTATACAGCCAGGCATTGCCCAGGAGTTAGGGAATGTTGCCTCGCTCCCACCTGGTGACTGCCGGTTCCAGTAACTTGGGGATTAGCTGGAAACTCTTTCAAAAACCTGTCAACAGCTCTTTTCTACAATTGTCACCGTTATTCGAATAAATGAGCTCTGAGGTGTCAAACACACCCACCCCCCCCCGCCCCCCCCTTCTACTTCCTTGTAAAAGAAAGAAAAAAACTTGTTTACAGTTCTCCTCCTCTTCCTCGTCGTCTTCGTCGTCCTCATCATCCTCGAGGTTTATGATGAGCGGCGGGTGAATTGGCAGTCGAGTCTTGTGTTGGTTTCTGTGGGGTTGCTGATGAGGGCCTGGATGGTGGGCAGCCTGTTGCAGTGGGGCATCTGCAGAAGAGAACGTGGTGTTTGTTTGTTTTGTTAGGAGGGAACTAGAATGTCAGATGAGGGTTGAGAGCAGCAGGTACAGTTCTGCAGTCCTTCTGACACTGAAGGCCTCTTTACACAGAGAGTTTGTGCCTTGCCTTGTCCTTGCTGCGATAGCAGATCTTAGCTGACTGATTTGCCAGGGTGCATTTCTTGACCTTACTCTAGGTTCTGGCAGCACTGGAAGGACATTTTTGCGTATGTCCTTAGTCGAGCGAACAAATGGTTGGTAAGATCTTTCTACTCACTGTTAGTAGGTGGCAAAAAAAGTCCGTTGATGTATCGGGGTTTGCTGTGATGGAAGGCACAGCTGATCCTCAGGCAGCCTCGGGGTTGTTTTTCCCAGAAACAGGAGATGTTGTGGTACTTTTGCTGCAGGAGAAAGGAGTTTTCAGGTGTTGTAAATGGCACAATAAAAATGGCCTAAATGGTTTAGTAGGTGGTGTGCTGAGCTTCATCCCAGCTGAGAGCTGAAAATGCCAGGTTGAGGGTAAATTCTGAATGAGTTTCTGTGTGGTTTTTTGAAGGAAAGCAAAGTCCCGCTTGAAGATCCTTGTGTACTTGAAGGTAAGTTTCACTTGGGTGCAGGCATGAACAGCTGGGTCTAGGAGCAGCATCTCCCCAACCCGCCGCTTTTGGACTGTAGGCAGCACAAGCGGGCCATGCCCTGAGACAGGCTGGGGTCTGGGGCCAAAGCCCATCTCCCAGGCGTGAACGCCTCAATCCCCGAGGCTGAAGCGGACGCAATAACCAAGAGCCCTACACCCACCCTTGGGTTTTTACTCGGTGCAATAGAATAGTATTTCTTTGGCGGACGGACCCGTTTGGAAGGTCTTTCTCTGAAGTAAGTGACTTTACGGGGATCCAGGCAGTTGCTGTGAGCAGAACCTCTCAACATGCCAGTTTTTCTCAGAATCAGCGTCATGTCAATTCGCTAAGAAAGCGCTGGGTGATCTCTATGCACGATTTTTAACTTTTACGTCTTCCTTGAGTATCTGAACCCAGCTCACAGGAGAAATTGTCTGTAGTTTAGATTATGTTAGCTCTATGCACTTGCAAAAATCAGCAGTTTGATGGACAGGTGCTGCCATGACCCAGAGAGAGGGGTCATAGCAACTTCAGACTGGAGACAGTAAGGCTCCCTTTCAGCACGGTCTGTCCAGAGAATCCAGGTTACAAGGCCCTGTAAAATCTACAGCATTTACCTGTGCGTAGGGGGGATGAAAGCGGAAGTAGGGGTCATTCCCAAGTGTGCCCATTTTCCCCGCTGAGGCTGCTTCTGGTCTGTGCTCCTAACGGCAGGCGATCTTATCCTGTGAAAGCAGTAGCTCCTCTCAAAAACTGCACCTCTGGAAGCTGATGTCTGCTTCTTTCTTGAAACAGAAACTCCAGCCAGCAGTGAAAGGGGCTTGAAGGGAGGAGGTGGTACCTTCTGCAGGCTTGTGGAACCAGCGAAGGCAGTTGCTAGGGGCTTTAGAATGTTACCCTCCAGCGGTTGCCAAGGGCACCTCCAGCGCGTGCCGTCAACAGCATGGCGCTCTGTAACCTGTCCAGCTGGAACCCCTTCCTTTTTCTCCCTTGCTCCCCAATAAAGTCGGGAAAACCGGAGCCTGTCAGAGGGTCTCCCGTTCTGGTGCTTCTTTACCGTCAAAGGGAAGAAACCCATTTGGCGGGGCTTAAATAGTGCCCCACTTCTTGCTGTAGGAACTCACAGTGTCTTGGAAACAAATCTTTGATACCACCGAGGCAAACGGTCTTCTCTGACTCTTTCTTTAACCCAAATCCTTTTACCCCGTGTTTCTCGTACTCTCCCTCCCTCTTTGGATTGAGAAAGTTGCTGTTCCCTGTCAGTGCGCGGTTAGCTGTTAGCTGCTTCCCCTGCTGGGGTGCAGAGCTGCTTCTTGCTTCTGCGATGTCCACTGGCAGGGCTAAAGCAGAAAGAAGAGCGTGCACCTGTGTCCCTAATGAAGACCTGTGGTCCCGTTCAGGGGCTAGGCTGCCCCTGCACAAAAAGTAGCGAGGGGGGGGGGGGGGGGAATGGAGTTTTAGCGTTGGAACACGGTGAGGCATCCTGTTCTCCTCAGGACGTGGGGTCCCATTTACCCCACTGCCTGCCATCAGTGACTGGGAGATGAACGCTTGAGAGCACTGTTAGGGCGAAACCTGGGAACTTAGGAGTAAGAAGTCAAAGCAAGGGCAGAAAGGGAAAGGCTCCACAGCCTCCAAAGAGAGGTGAAAGAGTAATACGCTAGAGATGGAGCCCAAGAGAAGGGAGGGAGATCAAAGGCAGAATTCAAGACAGAGCCTAGTGGTTCATAGCATAGGAGGAGAATTTGGGAAAGCAGGTGACGGCCACGAACGATGAACTGTCAGTGGGCAGCAGCATCCACGGGCAGGATGTGTTAACCCTGCCGAGAGCTTTCCACACAGGGGCTCTTTGTAGCTGGTCAGCTGTGCCTGAAGGAGGCACAGGAGAAGGTACGGTCAGGAAGAATTAACTGCGTGTGGTGTTTGCGGGACACGGTTTTGGTAGCGGAGGGGCTACAGGGGCGGCTTCTGTGAGAAGGGGCCTGAAGCTTCCCCCGCGTCCGGCAGAGGCAATGCCAGGCAGCTCCAAGATGGACCCGCTGCCGGCCAGGGCTGCGCCCATCAGCGCCGGTGGGAGCGCTTCTGGGATAAGATATTTGAGAAGGGGGGAAAACTGCTGGGCAGCAGCAGCCGGAGAGAGGAGCGAGAATCTGCGGGAGAAACAACTCTGCAGACGCCACGGTGGGTGTCTTTCCCTTGAGCTGGGCCTCTCGCGCAGGCCGATCCTGTGCTGGGCATGTCGGCACGCTAAGACGCTAGAAAATGATTTCCTTCGGGCTTTGGCTTGTTGGGGTGGCTTTTCGGGGGAGGGTGGTGGGTGCAATTGCCTCAGGAGGTGCTAGTTCTCCATGATCCCGGTTTGGAAAGGCACTGGGCTTGTATAAAGCGTCTTTTCGGATGCTGGTTTTCTGAGATGCCATTTAAAAGGCAAGGAGGACAGTGTAGCTCGTGCTACAGCCATTCAGATGCTGGGAGGAGCCCCAAGTTGTGCGGCAGCGAATGGGCCTGCGACTCTGGCCCAGCACCCCCTGCACCTCCCGTCGGTGGAAAAGTCACCCCGTTTTGGTCCTTTGAGCTCTTAGAGGATTTTCCCAAAGAAGCCATCTCGATTCCTCATTTCCACTGTGAGACAGAAGGGATGTTCACCTGAGAACTTGTTGCTGCACTCTTAGATAAGGGCTAGGCCGGGCCTTATCTAACTGGGCACAGCATCCCTCTGGGTCAGATTGTAAATTGCCTCAGGCAGACGACATAGAAGGTGTTGCCGCAAGGCGTCGGGTCCCACAGGTGGAAAGGGCGGTGTCTAGTTCGAGGGGAGGAAACATTTTTGAGACGCTTAGTGTCCTTGCTTTCAAAAAGGTGTTTCTCTCTGTTTTTTTGACATGTTCTAACTCTCGGCTAAAGCAGATACTCTATAGACGTTTCTATTCTTCTCTCAGTTAAGGAAAGCGAGACCTAACTGCACGCCTGTTTACAATCCCTATAGCCTCTCTAAATTTCACAGGATCCCAGAACCGTTCAGGTTGAAAAAACCCCTTGGGATCATCGAGTCCAACCCTCAGCCCCACTATGGTGCAAAGTTCTCCCCTGCACCATAGCCCCCGAGGTCTCATCCAAACGACCCTTCAACACCTCCAGGGATGGTGACTCCAGCCCTTCCCTGGGCAGCCTATTCCCCTGTCTGAGCTCTCTTTCTGGGAACCCTTTTCTCCGAATGTCCAGTGTAAACCTCCCTGTTGCAGTTGAAAGCCATTCCCTCTTGTTCTGTCGCTAATGACCTGTGAGAAGAGACCAGCACCAGGCTCTCTCCACTGTCCTTTCAGGGAGTTGTAGAGAGTGCTGAGGTCTGCCCTCAGCCTTCTCCTCCTCAGACTGAACCGTCCCCATTAGATTTCTAAAGAGAAGAAAAAGGACATCATGACCACCTGAGGTTTCTGCCAGATACTCTCTGTAAAGTAGGGTAGAGAGCTGTATGAGAGCTGTATTTCTGGGAGAAGGATAGAATCATTTCAGCTCGAAGGCACCCTGGAAGGGATCTGATCCATCCCCATGTTCTAAACAGTCACAGTGAGGAGAAAGCTCCAAGGAAGAAAAAGACTTGGACGTTCCCAGTGACAAGTGCCACCCGGATAAGTGCTGGATCCCAGAGCTACAGAAAGGAGTCTGAAGGGCTCTCCTCCCAAAGTGAGGATGTTCTAAGAACGACCAAAGGTCCGGTAAACGCCAAAAGGGGAAAGGCCTGCGACAAAGCTAGACATCACATCTAGGTGACAGCTGGGTGTGAGGTTGGTTTCTTCAGAAGGCAACATTAAAGTAGCCTTCTTCTCAGCCTTCCTCTCGCTCTGATCTTGGTCTTTCCCCCATCTTTGCTCCTTTAGTTCAAAATGTGTGTCAAACCTCTTTCAGCTCATTCGGGGAGTTTGGTTGTGAAGCTCGTTTGGTTCGTAACACGGTTCTGCTGCCCTGCTCAAAGGTCAGAATCTCAGGAGGAAGCTCAGACTGAGCCCCCAGACGTCTGGCAGACAGCTAAAGCGTCTAGAAATCTGGCTTTGGCACCAAACCAGCTACTTTCTAGAATGCATCGTTATTGCTGCTTACATGAAAAGCTCTCTGAAACTGCTAAGTGAAGCCAACATATTTATTCATACAAGGAATTCTGCGTTATTAAAACAGAGTCTGTAAAAATAATTTCCTCTCTCCGATTTTCCTGACTGATTTAAATGTAGTCCATTTACTGAAGGCTGTTGGGAAGTTTTAAATGTTCTAGGGTAGACATGATTTTTCGGACTTGGTAAGATAATCTTCTTTGGGTTTTCCGGTTGCCGATTCTCCTGTTCTTGTAAACTGCGGCCCTCGCTTCTTGGCTTTCCCGCGTGGAGGCTGGCGGTCTCCTTTCCTATGGACCTGGACGTCTTGGTGGCTCTGCGGTCAAAAGAGAGAGACAGAACGTTATGTGTGCGTCATTTCCTAGAAGGAAACAACATGCTCTCTCTCTCAGAAACCTTTTCAGAAGTACACTTTGAACGCTTGTAAAAGCAAGGGAGGAAAAAAAAAATGTCATCCTAATCTAATTGACCCTCGTTTCCAAAGGTTCCATTCAAGTCTTTTTCCTCTAAAACCTTCCCAAGCAGCTGCTTGAGCAGCAGGTGGTGGTTGCACAAAGCAAGCAGAAATGGTGGCAAGGCTGGTGAGGGATTCCCGAAGGTGGGTTGAGGTGCTTTGCATCCCTGTGGTGCCTCAGCAGGATTTGCATCTCCGACCGGAGTCAGAATGGCCTAATGCTGCGTGTGGAAGTGCCCTGGGTCAGCTCGGGGCAGCACTGACAGCGGGGCCGCCTGGGGGGTGTCTGAAACAGAGGCGGGCAGGGGCCTGGTGCTTTCACTGGAAAGAGGGAATTGTATCAAGCAGTTACCTGAAGGGTGGTTTTCAAGGGAGAGCTCGTTTTTCCCTCTGGATTTCTTTTGCTCCCAGGGGTTGAGGTAGAGGCTCCTGATGTGGATCTGTCTGTAGAAAACACATAGACATTGTTTCTTAATGACAGCTGCAATGGCAGGAAAGGCTCTCTGAGCCTGAGAGGTGAATTCAGTGTGAGGTTAGCTGAAGGACCAAGGAGGGAGTGCATGGGGTGGATCCCACACCACCTCTGAAATAGCAGCTAGTATTCAATCCAGACTCCCTCTGTGGTCGTTTAAAGATCATCTGTAAACTGGTGGCGTTCCCAGGGGGCTCACGGGACCTTCGCAGTGAGGCGATCCCGCCGTGGGGGACATCCTTGACTCGAACAAAGGGGATGTTCCTGTGTTGAAAGTCTGCCCCAAGGCATCAGTTGCTTTTAGAGGAAAGGAGTGCCTAAGCCGGCCTCCTGTTTTATCCCTGCTTGTGAAGAAAGCACCAGGCACAAGGCAGCTTTGTGGTTTTGTGCCGGGCGGTTGGTTTTGCACCCGAGTACGCTGCCTAAGGACTACCCCTGTTCTGTCAAACGGGCTTAAAAATGAATCTTATTAATACTCGGGTGTTGCGTTAATTTGCAAAAATGTATGCTACCTTTAAATTGATAGCAGGAGTTTGCTGAAGAGATCAAAGAGGCTGTAAAAAGTGGGGATCAGTATATTTGTGCCCCGTGGCCCATTTCCTGCATCTGTCGCCGTTTGTGGGGCAGAGGACTGCTTTCTGCTCGGAAGGTGCTAAATTAGTGTTGGTGACTATTGTGTCTGACCAGTTGTAAAGCTTTCTAAAGCTTCACGTTTCTGTCTGTGGATCCTGAGGCAATCAGTCTGTTGGTGAAAATGATGCTGGATCAGATTGACCCCTGCCCATATTCAGGCATAAATAAGTGAGTTTTCAGCTGCAGGGACCGATGGAAAGCAGCACAATCCAGACAGGCACGTTTGAGGCATTTTAAGAGATCAATGTAAGCAGGAGCCCACCTGTAACTTCCGTGAACTTTGGCGCTGGCTTGGCAGGGAAGGCACAGGAGACGATGTACGCCGAAATTGGTGGTCCTGCAGAGTCGAAAGAAGACTTTCTTCTCGGTTCTGTACAGACATAAAGATGAGAAGAATCAGTTTGATCGCCCTCCCTTTGACCCCTTTGCTGGTAACTTGGTTTTGCTCTGGGGTTTGAAGTATGAATTCCTCAAAGGGAAAAAGCAAACAGAACTGTTGCACTGTTCTTCAAGAGCTGACATCCTGGCTGGAAAACAAGATGAAAAACTTGTTCTTTCTGGGTAGCCCAGTCCAAATGCATTCAGTTATTTTATTTACCCCCTGATGCTCAGCAGTGAGAATGGCAGTGCCGTTCCCTGTGCTTACCCACAAGCAGCTAAACCCTTCTTTCTCTTGCCTTTCCGGGTGATGGCAATACAATTCCCACCACGCTGAGTAACGCCAAAAGAGAAGGAGAGCCTTCAGGAAACGCAGTAGCAATTGAGAATATTGCCAGCACAGACGGCAGAGCCTTTGAAAATGGAGGTCATCTCCTTTAGCACTGGCTCCCACCTCTGGGAGCTTGTGATTAGTTTAGTGCAATTGCCTTGAAGCTCTCATTTTGTCTGCTTCTTGGTCTTTGGTTAGTTCTTCGGATCCCGCCGAGTGTAACTCGAGCACCTGGTGTGTGACTGCCGTGCTCTCTGATGAAACACCATCATGCCCAGGTTAAAGAAGACCACGGCTCCAAAGGAAGGCACCGGCCTCAGCCACCTGTTGGTTCTTTGGCTTCTCGCTTTTCAGGAATGCTATTTACGGATCCTACCCGAGGGAAGATGTGGCCTATTAAAAGGTGCGTGTGTCATCCTTGTACCTAAAACCTCAAGAGAACTCACTTGAAGAAATGCTCTGGGGGAAGCACCTCTCTCCTTTCCTCTGACTGCATCTCATTAGAAATACAAAATTAGAAGATTTTGTCCCTGAAATTGATGGTAATGTGATTTCCCGGCCTCCCCCCCCCCCCCCTCCAGTTGAAAGTAGCAGGTGATATTTCTGTGCAGCAGTTTCTGATGACTGATGTACTGGTGAGTCCGGTGTGGTTTTGTAGTCAGAACATAATGCTCTCTCCTCTAATGGAATTATACTCTTGCTTATCCCATAAAAGATCTAACACAGAATTTTGTTTTTTTTCCAGTCACGCCACTTGCTCAGGAATGAAGGAGAAACAAACTAGAGGAGGTAAATATTTCTGAGTTGGTATTTCTTTGTCCTGCCTTCTGTTGGGTAAAGCCTAGCATTCCAACCAAAATGGAACTGGTTTCTTACTCTCTGTTAGAAGGCACTTGAAGGGGGGATTTATTTAATCTGAGTTGAGTTGGAGAAAAGCTTGATGTGTGGCTGCATTTCGTCATCTAGAGACCCAAGCCAGCGAGCAGAGAGCACAGAGCACCTCTGGGAAAGGGACTGGTCTGCCCTTTCTTTGGCACTGTCTGACGATGCAATAAAGAGCCCCATAAGAGTGCCTGCACGGCCTGATGGGGAATGGAAACTACGTTCCTACCTTAGGACGGCTAAAACTAGGCCACACAAATCTCGATCCTTGTATCTCGGGAAAGTACACATAGGATTAATAGCCCATTTCTACCTTTTCCACCTACACTCGATACAGTGACAGGAGAGAAAGAGAGAGAGATGGGGGGGGGCGGGTTGGGGGGTGTGTGGAAATTCCTGTCTTTTATCGACACGAAATCTAAAAAGTGGGGAGGAGGGGCAAACTCTGTGATAGTTTCTCCCTGTAACAGTAATTTAAAAAGTGGTAACCATTGTGCAAGAAGATGAAAAGTACTTGCCTTTCTGCAAGTCCGGGAGGGTAGCTTCCACGGGGGACAGCTCTTTTTCCCGAGGGGAAGACACGGTTGTTGTTGAGGGGTGTTCACGAGGGGGCTGAATCCTGTAATACTCTCCTAGACACAGCCCAGGAGGGAAAAAAAAAAAACCCAACAAAGTTCACTCTCTTGTCAGAACTGCTGTTTAGGCAAGAGTGACTAAGTTTGTATTTACCAGATTTATAGCATATTTCCTTTATTGCCCTTTCCTCTTCGATCTCTTCAGCAGTCTTGGGCACCCGGTCAGGAACATCTGTAGGAAATATTTTTCAAGGGTTACTAGACAGCTCTACAAAGACCTTTGGCAATTCTTCATAACCAGCCACCATAAGGAATTTCACTTTGGTCAGAGCCCTTCTTTTTTTCTGGCTGCAAGCTCTGCTTCTGGCCAGAAAGTGGATTCCTTGCTGTGAGGTATTTGCAAGCGCAGTGGACTTGCAGTCACGACACCTATTAAGAAGCAAACGTTGGTTGATGTAAACTGATGCCAAGCCATCTTCAGTACTCATGATCCTTCTTTTCCCCCCCCCAAAGGAAATGTTGTGATGAAACATGTCAGCAGGGAGCGCTTGTCAGAAACCCTCTGCGCAGAGTTCCTCTCGGGCAGTGTCTGCCAGCGGAGCTGGCGAAGGGAGTGCTCCTTGGCTGTCTCAGGTAAGGCTGCTAAGATGAGCAAAGCCCTGCTTCTTGTATTGTTGAGGTTCCTGGGGCTGGAAGCGAGTTAGGAAGCCTGAACAGGCAGCCCTGCCAGCCAGTCTGAAGGGCAGGGGAAAGTGACGAGCAGCTTGGGGCTGCCCGGGAAGGAAGGAGCACAGCGGTTTGCGGAGTGCGCACGTGAGAGTAGGTCGCGCTCCCGCTCTCCGGGAACGTGCAATTCGTTCCTTCCCTGTGAATCTGGCATCTCCGAGGGAGATACATCCAACAGTTGAACTACATTTTAAAAAACGAAAACCTGAATCTCTCTCTGTACGTATAAAAACACAGACACAGACATTCAGCTTCTGCGGAGAGTGTTGTATGGATTCTCTTTGCTGGATTTAAGGATAACTTTCTGCAATAACATGAGACTGCCTACAGAGTTGAGGAAAGCAGTTGAAGGGATTATTTAAGTGGAAGTCAGAGCACTGTCTTTGGTGAACAAACCTGTGACTTCAGCTCTATTTAATGGGAAAAAGAGGAATTATCCCGCTGTTGAACTATACAGCCAGGCATTGCCCAGGAGTTAGGGAATGTTGCCTCGCTCCCACCTGGTGACTGCCGGTTCCAGTAACTTGGGGATTAGCTGGAAACTCTTTCAAAAACCTGTCAACAGCTCTTTTCTACAATTGTCACGGTTATTCGAATAAATGAGCTCTGAGGGGTCAAACACACCCACCCCCCCCGCCCCCCCCTTCTACTTCCTTGTAAAAGAAAGAAAAAACTTGTTTACAGTTCTCCTCCTCTTCCTCGTCGTCTTCGTCGTCCTCATCATCCTCGAGGTTTATGATGAGCGGCGGGTGAATTGGCAGTCGAGTCTTGTGTTGGTTTCTGTGGGGTTGCTGATGAGGGCCTGGATGGTGGGCAGCCTGTTGCAGTGGGGCATCTGCAGAAGAGAACGTGGTGTGTGTTTGTTTTGTTAGGAGGGAACTAGAATGTCAGATGAGGGTTGAGAGCAGCAGGTACAGTTCTGCAGTCCTTCTGACACTGAAGGCCTCTTTACACAGAGAGGTTGTGCCTTGCCTTGTCCTTGCTGCGATAGCAGATCTTAGCTGACTGATTTGCCAGGGTGCATTTCTTGACCTTACTCTAGGTTCTGGCAGCACTGGAAGGACATTTTTGCGTATGTCCTTAGTCGAGCGAACAAATGGTTGGTAAGATCTTTCTACTCACTGTTAGTAGGTGGCAAAAAAAGTCCGTTGATGTATCGGGGTTTGCTGTGATGGAAGGCACAGCTGATCCTCAGGCAGCCTCGGGGTTGTTTTTCCCAGAAACAGGAGATGTTGTGGTACTTTTGCTGCAGGAGAAAAGAGTTTTCAGGTGTTGTAAATGGCACAATAAAAATGGCCTAAATGGTTTAGTAGGTGGTGTGCTGAGCTTCATCCCAGCTGAGAGCTGAAAATACCAGGTTGAGGGTAAATTCTGAATGAGTTTCCGTGTGGTTTTTTGAAGGAAAGCAAAGTCCCGCTTGAAGATCCTTGTGTACTTGAAGGTAAGTTTCACTTGGGTGCAGGCATGAACAGCTGGGTCTAGGAGCAGCATCTCCCCAACCCGCCGCTTTTGGACTGTAGGCAGCACAAGCGGGCCATGCCCTGAGACAGGCTGGGGTCTGGGGCCAAAGCCCATCTCCCAGGCGTGAACGCCTCAATCCCCGAGGCTGAAGCGGACGCAATAACCAAGAGCCCTACACCCACCCTTGGGTTTTTACTCGGTGCAATAGAATAGTATTTCTTTGGCGGACGGACCCGTTTGGAAGGTCTTTCTTTGAAGTAAGTGACTTTACGGGGATCCAGGCAGTTGCTGTGAGCAGAAGCTCTCAACATGCCAGTTTTTCTCAGAGTCAGCGTCATGTCAATTCGCTAAGAAAGCGCTGGGTGATCTTTATGCACGATTTTTAACTTTTACGTCTTCCTTGAGTATCTGAACCCAGCTCACAGGAGAAATTGTCTGTAGTTTAGATGATGTTAGCTCTTTGCACTTGCAAAAATCAGCAGTTTGATGGACAGGTGCTGCCATGACCCAGAGAGAGGGGTCATAGCAACTTCAGACTGGAGACAGTAAGGCTCCCTTTCAGCACGGTCTGTCCAGAGAATCCAGGTTACAAGGCCCTGTAAAATCTACAGCATTTACCTGTGCGTAGGGGGGATGAAAGCGGAAGTAGGGGTCATTCCCAAGTGTGCCCATTTTCCCCGCTGAGGCTGCTTCTGGTCTGTGCTCCTAACGGCAGGCGATCTTATCCTGTGAAAGCAGTAGCTCCTCTCAAAAACTGCACCTCTGGAAGCTGATGTCTGCTTCTTTCTTGAAACAGAAACTCCAGCCAGCAGTGAAAGGGGCTTGAAGGGAGGAGGTGGTACCTTCTGCAGGCTTGTGGAACCAGCGAAGGCAGTTGCTAGGGGCTTTAGAATGTTACCCTCCAGCGGTTGCCAAGGGCACCTCCAGCGCGTGCCGTCAACAGCATGGCGCTCTGTAACCTGTCCAGCTGGAACCCCTTCCTTTTTCTCCCTTGCTCCCCAATAAAGTCGGGAAAACCGGAGCCTGTCAGAGGGTCTCCCGTTCTGGTGCTTCTTTACCGTCAAAGGGAACAAACCCATTTGGCGGGGCTTAAATAGTGCCCAGCTTCTTGCTGTAGGAACTCACAGTGTCTTGGAAACAAATCTTTGATACCACCGAGGCAAACGGTCTTCTCTGACTCTTTCTTTAACCCAAATCCTTTTACCCCGTGTTTCTCGTACTCTCCCTCCCTCTTTGGATTGAGAAAGTTGCTGTTCCCTGTCAGTGCGCGGTTAGCTGTTAGCTGCTTCCCCTGCTGGGGTGCAGAGCTGCTTCTTGCTTCTGCGATGTCCACTGGCAGGGCTAAAGCAGAAAGAAGAGCGTGCACCTGTGTCCCTAATGAAGACCTGTGGTCCCGTTCAGGGGCTAGGCTGCCCCTGCACAAAAAGTAGCGAGGGGGGGGGGAATGGAGTTTTAGCGTTGGAACACGGTGAGGCATCCTGTTCTCCTCAGGACGTGGGGTCCCATTTACCCCACTGCCTGCCATCAGTGACTGGGAGATGAACGCTTGAGAGCACTGTTAGGGCGAAACCTGGGAACTTAGGAGTAAGAAGTCAAAGCAAGGGCAGAAAGGGAAAGGCTCCACAGCCTCCAAAGAGAGGTGAAAGAGTAATACGCTAGAGATGGAGCCCAAGAGAAGGGAGGGAGATCAAAGGCAGAATTCAAGACAGAGCCTAGTGGTTCATAGCATAGGAGGAGAATTTGGGAAAGCAGGTGACGGCCACGAACGATGAACTGTCAGTGGGCAGCAGCATCCACAGGCAGGATGTATTAACCCTGCCGAGAGCTTTCCACACAGGGGCTCTTTGTAGCTGGTCAGCTGTGCCTGAAGGAGGCACAGGAGAAGGTACGGTCAGGAAGAATTAACTGCGTGTGGTGTTTGCGGGACACGGTTTTGGTAGCGGAGGGGCTACAGGGGCGGCTTCTGTGAGAAGGGGCCTGAAGCTTCCCCCGCGTCCGGCAGAGGCAATGCCAGGCAGCTCCAAGATGGACCCGCTGCCGGCCAGGGCTGCGCCCATCAGCGCCGGTGGGAGCGCTTCTGGGATAAGATATTTGAGAAGGGGGGAAAACTGCTGGGCAGCAGCAGCCGGAGAGAGGAGCGAGAATCTGCGGGAGAAACAACTCTGCAGACGCCACGGTGGGTGTCTTTCCCTTGAGCTGGGCCTCTCGCGCAGGCCGATCCTGTGCTGGGCATGTCGGCACGCTAAGACGCTAGAAAATGATTTCCTTTGGGCTTTTATTGTTGGGGTGGCTTTTCGGGGTAGGGTGGTGTTTGAAACTGTCCTCCAGCTAACGTCATACTGAATTCATCTCTCAGGCTCACAGAGTCTTCTCTGCCATTGCGGCTGTTACCTAGAAACTTTGTCTATGTTTTTACTACAGACAAATATATATCATGATCCTCTAACTCAACAACTTTGCACTACCCTGATATTCTTAGGAGCATACAGGGTAAATGAATACTTTTGCAAGTCATTTGTGTGTTTTTCTGAAGTAGTGATTGATCATGGCTCAAAATATTTGACTATAAAGTACATTGAAGTCATGAAGATACAAAACCATATGAACCAGGATGTTTCTGAGGATTGTACTGATGCTCATAACCACAGCCCAGATATCTGTGGATTCCATGTCGTATATTTGCAGGAGGCTGAGTTCGTGCCACTGCCTCTCTTTTCAGTAACTCCTCTTCAGGGGTCTGTTGCCTGGCTGTGGGGTTTTTCTTACACCCAGATAAACTGCGCCTGCCACTGATCTCACAGCAAGCCTTGTCTAGTCTGTGAAATGTCCCGCTCCAAGCCACAGTGTTGTCTGGGACAGAGGCTGCTCAGGACACAGCAGCCAGTTACAGACCACACAAGGGCAGCCAAGAAACCCAAGTGAAACGAGTTTTTGCATGCAGGTTCCTAGGTCAGGCAAGTGCTGGCTTGACAGATAGCTGTCTCTTGTCAAGTATGTCTGTGTTTCCCTCCAGCTGCAGGCTGGTGTGTCTCTTCTGTTCCAGTTTGGGGCTGGAAAACTTCTCTGGAGCCTGTTACACCTGGTCTGCAGTTAGCAACAGGGAAGCATCACAGCTGCAGTGCTCCTAGGTGATATAAATATTGTGACACTTTAATTAATCGTTGTTTTTATTCTGAAGTCATGTTCTCGTTCTCTAGTAGTGCTGTTGATATAAAGCCACCTTAATCCAGGAAGAAGTGAGCACAAGCTCTAAGCATACAAAACTCTTACTGACCTGACTACGTCCACTGCAAGGGTCATACCATGTATTTCTGCTGATGGGAAAGCTGGCACTCTTGATGGACTTCATTTAACTACTGTAAGGTGGTGTGTAAATCATCTAACTTAGAGTATCCACTGCTGTCAGACTCTATATATAGCCGTGTTGTAATCTTGGAAACCAAGTTCTGTTCATTCTCTATCAAATAATTACATATAAATTTCTTTAAAATTACTCTTTTATGTATGTTCCCATTTTCTCTCACAAGTGTGTGTTTGACTCAGGGAGATTCTAAGCCGATATGAGTCTTTACAGTTGCATTTATTTTAAGTGAAGAATCGATTTTCCTAAGATGAGTTGGACCTTTATTCTAGGAACACAGGAGTGAAGACTTCCAGCATCTGAACATCAGAGCAGATGGCTGTTGTTACTTGGATGGAGGGGGAAGGAAGGACTGAATACAACAGAGATCTCTGCTTGTGGATTTGTTGTAAATTTAAATGGAACATGGAAATGGTGGTGTGTACTTATGCCCTACTCAGCCTCTTCTCACGGTGCTTAAGGTCCAGGCTTCTGCAGTCACTTCTTTGGACCCAAGTCGTGTGAGAGAAGTTATGGTGTATGTATGAGTGGAGTCAGAGGTGACTTTTGTGGATGGTTGTGTCAGAAATGAGAAGTAGGAATTTTGCTGGGGTGTTTGAAGAGCTGTTAGGAGGCATGTGCCGAGTGATGTCGTTGGCAAGACTGCTGCAACTCATCTTCCTCCTTGAGAAGCTGAGGCATCACTAATCTGCAGTGGTTTGTCTCTGCAACAGGCTTCTCAAGTGTGTGTGTGAAAGAGAAGGATGGGGTGTTCTTGTGTTGGTGATATTGGAGGGGTTTACATCTCTAAGCAGGTTTTGTTCATGTCAGAAAATAAAAGCACAGCCTTGCTACTCTGCCCCAGGTAAGCCACTCCTCCCTTATGAGGTGGCTGGGTGTGATGAGCGAAAGGGAGGATGGAACTTTCTTGTTAATTTGTGGAAATTAGCTGTAGCTTCCTTACTAGGTATCATTTTCCCTGGGGAAATTATTTGGGAATTACTATGGTTCACTTGGATCTGTACTTTGTGAGTGACTGGAAGCTTGTGTTTCTGAGAAGGGGACAAAACCCCTCTGAGGACAGTTATCGAGCAATTGTACAGATGTGAGGCTTTTTTCTTAACTAGACCACTTAGTGATGGCGCTGTGCTTTGCAGCATGTACTTTCTTCCATTAAAAATTTGTAGCAAGTGTTTAGGGATATTTCTTCTCTTCCTGAAAATAATTGCATTAGAATTCATATTTCTGCACTACTGCAGTGGCACTACGGTTGTTGCTCCCTGTTCCTGTTTTTGGCTTATGGTGGAGGATGCTGCACAGGCAGGTTGGTATCACTGGTTTGCTGTGTCTCTGCTCTTGGCCGGTCTGTGCTACCCAGTGCAGGTGTGAGCTTCTGCTGCTTCAAATGTGAGAGGAAAGAAAAAAATAAAAGATGCAAAAGATAAAAGCAACTCTACCGGCAGCACACGTGCGTTTTTTGGGGGCCTTCTATAGCTGATTGAGACCCCTGGCTGTTCCGTGGTAGTGCGTTTCCCATTACATCCTTCTAAAGATCAAAAAGCTTTGATTAACATCATATTCATTATATATTTTTCCCTTAGCACTGACAGAGCTAGTTCTGCAGATGCACACGAGCCAGCTTTCCTCTCCCCCAGATGAAACGACTGAGCGCAGACATCCCCTCCCGTGCTAAGAAGGGGTCTGTGCCTCCTGCCTGCGGGGAAACCCGCCGAGGTGTTGGTGGAACCGACCTCGGGCCGTTGTTGTCTTGTCTCCCGCCGTGGCCCCATCCCAGATCCATGCCCCCACTCTCTAGGGTGGCTGTGCACCCTCACGGCATTTTGGAGATGTGGGAGCCATGGCTGCCAGGCAGGAGATGGCCCACGGTGCTCCGTGGCCTTTCCCCAGCGCCGGCCATTGCAAAGAGAAGAGCGTAAGAAATGGACATCCGCAGAGAGGAGTGACCCGGCCCATGCGGTGCCCGTGTAGCTTCAGAAAATCGGTAGCTTAGGGTTTGTAAACTCAGGCTGCTTTTCCTCTTTCCTTTTTTTTTGGCTGCATGCGTGCAAGATGCCTGTTGGTAGAAAACTGGATTTGGCAACGTTGTAAATGGGGTCAAACCATTTGATTTGGCTCCAGTCCTGAATTCAAGATTTAGTTGACCCAGCAGGCACACGTGGATCTGAGCAGGGATGCCTGAATTTGTCTAGCAGATGTAGGCAACTGTTCATGCTGTATTGCATGTGTGTCCTGCATCAGCAGGGGACAGTAATTCAAAATTGTTAACATAGTAGGTTAATTTGTAAAAATAATCGTGTGTTATAAAAACAAACAGAAGAGGCTTTACCTTTGGAAGGATTAATAATTATAAAGCAGTGGCTGAATTTTCTGCAGTGAATTGTCTTAGAAGCAAAATAAGCTAGCATGGATAAAGCTTACCCTTCTTGAGGATGCTTACCCATTACTGAGAAATGTTTTACATAATTTTAGGAGTATAATTATATCTGTTATTTCCTGGAGTAAACAAGTTCTCAGTAAGACTTTAACAAAAAATCAAAAAGGGAAAATTACCATATCACTACAATCTAGTAATGAATAATAGCAGGGTATTCCTTTGCTCTATTGTTAAAGGAGTTAATGCTTAGATTCAGTGTTTATTAAAGCAAGATCCTAGTTGCTTGTTAGACCCTCTGCTTTTCTGGAATGTTTTAATTTCCAAGAGAGTTGCTCCATGTGGAAACAACTGGCTTAATTGCAGGTGGACCAGAGAATGGCACCCTCTTGCAGAATTGTTGTGTTCAAACACTCCTTAGGAAATAAATATAACGGAAATTTAGACTGAAATTGTGCATTGTTTTCCATTCTAATGGAACTTTGTGACATTTGATTTTTTTTTTGGTGATATTTTTCCTCTTCTCTGTCAGATCCTGCAGCACGTCTTCTCAGTGGCTTACCTGTTTCTGTAGCATCACTCTGCAATGATTTCTTTGTGTATTTTTATTTCAGAAAAGTCTACACAGAAATATTTACTCTATTTCATAGAATACTGCAGTAAAACCCCATGCAGCTCTGTAAATATGCAGCTTTATATGTACACTCAACTTAATGTATGCAACACTTAAAAATGTTGATATTGTTGCTGTGTTACTTATCAGCCCAATAACTCCAGGTGTAGCAGAACAAACTCTATTAAAACATTCTCTACTGCTGTTTTACTTCCACGGCAAGAGCTCAACCTGCAAAGATCACCCATCCTGAGCTACCAGCTGGAGACTCTTGCATTTTCAATATACTTGATGTCATCTCCTGGAATAACAGATAATGATAATTCTTAGAGCGAAGGGTTCATTTTCAACCATGAGCATCCTCTGGTGAACTGAGTTGCTGGGGTCATTCTTTGACTCAAACAGAACATTCTATGTGAGACGTGATATAAGTCTCCCTTCACCTCGCTGAGCACGTCAGAAATGTCAACGGAGCAACCTGTCCCTTTGGAAACAACCGTCTGTCCCCTCCACAGCTTGGACAGGCCCAGCAGCGGTGGCCTCACTGCGGTGTGCTCAGGGGCTCTGGACACAACCGCTCACACGGCAGCGCGTGTTGGTCTCGGCCTGTTCTCAGACCTCAAAACCGTTGAAGATCCAGATACTTGAGCGCAGCTGCAGAAGGGACCAGAAGGGCCCTGCAGTCCTTGGCACTGATGCTCCCTGATCTAAGACCTGGGTTTTTGGGAGAAACTCTGTATTTGCAGAATCACAGAATCGTTCAGGTTGAAAAAACCCCTTGGGATCATCGAGTCCAACCCTCAGCCCTACTCTGCAAAGTTCTCCCCTGCACCATAGCCCCCAGGGTCTCATCCAAACGACCCTTCAACACCTCCAGGGATGGTGACTCCAGCCCTTCCCTGGGCAGCCTATTCCCCTGTCTGAGCTCTCTTTCTGGGAACCCTTTTCTCCGAATGTCCAGTGTAAACCTCCCTGTTGCAGTTGAAAGCCATTCCCTCTTGTTCTGTCGCTAATGACCTGTGAGAAGAGACCAGCACCAGGCTCTCTCCAGTGTCCTTTCAGGGAGTTGTAGAGAGTGCTGAGGTCTGCCCTCAGCCTTCTCCTCCTCAAAGTAAATAGTCCCAGCTCCTTCAGTCGCTCCTCACAGGATTTATTCTCCAGGCCCTTCACCAGCCTTGTTGCCCTCCTCTGCGCTTGTTCCCCTGCGCTGTGACCCCTTGCTGAAAAGTCACCTGTCTTGATGCCAGTAAAAATGATGTAAAAACCAAACAGTGATGAGACCTCTGTGCAAAAGTTGCAGGAGTAATGTTGCCTTCTCCCACTGCCTTGTTTGACAGTACCACGGCCACTTTGCCTTGTATTTTGCTTTCCTGTTGAGTCTCCTTGCCACCACTGCACCAGCCTGCCTGCTGCTGTTGTGTGTTAGGAAGAGCTGCTTGTCTCTTCTAGGCAGTAAAGATGAGCTGTGTAAAGGTGCTAGTCTTGGGCTGTGACAATGAAGGAGTGGTTTATCAGGGAGGTAAAACTCCCTGTGTGGTTCTGTTCTTAAAAAAACAACAACAACAACAAAATCTGTGGAATGGTCTGAAATAAAAGCCAGGGAATTTTCCCTCCCTCCTATCAAAAGCAGCTGAACTGGCACAGCTCAGAGTCTGGTAGCCTTCACTGAGGGAAAAAGGAGGGAGAGAGATGGGGCAAAGCGGCTGAGTAGAACCTCCTCATAGAGCCCTGCTTTCGGTAACCCAGTGATTTCTTTCCCAAGCGGAAAGAAAAGGTGAGGATGAGGGTATGCAGGGTGAGGGAGTGAAAGAGGCTCAGAAGAGGGCAGGACCCAATAGGGCTTCTGACACAGTGGAAAACAGACAAAATAAGGGAGCATGGGAAGAAAGGAGGCACCCTGATCCTTCCCGGAGGGATGGGAATGAGGAACGACAAAGCCACTGGTGTGCTGGAGCAAGCAGGGCTGGATGTCTGAGTTGGGGATGCAGGCAGGGAAACCTTGCACTCACATACTCTTCAGCAAAGCTCCTGACTGGCTAATATTATGGAAGCATTAAGCTTGCAAATTGCAAGTTGTTTGAATTGGATGCTAAGAAATAAGTCATGCGAAGTTACTAGTTTCAGCGATGTTTCTGAATTTGGCCTTCAGTACTGAAAATGAAGATGGTGATGGGGGAGCTCTTAAAGATACTTTTGAATCACCTTTTTCTACTCCTGTCATTTATACCTATATGAGGATAACTCTAGAGAACATTGATCTTGTTTTTGAAATGTGTTGGGCTGCAGGGATACAATGCAAACAAATACATTGCAGAGGAAGATGTTTCTAGATCTCCTTAGTAAGCTTTCTGTCCTACTCCCTAAATTATTCCTTCTCCAGACACTACTGACATCAGTATCAGTGTAAGGAAGCCTTTAAGTTCTGAAACAGGCAGTAATAGATCTATGTATAAAGAGGAGCCAAACTTGCATGACATTTGTGGGAGGGAGCCTTTCATAAAAATTACTTTTATTATTCTGGTGTTGTGTTAGAAAGTCATGTTGCTAAACGTATGAGAGAGAAATTATTGTAATGGAAAGCATCTTAACGTAGCTCAAATATCTGACAAGAGCATTTCACAACTAAATCATTCCTGCTCCTGCTTGCTGCCAACTGTAACCTGCTGCCTTTCTCAGGATAATATGATGTCCCTGACTTGCAAATGAAACATTAGCCAGTAATGGCATAGGAAATCAGAAAAAATTCCATGGAAACAGAGTTGTGAGTTTGCATCACAGTCATGCAAAGCGGTGCCCATTCTGATTAATTGAAAAGCTCTCAATGAATTTTGCCATGAAATTCTTTTGCAGTGAAGATTATCCCCCAGACTGGAACTGCTGGGGAACCCTGAAATCCTGAATCGATCCCTGAATTAATTCTTTGACATCTTTTATCTAAAACTGCAACCAAGTCTTCCAGAAAACTAGTGGGGTGGGCAAGCATTAGTGGGTACAGCTCTGCAGGCACTAAAACCAGTGACAGCCTCAGAAGAAACACTGAGCTGCCTCACTCCAGGTAAGCATCATAGGTAGGCATTTTGTTGCCCACAATATACACAAATGTGCTTGCTGTTTTGTGCACTGAGGACTAAATAGTTCTTCTTTATTAGTAACTGTGTTGTAGGATTAAGGTTATTGAAGGACAGAGGGAAGGACACTAGAAAACTCTGCTGGATGAGCATACATGATATAAAATACACTAAACCACTGACAGCTGCCTGTGCTTTGCTACCTTGCCTCAGTGGTTAGTGTTCCTGCTTGCTGATTCACCAAATCAAACAAGTCACTACTTGTCTTCTTTGGTGGAAGGTGGGATCTTGACAGATGGCTCTCGAGAGCTACTTTCTCATTGTGTTGCTGCTATACTACATATGGAATAATTGCCTTTTTTCAAGCATGCATTTGCTAACACAGGGCAGGCTTTACCAACACACACACATTCAGCAGGACAGTGAACTCCTAGTTTTAAGTCATCTTGTCCTTATTTCTTGATAAAGTTGTCTCGTGTTTCAACAAGCTTATATTTAGAAACTATACACCAGCAAAAGATTGTCTATGCTTCCCCTATCAGCAAAATAGAAATGTAGAAGTTTTTTGCATGCAGACAAACAATGAGCAAGTCTATGCATTGGCCTGTATTTAAGTGGTGGCCACAGTAGGTCAGCACAGGCTGGTGGTGAAGCTTTGGCGGGGGTACAGCTATGTTGGCAGCGCTTACAGTTGGGATATCAGTTCAACGCAGAGAAGCCCGAACAAGGAATTGGGACTTAAGTCCAGCTTTGACAGTGTAAAGAGTTTGGACTGAAGTGGATCCAAGGCTGAACTTCTGTCCTAGAAGTGGTTAAAACAGTGAAAGCACTGGGGGTCTGGCATATTATGGCCTGTTATTCCCTACAGCAAGTGAAATGGTCACATTCTTCCACCAGGCCCCCCAACAACAACTATTCTCTTTTGAGAACAGTGCTTTCTAAAATTGAATACAAAGTTCTGTGTGCTCTGTTTCAAATCTGTTGAAGGGTGTTAACTGCAGTCATTACAGCAGAAGCTTTACTTGGGGTCAGCAAGGAACCTAATGAGGCTTATCAGGTTTTGTAGGATAATGTGAATGAGCTGACTGTGTGTGTGCTCTGCATCCCCTTTGATAAGGAAAGAAATACGGTAGATCAAAGGTGCCTTCAACCTGTTAAGGACCACATTTTTTATGGACATGACGTATTTTGGAAAATGTCATGCTACTGTGGAACAACTAAGGTGTGAACGGTAGTGAGGAGGTTGGTATCAACAGGGCTGCAAGCAGATTCTGCATCTGGTCATATCCATATCCTTTGGTTACAACAGAGTGGCATCTTCCCTTAATGAACCTTATGCAATACCTTGCTAACAATCTCAGATTTAAGACACTTAGTGTGCCAGCATGGTCCCCTTTTAGTATTTCCGTATCCACTAAGGAAGTCTGGCATGTGGTGGGGTCAGTTCTTCATACATATGCACAGTTGCAGTTGATGCTGGTGGGAATGGTGAGCGAACTGAAGGCAGAATAGTCCCTCCTGTTTTCATCAGTTCAATAGTCTTATAGAAAAGCTTTGTGGTCCCCATCCCAGGGTTGTCTGTAAACCTCTGGACCACATTGTTCCCTAGGGTTTCTTGACTGAGTTTGGCTTTCTGTGCTTTCTATCACAGAGGTCTTTGTGCAGTTGAGAGAATTACTGGGCCGTTTGTACCTGACACCATTTGTAGCATGGCAGATGCATGGAAGGTTAGGAAGTTGTTGCTTTATTCTTGTCTCATCTACAGCAAAGAATAAAAAGCAAGAGAAAGTGGTTATGTTTTGATTGATTGATTTTCTATCAGGGAAAACATGAACCTGAGCAACTCTGAGATACTTCACTCCTAACAGTATATATTCTTATCTATCAAGTAAAGATTATGTTCACTGACAAGTTTATAGTGTGCACCAAATCACAAGAAAAGTAATTATTCTTTGAGGTAGCAAAGTGAATGTTTTCTGTGAGATTGGAAGTATCTTTCATTTTATGATCTCTTTGGTTTCAGAAGTCTTAGCAATTCCATTGTTTGGGCTGTTGCTAGGAAGATTTTTCCTCATCTGTGATTAATAGAGGTAGCTGTGAAAGCATAAAACTAGGCACTGCACTTCAAAATGCATTGTGTTGCAGAACTGAATTTGTGGTGTCTTGGTTTTGTGGAAGGTCTGTAAATGTGGGTGGCTTTGCTGGGTCATGGTCTACAGTTTCTCATTTATTTGCTGTAAGAAACGATGTAACCAGAATGTTTGCATGATCTGAAATATTTCAAGTTTATAGGTGTGAAGAAGGGGCTTTTAAAATCTGTAGCTCTCTGCAACCCTTGCACTTACTGTGTGAATAAACACTGGCCTAAATAAAATAGGAAATACAAGATGTTCTTGCTTAAATCTTTTCTTTAACTTCTGTATTAGAATACCACAGATAGCAAAACAGAAGAATGAGAAAACATTCAGCTCTTAAGGCAGGTTTCTATGCTTAATTGCACTTAAAAAAAAAAAGTGAAAAATCGTGTCAAAAGAATATAAAGCCAGCAAATTCAAGCAAGTAAAACTTGCATGAAACCTTGATTTGTGCATCACAACTCTGCATATGTAGCAGGTTGACCTTGTCTGGCTACCAGGTGGCCCCCAGCTGCTCTCTCTCTCTCTCCTTGGCAGGACAGGGGGAAGATACAAGATAAAAAAACCTCATGGCTTGAGATAAAGGCAATTTAATGAAAAAAAGAAAAGGCTGCATGCAGAAGCAAAGTGGAAAAGAAAAATTATATTTTTATTCTCTACTTCCCACCACCAGGTGATATCCATACCCACTGTGGGAAGTTACATGTAACGGTTGCTTTGAAAGTTCAACCTCTTAGTAACAAATGACCCACTCTGCCCTCCTCCTCCTCCTTTTTCTTAGCTTTTATTGCCAAACATGACATCCTATGGTATGGAGTACCTTTTGTTCAGTTTAGATCAGCTGTCCTGGCTGTGTCCCCTCCCCATCTCTTGCTGATCCCCAGCCTACTGCCTCTGGGGGGGTGTTGGAGAGAGAGCCTTGGTGCTGTGCAAACGCAGCTCAGTGACAGCCAAAGCATCGGTGGGTTTATCTACACTGGTCTAGCTGCAACTACGAATAACAGCACTATGTGGGCTGCTGTGGGGAAAGTTAACTCCAGGCCCATCAGACCCAGAGCAGCATGAGCAGATAGTGCAAAAATATAACTTAGTTTACCTTGAAATGATCTCTGTTGTAACTGTTTTAATGAAATATCATGGTGGAGAGAAAAGCAGATGTGGTTTTGATATCATTGTGGCTAGGGAATGTCAGCTCTCATTCCCTCAGCTAGGGTTTACATGGGTTGTCTCCAGGTAAGTAAAACTCCAGATCTTCATGGCTATATTAAAATATTTTCTAGTATTTATACTGTGTTAGCTGAGGTGATTTGGGAACTACTGGCTGCATCAGAACAAGTATGACCAGCAGGTCAATGGAGGTGACTCTCCCCCTCTACTCCACTCTCATTGAGACCACACCTGCAGTTCTGCATCCAGCTCTGGGGCTGAAATGCTGGGGTTTCAACCCCAAGCCCCAAATTAAGGTTGATATATGAGTGATTCCCACAGCCCTTCCCAAAGGGGGGGTGAGTTTGCCTTTAGGCTTCCCTCCAGGGTGGGGCCGGCCTTGCAGACAGAGCCATTGGGTAAAAGAGCCCCAGGGGTCTGCATTCAGCAAGCAAAGGTCAGGTGTCCCACTGAGGGATAAAAGCTGGGACCACTTGCAGGAGGGGCAGTGTCTGTCTGTGAGGTGGATGCCCTCTGCAGAGTTCCCTGTTGGGGAAGGACCTCCTGCCTCCCTGGGACTGGGCTCCAGTCAGGTCTGGCTTTCGTAAACCCGGGCTGTGTAGAGATTCAGTGTGTGGCTTCCTTGGTCTGATGTATTTGGCTTGTTGACTCGGTTGTCTCCCGTCCCTTCTATGGGAGACTGCATTTCACCATTCATTCCACCCATTGTTGGTCGTTGTTGGGGTCAGTGGGATTGATGTCAATTACGTATAATCTGACTTGTTTGTACCCCCAGCACTCGCCCATGTACTGACCCTTTTGTATCAAATACAATTTGGTTATTGGTTCATCTTTATGCTGGCTGTGTCCTTTATGCTAGGCCTGATAATTGGCAAAACAGGGGCCCCCAACATAAGAAGGACATGGACCTGCTTGAGTGGGTCCAGAGGAAGGCCAGGAAAATGATCAGAGAGCTAGAGCACCTCTCCTGTGGTGAGAGGGTGAGAGAGTTGGAGTGCTTCAGACTGAAGAGAAGGCTCCAGAGAGATCTCATTGGGGCCCCTTAAATATTTAAAGGGGACTTTTTAAGAAAGACTGGTGGAGACTTTTACCAAGGCCTGTAGTCGCAAGACAGAGGGCAGTGGTTTTAAATTGAAGGAGGATAGATTTAGATTGGACATAAGGAAGAAATTTTTTATGATGAGGATGGTGAGGCCCTGGCACAGGTTGCCCAGAAAAGCTGTGGCCGCCCCCTCCCTGGCAGTGTTCCAGGCCAGCTTGGACGTGGCCTTGAGCAACCCGATCCTAGTGAAAGATGTCCCTGCCCGTGGCACCGGGGTTAGACTGGAGCATCTGTAAAGGTCCCTTCCAACCCGAACCATTCTGTGGCTTTTCAGAAATGACTGGTTTAGCAACGTCTGAAATTAGTTTCGTCTTTATTCTTTTTGAGAGAAAACAGAGATGAGGAGTAGATTTTAACTTGGCACTTGCAAAAAATAGTGGCCACTACTGTTGCTTCCTACTATTGCTTCAGGGTCATCCCCTGCAGTCCCGTTTATCCTATGCATGCCAGACCAGCTCTGGACTGCACAGGTTGCCAGAACAGCCCAGCCACCTGCCCTGTTGCAAGTAGCTACTAATCTTTTTCATGTTACTGTTCCACAGCAAAATCCAGCACAAACATGCTGTACTGCAAGCACCTTCTGCAAAATCTTGAAATAAAAGTAGCATTTATGATGGGAAAGACTAACTGAAGCAGTTATATTTGCCCATGGTATTTTTTTGATACTACTTTTAAGAAGAGAAATCTCTTTCAGATTTTATCTCTTTCTTTTCCCTATCCCTCTCTCCTTCAAAAATTACTTTGCTACGTTTCAGTGCGATAAAAGCTGGACACAGATCCATCTTTGGAAGAGTGGTGGGAGGTAGCGTAGGCTGGGGTTGGGTCAATTTGTTGTTCAGGCTTTTAAGTGAAACTGGAGGAAATTGTGAAACCGAGGTTGCAAGGAGAGGTGAGCAATACATTGTTTCCTTTTCCTTTCAGATTACCAGTTCAGCTGGAGGACGAAAACACATGTTGAACAAAAAAATTGTAGAGTGACTTAGTTTTTAATTATTTCAGATAATCCTTCCTCTGTATGTGAAGGTAAAATAAAATGCCCTGTTCTGTGTTAAAAAAAAAAATAAAATCTTTTAACTTTTTGTTCAACATTCTCTTATTTGTTTGGTGTGGTTTCCCAAGGCTATTATGCATTAACAGTATCTGCCTTGTGCAAGTGCTTGCGGATCCTGCTGTTAGGCCACGCCTCTGTGGGACTGGAAGGCCAGCTCAGGTGGCAGTGAGATGCATTTTCCATGTGCTCAAGTGATTCCAGAGATAGGGCTTTAAGAATGATGGAGGGATTGGAGCTGTAAAGTGTTTGAACTTTGTGGATGCGAATTAAAAGTGACAATGAATGTTTAGAACATCAGAACCCCGTGAGGGTTGCATGGGTTAAAGTAATATTCGGGTATTTACTTTCAGACAACTTACATAACAGGTTTTGTCAAGTTCAATGTTCATTATCTTATTATGAGAGCAGCTTATGGAGGAGGGAAGAGATGCTGTTTATGAATCCTTCAGCTTCCCAACCTTGACATGCAAGCTTAAATCTTGGAACTACTCATTTAAACAAGTTTAAGTGCTTATTCATTGTTTGGAGACTTTGGGAAAAAATACTGGAAGTTTTCTGGGGAGTAGAGAAGCTGTGACTCTTATTTAAAGAAGAAAAACCAAACAAAGCCCCCTCCAACTCTTAGATATTTGGGGTAGATAGTCAATGACGGGCAGAACAGGTTCAAGTCCTGGAAAAGTTAATGGGAACTGGATGCTTTATTCTTTTTACCTCCATAATTACTTCTTGCAAACCAGTTATCTATCAAAATGAGTTGCATTTGGAAGAGTAGGTCCCAAAAGTCCCTGAAGCGGTTCTCAAAATCTTATTTCTCTCCCTTGCGTGCTGTCCCCTCCCTCCTTAATTTTTTAGGGGGCAGAGACCATTACAGCCTGCAGCTGATGTATAAATACAATTTCTTTGCCAGCTTTAAAATATTGGGCACTTCTGGTGAAAGAAGCAGCAAAGCAGATGGCAAGTGAATTTGAAGCTTAGAAACTGTAGCCTTGAGTATTTCATGATCACACCATCTGGATTATTATTTGACTGCCTGGCTTTAGAACTCAGCATGCCTTCAGCAGAAGGTAGCTTTGGGTTGGGGAGAAATTGTCAAAAGCATTATAGAAAAGTCTACTGTTGCTATAAACTTCTGCTCGCAAGCTGAACTGTGATTTCAGTGTAGCACGCTACTGCTTCCACTGGTGTTTGTGGGAGCAGGATCAAAGACAGGCGATTCATAACATCTTGAGACAGACTCCTGTGCTCACATCTGATAGACTGGTGGATGAAGTGACCACTCTCTGACATCTAACCAGTGGTTCCTGTTGTTCGTTTGCCTCCCTACTCTATGCACTGGTAGACCTATGGGACATGACCCTGACTGACTACTCTTCTCCCCCAAATTTTCTAGCAGCTGTTCTTAATATGGATCGCTTCCCTGTTGTGACAAAGCACAACTGTAGGAGGTGGTAAGCTCTGGCACAGAGGTGGAAAAGACCCATGGGAGCGGGAATACTTTGTGACCAGAAACATCAGCTCTTCAGGCCATTTTTAATGGGCATCTTCAACCATGTGTAGACACTGGAAAGCAGCCGTATACATAGTTTATGACTGTGTGACAATTATCTTCTGTTCTGGCTAAGCCACAGAGTGATCAGCTGGGAGTAACAGGCTGCTAGGCTAAGCATTGATGTGCTTGCCAGCCCAGCACAGGTATGTGATGAGTCTCTGCTGGCCAGGCAGTTGTCAGTGAGGTGGGGAGGTGGTGCCCACCATTGTCTCTCAGAGTGGGCCAGTACTTCATCTTACCAGGTGTCCATCTTCTGACCTTCTAATTTTTGCTGAGGGTTTTATACCTTTTCTTGTTATTTTTGAGTCCTTAGGTGACTATTTCTGACTCCATAGTTTTTTTCCTTATTTTTTTTTATCTATCTCGCTTACTTTAGTTTGTGCTCCATTTACAGGAAGTTTTTCTGACTGAAGTGAAGACAAGGTCACAGCCAAGCCTCAGGTCACATTTGGATGAACCTCAGAAGACTGGGTTATGAGTTACAGTTCCCTTCTTCGATGGTCTGATCTCTTTTGATCATGGATACCATTGCCTTGTTGATATTAGGGTCTGGTATCAGGTTGATACCACTTACACCTCTGCCTAGCGGGCTGCAGCAGAGTTTAGAGTCTTAATGGCAGTGCTCAAATCAAAATCCAGTACTATCGTGTATGCAAACACCAGCCTAGTTAGTACCCCGTCTGGCTGCCATTCGTCTGGTATTTCAGTGTCAGTCTGTCACTGTTGAGGTTAAGTTGTCATTGCCTTGTAAGGAAAAAATCTAGGTGCAGCAGGAAAAAAGCATTGAGTCATTAGGATGATGGAGAATTATTTATCCCATGCTTCTTGTGTATTGTTAACGATTTTATATCTGATTAACTCTCTGTATTTGCTGTGGCCTTTGGAGTGTCTAGCTATGTGAAACCACTGTTTAGTTCCTAAAATTATTTATTTACTATGCTTTCTTAGTAGATTCTTAGTATCAGCTTCTCACACCAGGAGAAGACACTACTGAACCTTTGACAAGTTTTCATCTCTGTAGAAATGTTTTTGATGGGAAATGTCTTTATGTCTGTCCTGGTTTCAGCTGGGATAGAGTTAATTTTCTTCTTAGTAGCTGGTACAGTGCTGTGTTTTACATTTAGTGTGAGAATAACATTGATAACACACTGATGCTTTAGTTGTTGCTAAGTAGTGCTTATCCTAAGTGAAGGATTTTTCATTTTCCCATGCTTTGCCAGCAAGCAGGTGCACAAGTGGAGAAGTGAGTGAGTGTCTGTGTGGTGCTTAGTTGCTGACTGGGGTTAAACCATAAAGTGCCTTTAGTAGAGATCTGCTATGACCTTAAAATGTTTGTTCCTCTTCTTGTTGGTATAGTGGACTAATGAGGTCTGTTCGGACTCATCCTGGATATGTCTTTTTCTATTGGCAGAGAGCTCTGGTTTTAGTTAGAGTATGTGCAATGATTGACTTATCTACCAATGTCTGAGTGTCATCTTCTATCCCTAGTCACCATTCTGCAGGAAATGTGGCATCCCTGGTGTGGGAAGATCTATGCCCTTTACATTATAACTCTGATATCAGGATGAGAAATTACCATCCTGCTGTTGTTGGATGTCAGGGCTGTGCCTGTGTGCTTCCCCAGTGTAATTAATGATTAATTCTCTGGGCAGGTCAGGAGCTCCCCAGCTGGTCTCTGCAGAGGTGAGATGGACTGATTTGTGACAGAGAACTGACTTGAGACAAGGTGATTGGCTGAACTTGTAGCTTCAAACCGTAGAGCTCTTGCAAGACATCGGAAGGCTCTGTGTTGTCCTTCTGAACGCTGCTGTCTGCTCAAAGGTGATACACCACAGGTTTGGGGAGCTGAGTAGCTCTACTGCATCATTGCAGGGAGCTGCGCTGACGGGCCCGGATCAAGCATTGCCTCGTGTTCATTCCCCAGTCCCACCGCCTGGTCAATTCAGTCAGCTCTTGCATGAGGGCACTGGTGGGCACCCCAGCCCAAGCAATCGTGGTTTTTTTCCTTTGATCATCAACATTTTCCAAACCCTATTTTGCCCATCTTTTCCACCACGAGTGAGGTCCATGTCTCGGAGCAGCCCACATGTCCTGTCCACTACAATACCCTTTCCCAGCCTGACCTTTCAAATCCTGACCTCTGGCCTGGAGATGGTGGCTTTTCTCTACTGCCCTTTTAATTTCATACAGGTAGCACATCTGTGTGGTATGAATCTGCATGGAGTAGCTCAAAAGGTCCCTCTTTCCTTTAGTTTCACACTTGTGTGCTGCCACGAACATATGTCCTGCTTGTATAATCTTATTGTTAAGTCTGGCCCAGGTCAGACATCTGCATGTCTGATGATTTAAGAAACACTTTGGGTGTTGCATTCTGCCTGGAGAGGTGTTGCATCTGAGATGCCAAACACAAGCCTTTTGCAGCAGATGCACACTGTTGATCCTGTTATTGATGGTTCCATTCCTTAAACACCTTATTCTCAAATTTTGACTCCTCATTGCAGTAGCGATCATTCAGTATTCTCCGTTTCAGAGCTCTCTGAGCTGAACAAGACTTGGAAACCAAGGAGTGCTTTGGGAGATGGAAGTGGAAGGTGCTGCCTGGCAAGGCGTTAGTAATGAGAAATGTTCATACTGCCATGAATCCGTGGCACATGAGTGCGGACTGCTCCTTGTTGCATAATGGAGAACAACCCTGAAATTCACAAGTCCGTGAGCACCCTGCAAATTGGGTGAAACAAGGGCAAATAGATCTTGATGCTTGTCAGATAAATAACTTGGTCTGCTCACTTTACCATGTGCTTCTTTGCCCTGAGGAGCTGCTGGGTGGCCAGAGGGGGCACTGTGACTCTTCAACTCGACAGACCTGGTTCAAAGACATAGGGAGAAAATGCAGTAAATCCAGAAGATAAGCCCTGAAGGTTAATCACTTAAACACTAAGGAAAATTACTTTATCATTAGCCATACAGGCTTTGTGACATACAGGTGAGTAGATACAGTTGCTATTTTTCATGAAGCGTATTCACTAGCCTGTGTATGTGTTATTTTAAGGGTTATCCATGTGTTGTTGCACAAAAAAACCCATGATGATGTCATGACCAACTACAAACCTGTCGAATTTCCTGCATCATGTTTCTTGCAGGGAGGAACAATCCCTCCTGTGCCTGCAGCCCAGCACCTCAGCCTTTCTTTACTCTTGTGGTCTCATGCATCAGAAGGAAGCAGGATCTCTGACCCCTTGGCCAGTTGTAGCAGGTACCTGGAGTTGTGAAGGAGGAGAGGGGGGCTGTCCCAGGGCCAGCTTGCTCCCACCCAGCTTGGTGCCATCTGCAAACTGACTGAGGGTGCACTTGATCCCCTCATCTAGGTCATCAATAAAGATGTTAAACAGGAGTGGCCCCAACACCAAGCCCTGGGGGACACCCCTCGTGACTGGCCGCCAACTGGATTTAATTCCGTTCCCCACAACTCTTTGGGCCCGGTCGTCCAGCCAGTTTTTTACCCAGCAAAGCATGTGCCCATCCAAGCTGTGAGCAGCCAGTTTCGCCAGGAGAATGCTGTGGGAAACGGTGTCAGAGGCCTTACTAAAGTCAAGTAAGTTACATCCACAGCCTTTTCCTCATCCTATAAGCAGGTGGCCCTGTTGTAGGAGGAGATCATGTTTGTCAGGCAGGACCTGCCTTTCATAAACCCATGCTGACTGGGCCTGAGCATCTGGCTGTCCCGCATGTGTTGCGGATGGTACTCAGGATGAGCTGCTCCATCAGCTTCCCGGGCTCTGAAATGAAAGAATTGTGAAACTCTTCACATGAAACTTTAGGCTTTCATTGCATATCCTCCTCCTGTAACCTGTGCAGATTTTTATGCCTGGATGAGCTATGGTAAAATAGGAGATCCAGGACTGTATATTCCAGATGGAAGGTCCAGACCATCATGCCAGCTTACATGAGCTAAATTTGTGAATTTGGTGTAATGAGCTGCAGATACTCTGGTATCTGTTTTTCAGACGAATAATGATTTCAATCATTCGGTATAAGAACTGTAGTCATAGATCTTTTAGGAATGAGAAAAATAGCTTAACCTCTTAGTCTCTCTTTATAATTCAGTCCATAGTGCATGGGTACAGGACAATATCAAAACCGGGAAATGATGCAGTGATACATTCCCATCATATTCCTCTATCCTCCAGCGATTTGTGACTCAGACTTACTGAGCCCTGGCAGCAACTCCATATTTAATAGCCTTTTCAGGACTGAAATTGTACAGTCATCTTTTGAACCCACATAAAACATTATTATCAGTTACATCTCATGGAAAGGATTTTAACAGCTAAACTATGTTTGAAACAGTTTTGAATGTTCTTAGGTACCTAGCCCTTATATACCTAAATACCTTTGGGAACCTGATTTTTGCTTCCTAAAGACCTGGTGATCAAAGGCAGTGTCATGCATAACTTGTACAGGGAAGCCAAAACATGGACCTTCCCATCAAATCGCTCATCTTCAGTCCTTATTTAATCTTAATTACAAAATCATTAGTTTCAGTATTACTGATACATTGTGTTCAAGGGTGTTTGGCATCTAACACAGACAGTAATCCCTACTGGCCTGATACTTAGCCTGTAAAGCATTATAGATGCAGTGAGGAGGGTGGCTAGTTTCTCTTGTGCCCAAAGAACTCAATGTATACTCAGAAAATGGTAAGAAAGTAAGCATGCTTGAGGACATTGCCAATCCTCACTTGTAAATACGTGCCTTGAGCTGCTGCACAGTAACTGTGTGTACGCTCTTGTCCTGCGTTGCAAACAGCACAAGTCTTGTTGACCGCCATCACAAGCAGTTTCAATAAACTCAGCTTGCTTAGCTTTATAATAGTTTAAGAGCTCATCCACAGCCAGTTACTGAATGTTGGTTGAAAGATACTGGCATTCAGATGCAGGGAGATCTATTCCAGTGAGCTACGATCATCTCGCTATCCTGACTACAAACTTCTGTTTTGTTGAGGAGGAAGAAAAAAGTGAAAAATATAAAAGCAAGTGAGTGATCAGCAAGCTCAACAGAAAGCAAAGAATGGCCTCACTGTGATTATAATATCTCTTTCACGTTAATGATTAGAGAAGACTACTGGAAAGCGAACTGAACCTGCAAAGGATTGGTTTTGGTATGGAGAGGGTGAGGCTCACCACCTTACTCCCTAAAAGTCACCTTTCTTTTCAGACATGTTGGGTTAGAACCTGGGTAGATCCCACCTCTGGGGAGCTGTAGAAAAAGGGTGTTTATTTCCATATCACTTCCCTCCAGTAAATCACCAGTCATTCATGCATTTCTTTCCATTAGTGATAGCAGTATTTTTATACCAGTAGGCAGGAGCAACTTTTTCTTCAGATCTTTCTGATTAACTTGTTGAAACAAGGCCATCGAACACACTCCCTTTGTTTTAAAAAAAAAATAATAATTGAAAATTGCATTGACAGGGCTAAAAATCATTACCCTGCTATGTACTGCTAAAAATGGTAAAATCCCTAAAACTGTCTCTTTATTCGTCGTGACAGCCCGGCTGCTTGCTGAGAACTGATCTTTCATTTCTTACTTCTATTTTGACTTCAGCACAACACCTGTTTCAATGAGGGAGTACTCCTGTGATGTTTGCAAGTTATACATTGCAACTGTATGTGCAAGCAGGAGACAATGGGAGCTAGCTGAAGTTAGCAGTAGTAACAGTCAAAACTTGTGAATATGCTATGTAAGAGCAGCTTCCAGGAAGCATCTGTAGCTGCCATTTTAGCAGCTCTTCTTTCATTCTTTTTAACTCTAGGGTCAAATTTTCACACGAAAGTTTCTGAAGTAAATGTTAACCATGATACTGAATAATTTTTCTCCCCTTGGCCACTTCCACATTGATGCTTAGTGCAGATCCTCATACCCACACCATGCACTGTCTTTGGTGTCTTGAGCCAGACTCTAAGGATCTTGCTCCAGTTGGTGTCTGCACTCTGAAGTAGTTTTTCTGCAGGGGTCTTTTTGACTGCTACCACACACCTCTGATGAAGTGCTGTTGTTATTTAAGCTAACTGGCCACAATACACTGAACTGCGAAATAATTTTCCTGACTTCTGATCCCGATTGACTTCTGGGACAAAGAAGGACATGTTAGTGCTGCAAGCTCAGGCCTGGGGCTCTGTCCTCCTTCAGTAGCATTCTCCTAATCTTGCCTTCATATACCTTTGCATGTCCTCAGCAAACGATACTTACTCCATAACTCCACAGTAGCATTATGAATTTAATTAGCCACAATGTTTGCCAAGTGCTTTGAAAATGAACAGTGCAATATATATTCCATGAGTTATTAGTATTTCAGTTCTTTCTTTGTTGTGTTGTAGGATTCAAATGAAATCTTGCTGCCCCTGTGTGTTTCTAGAAAAAAAAAAAAAATCCCCCTACAAGTGCACACATCTCTTATACATTTTGTTAGAAATTGATTAGACCTGGAGACAAATTAGTCCTTCGATCAAGTAGTTAAGCTGAAAACAATTTTGAAAAGAGGTCTCTGAAAAGAAAGAGATTTGACAATACAGACGTGTAAGTACTATATATAATACTATAGTCATCAAAATTTTATCTTCTAACCTGTGGATGATATGGAATCAATTAAAGCAAACAAAAAACTCTAATATGCAGAATTAAACATTGCTATTAAATATGCACTGTTTTAACAGACTTCATTCTCTTTCATCCCCAGAGCTGGAAAACCTGTTTCAAAAACTGAAGACTTACAGGATGAGAAATCTACCTGCAAGAATATCTAATGGAATTGAACTGCCAGCCAGGTTACCCTCCTTTCTTTTAGGGTATAGACAGCATCCTCATCTACAGCTTAAAGCAAACCAGTGAGAGAATTTCCTCAACAAAAATATCCATAGTATAGTGGATAGTTTTGCAGGCAATGACTATAGGATTAGTACATTTCTTAAATGAAAGAACACAAGAGATAATTCCAATGTTTTCTGAAGTGTAGAAGGTGGGGTGAACTATATCTTCGATCATTTACAGGATTTGGAAATTCCAGACTCTCAAAGTCCCACTTGAAATACCAAGGAAATTGTATTCTTTGTTTATCTGGGGTCCTTTGAAACTCCCAGATTTAGTCAGCTCAGACATGACTCTTTGAAATAAATTATTTAAATTCACTTGGTGTCTTAGGTGTTGTCCTTTGAAAGTGCATGATAGGGTCACAGATGAAGTAAAATAACTTTTATAATGCATTGCAGAAGGAGAAAGTGGTGTGTATTTGCATCGATCCTTTCTAGTGCATTACTGAAGGATGTAGACTGAAGTACCAGTTTGTTGGGATTCTAGAGGGCTTTCTGCGAGAGAATGGCCATGTGAGCAATCCTGCGTGAGAACAAGACTGATAAGAGCCTCAGCCTGAGCAGGAATGCCATAAGGACGTAACCCGGAATGGGGGAGGAGAAACTCGACGAGACAAACAACCCCGGGAAGGGGCTGGGACGGAAGAGGAAGTTCCACAAGGCAGGAAGCCTGGCAAGGCTGATGTGGCACTTTTTATCCAATTGTAAGAAGGTTTAAAGCGTGGGCTAAGTTAACTGTCCAATCTTGAGGACTTGTACTGCATGTTACTCATGTGTGCGGGAGAACAGTATAAAAGGACTTTCTTAGTTGTAATAAACAGGCATTGCTTGATCACATTGGTCGTGTGCGTGCTCAGCTCTCCCGCACCAGTTCAGCAGAGACCCAGAGTAATTTACAAATAGGAACTGTGCTGATCAGCAAAGCTCAACTATATGAAATACACCCAGCTTCTGTGATCAGTACATACCCCACCATGGGTCCCAAATCTGCTCTTCTCTGCTGTTTAGGTCTCAAGATAAGTTAATTTCCATGAAACTCAAAAACTTGAACAGAAGGGCTCACCTAACTCAGTTTGGGTGAAGGTAACAGTATTGATGTTTTTGTGACCTACCCATGCCAATTACTGAGGAATTACTCTTATCACTTTGCTACTAACTAAAAATTAAAGCTTGTTTTGACAAAAAGTTTTTTTTTTTTTTTAATGCCTATCTTCAGCAGAGAGGTCTGTCTCCCGAGATTCCTCTTAAACATCCTAGACTCATTTAATTCTTCCATTCTTACACATATAAAGACTCTGTGAATGTCAATGTGACTTCTTCGGTCTCCTTACTAGAGCAGGGGCATCAAAGGTTTAAGGAAAGGATTGTCTCACACAGCTTATTTTGATCGCCAGGTGTCTTGGCACTCTTAGTACCAGGTATTGTTTCTCAGAATAAAGATTTTTTTTCTTTATGTCCTTCTTCCTGTGAGAATCCCATAATCACAACCAGTATCTAGTAAAGGTGTATTCTAAGAGCCCTTAAGTTGATTTTCTACCACACAGAGGTACAAACTGAGAAGCTTTGAAGTTCTTTGCTTCTGCAGTTACTTATATACAGGGTTTCTCAGCAAAAGACTGCTGAATTGTTCTTTACTTCTGTTGCTTCTCTGAGTACTCAGATACTTATTGGGGGGAGAGACAGACTAGTGGGGACAATTTTTCTTGCAAAAGAAGTTGCAGGTTTGTGTATTCTTTTAGCATATGTGACAATCAGGTTGTCAGCAATATGTAGCAAAAGCTCCTTGGAGTTAATTAACATCTTTCATGGTTCAGCCCATGAATTTTGTACGTCCAGTGAAAATGTTTTAAACCAACGCATGGCAATGGGTTTGCTTTCTAGCAGAACAGGAACATAACAGAGCTTCACCTACGTACATAAATTAATAACGTGGCCATATCTCCTCAGAAGTAAAGAATTCGGCAGTCCAGGATTAGGTACATGATAGCATCTCTCACAAAAAGTACTACTAGGACTGAAAATGTGTGGACCAAAAAGTGTGAGCTATACTCCATGGCAATGCTTGGGGGGGAAAACAGTTGGAAACAGCTGCAGTGCAAAAGAATAAAGAGCAGATATAAGCCTAATGTTATGAAACAGAATAAGAAAAAAGAGCAACTCCCACCTCCCTGCACAGGTGGAAATCCCTGTGTTGACATCTGGAAGACTGTGGTGGAAATTTCATAAGAACAAACCCAAACTAAAACATACTGGTCCCTATTTTTTTGATACTTTCCAATATTTCTGTAAGGAAGATCTGTGCAAAGATGAGGAAACCCCAACAATTAGAGTCACATTTGTTACATGGACAAAACATCTATCCTGCATAAGGAAGGTGTCACAATTTGAAGTTGCGGATTCTGCTTTTGAGATGAAAAGTCATAGGAAAAGTAAGTTCTGAGGGTGATTTATCGATTTATTTTTGAAGTAAAGGAGATTCTGCTCAGTGAATTTTCTGCCGTAGACAGATCTCCATGTGGATCTGTGTGTCTCTGTATCCTCCCTAGGGAACCTGAAAAGGGAAAAAAAGCGGGTGTGGCAGAAGGTGACCAGTAGTGAATTAAGCTAGGACAACT
Organism: Athene noctua; assembly: GCF_965140245.1. NCBI lineage: Eukaryota > Metazoa > Chordata > Aves > Strigiformes > Strigidae > Athene > Athene noctua. The sequence continues at coordinate 157,386,771 of NC_134038.1, read as the reverse complement.
CGTCTTCTTTAGGTCACCAACTCCAGTGATGCTGTCCTGGCCAACAGCAGAACAGGGACCACAAAAAGCACAGGAGCTCAGAAAACATGGAGGACACATTCACCTACTTTGGGAGGCAACAGAATGATCGACTTCACAGTAGACCCTGCGGATGCTAAGGCTTGGACAACAGGCCCAAGCCAGGGTTGACCTGTAGATGAATCCTGTGTATTTCGTAACTGATAACCATTGTGCTAGTAGGTATTGTACTAGGTTATAACAAACCACCTATACTGATGTAAAAAGTGCTAAAGTGTTGAAGTATTGAAGCCTGAACAACAGGCCCTGAGCCAAAGCTGCTAACTTAGTGTGTAGTCATTATGTATGCTCACTAGTGAAAGATGCAGCTTAGGTATCATATACTCACTACTGATGATGAATGTAATGAAAACATGTCTATCCCGAATGTATCTTTCTTCTTCTTTGCGTAGAAGCAAGTTAACAAAGCCATGAAGCCAGCTGTCCAGCCTTGGGACCAGACGTGTGGCCTTGTTCTAAAAAGAACAGAAATAAATTAGATAAGCAAGGAAACTCCCTTAGCTTCTCCCTTCAGCCCTGGCCAGGCTCTGGGGGAATCTAATGTGAGAATGAAACCAGATGTTCTGCTCAAAACAAAGGTGCCAGCTCTTCTGGCTTGCTGATTTTGGGGTATACAAGGCTGGACCCGCTCACAGCGACTTTGGCAGCCTCACCTATGGGTGGACGCACCACGTAGGATTTCTCCCTTGCTGGGCCAGGCTCCCCAAACCCTCGCTGTAACCGGGGCTGCCCAGCCACTGCGGGGCTGGGTGATGGGAACGTGTGCAAGTGGTGAGGGATCTTTCTTAATCTCCATTCTCTCGCTCTCAGCTAGTAATGATTTGATGCATTACCCTGTATTTTCCTATTTGTTTGAGTGCACTATTCTGTCTTTTCTTACTGTATGTTTTCTGTATTATTTTGTTACATTATTTAGTTATTTTGAGTAAAATACACCTACTATTTTTCACTCTGGTGTCTGAGTTTAATTGGTATCCTTAATCAGCAAACCACCCTGATGATTAATGTTACAGTTCTCAAAGTCTGAAGAAGGAAGCTTGATGAAGACTCCTGTCAACCAACGTGAGTAAGCTGGGACATAAGCTTTGTTGATACTTTCCACAAGTGTTACTGAAGCCCAGTATTTATATGGGAATGCACTACTGAATAGACTAGATTATGAGGAATTTGTTTTAAAACATTTGCCGAATTCACTAGTGAATTTGGAAACTACTGTTTTGGAAACTAGACTGGGTTTCTGTGTCTCGGTTCACCAGCTTATAACCACATTACTCACCTTATAGCAATATAAGTACTTTCAAGGAATGCCTGTGTAAAGGAGAATTACTTCTGAAACACAGGGAATAAACCACATTTACTGTGTGCAAGCCTGTAAACGTTTCATCTAGCTCAAATTATAAACGCCTGTCATCTTTTGCTGCTAAAAAAAGGGGGTCCCATCATGGTTCCTGGTCACTAGTTCCCATCTGGCTTACAGATTTATTACCTCTCTCTTTCTGCAGTATCTGAATTTTGCTACATTGTGCAAGAATGCTCTCATCTAGGAGTTTGCCACTTCTGTGGCTTTTCTTCCTCCTGCCTCAGTAAAGTGAAAGTTAATGCAAACCAGCACTACATGTTATAAAGGAGTGGATTTGAGAAGATGATTGAGAAGTACTTCATTGCACTGACAGTTGTTTAACTATATACTAGATAACTACACAAAGTGTATGGCTTAGTAGGGTCATCTGCCATTAAATTTTTTCGCGGTGGTTTTGTCATATGATAAAGAGGAATGCATCTGTCTAATTTACTTTGGAGATAGGAAATAAACTTTAAACATTGCTATAGAATTGTCATTTTGTATATTATTATCACCATGCAGGTTGTTATTGGAACAGTACCTGGAAGCTTTGATCACCTTGTGTCTGCTTTGCTGAAGCTGCTCCATTGTTTTATCTTTTATTATTAACTGCATGGTAAGGAGACTAGAAATAGAGCTGGCTGATGAGCAGCTGTGGTCAGGTAAACACATTTCCTCTTGAAATGGGGCGGTTCTGGGATGGCTCAATATTTGGCTGGGAGAGTACCTGGAATGTCTTGAAACCTTGTACACAGGTGAAGGAGCTGAGGGTGAACCACATAGTTGCATGAGTTGGCTCTGTAGTTTGGTGGAAGATGACAAAAAAAAGAGAGGATGGAGTATCAGAGGCATCGGGATGGCAGTTCAGGGCTGAGCCCTGCCATGCTAGTGGTGGGAAGCAAAGAGGAGGGATCTGTCTGCTTCCCACACTTCTGCAAAGATGCAGTTTCTGAAAAGCCCTGTTTTTAGCAATCCTGTCTTTGCTTTCCCATCCTGCATTTTTAAGTTTGGGAAAGCATCCCAAAGCCATGTTTATCACAAATACATTACGTTCACAATCTCTTTGCTGTTCACCTTTTGCTTGTCTCCATCTCTGCCTACTTCCAAAAATATGGATTGCTCAAGACTCAGTTTAGAAAATTCCTCCCCCGAGACCATCGTCATTCAGAGGGACTGAATCAAACCTGTTGCCTTTCTGACTTCTGACTTCTCCAAATCCCTGACTCACAAGACTGAATCAACCTTTTCTAGGACAGGACCTGCGAAGAGCTTGGATGCCCTCTGCGGGCAGAAGGAGCGATGGAGCCTGGTGCCTTCAGCAGATCCACAGCTTCGTCTAGTGTCACACAGCCAAACAGTGAGAGGGTCAGCAAAGAGGCAGAAATCAAAGGAAATACCACAAGAAAATGCTTTGGGGTGTGAAGCACGTCTTGGCCAGAATAAAAGGGGATTTGCTCTTTTGAAAAATCTTGTTAAAGTACTGCAGCTACAGGTCTGTCTGTCTGTTTTTTTTTTCCCCACAGCTTTGCAAGGGATAATTGATGTCTCCAAGGAGTGGAGATACTGTTTGGCTTGCAGGAGCACTGTACCCCTGGGGCTGAGCTTTCTAAGCTGAGGGCAGAGCTCTGGTCTTTTAGTGGAAAGCACAAGACAAGAAGTTAATGGGAGCAAGGCTGGGTACTTGAGGTCCCCTCACCAGAGCTGAGTATCCGAAAAACTATGAAAAATATAAGTACTTGAAGTCTAAATCACAGTTCTAAAAAAATCTCTGCACAGAATGAGACAGAAATCCATAAACCTTTTTTTTTTTCTTTTTCTTTTTTTTTCCTGCTTTTAATTAGTCTTTTGGTTCCTAGAAGCACTTAGCCTTCCTGGTTGAGGGAATTTTAGCCTTCCTCATAGTAATGTCCAATTTAGACCCCAAACTTGACAGCTCTCTGACGCTGGAATTTCTTCGATGTGGGAATTTCTTTGACATCTTTCTCAGAGGCTCCTAGTGGGCTTGCAGATGTTCTCTGAGGGCCCTTAATGAGGCAGGATGCAGTGGGCTTGTGGAGGTGCAGTTTCACAGAAATGCATATTCGGAGCACTCACACATAGTGGAAGATAATCCAGAGTAGCCATCTCCTCAGTCTGGAGCAAACTGACCTTTCCCAGTGAAGTAGGTTTGCCCCTGGCTGTGTGCTGCACTGTGTCAGGGGCACATTCCCTCCATTCTCTGAAGCAGCGACATTATGCAGAGAAGCAAAAGTCACCGAGCTCAGTGTGAGCCGGGTCATTCCCAAATCTGTGACTACTTCCAATAATCATGAAGATGCACAAGCATTTCTGTGTGAGATTACTGTAGGCAGGCAGAGGTCAGATGTACTGTTGAAATGCTGGGGTTTCAACCCCAAGCCCCAAATTAAGGTTGATATATGAGTGATTCCCACAGCCCTTCCCAACGGGGGGGTGAGTTTGCCTTTAGGCTTCCCTCCAGGGTGGGGCCGGCCTTGCAGACAGAGCCATTGGGTAAAAGAGCCCCAGGGGTCTGCATTCAGCAAGCAAAGGTCAGGTGTCCCACTGAGGGATAAAAGCTGGGACCACTTGCAGGCAGGGGCAGTGTCTGTCTGTGAGGGGGATGCCCTGTGCAGAGTTCCCTGTTGGGGAAGGACCTCCTGCCTCCCTGGGACTGGGCTCCAGTCAGGTCTGGCTTTCGTAAACCCGGGCTGTGTAGAGATTCAGTGTGTGGCTTCCTTGGTCTTACGTGTTTGGTTTGTTGACTCGGTTGTCTCCCGTCCCTTCTATGGGAGACTGCATGTCACCATTTATTCCACCCATTGTTGGTCGTGCGGTGTCGTTGTTGGGGTCGGTGGGATTGATGTCGATTATGTATAATCTGACTGACTTGTTTGTACCCACAGCACTCACCCATGTACTGACCCTTTTGTATCAAACACAATTGGGTTATTGGTTCATCTTTATGCTGGCTGTGCCATTTATGCTAGGCCTGATAATTGGCAAAACAACTGTCCTCAGGACTTGAGAAGAAAATTTGATTTTATGCCCAGTAGTATTTATTCAGTATATGCAAATATAGCCATGTAAATAACTGTGTTCAGTTTTCATTACTGAAAAATTATGAAAAGTGTTGGTTTTAAAGTCAAAGTCAAATGTGAATATACCTGATAATTTTTTTCCATGTTTGAAATGTTGTGTGATGTTTCATTTAGATTTGAAGGTCTTCTTGATCTCTTCAAATCTAAAGGTTTGAAAGTCCTCAAAGATTGCAAACCAAAAATTTTTTGAGCTCATTCTAAATTAAAGAAACACCTGGTTTTGATTTTAGAATGTCAGAAATCTCTGTTCTTTACTTTTAATTTGTATGTTTATTCAGCTGAAAGAAAATTATGAAATTAACGTTATTTCACCAAATGATTCAGTTAACCTAAATAATTTTTCAAATAATGATCTTTCATCTCAAAGAATACCACATATCAGTATAAAGACAGAACCTTTTCCCCCCCTAATTAAAAATTATGTCTATTCCTCTGGTCTTCCCCCAACAAACTGGATAGAGGAAACAGTGCCTCAGTGCAAAAACAAATAAAATTTCCACCATTTTCATGCCTGCCTGACAAGCAATTCTAAGGATAAACTAACAATACAGAAAAGCCTGTGTTTTATGCATTCACCTTCATCTACCTTCTGCTTCTTTTTAATTTGATTTGCTGGTTAATATTTGCATCAAAAGCTGCAGATAGCAATGGGAGTGCTGTTATTATTTTCCTTAATAATATCTCAGAGAAAATTCAGGGCCTTTTAATGGTGGACTTTGTAATAACAGTTTATTACTTAAAGAGCTTTTATTCAAATAGTGGAACCAACCTTCCAGTCCTGAAATATTTAAAATGAGAACATATGTTGGCTTGTTGGTTGTTGGGGCTTTTTTTCTTTTTTCTAAAGCTTAAGAGCATGAAAACAGTGGTAAAATTCAGTGTAAAAGCATTAATATCTGATTCTTTTCTCAGTGGCTGTAGCAGAAAGCTCAGTACAAGTATAAACGTATTTTATCTCCTTTGGAGAGGGGAAATCTTTCATATTAGAAAAGATAAGGGTAGGGAGGGAAGTAGAAATAAAGAAGAAAAGAGTCTCCCTGCAGTAGTTTTCATAGCCAAAGCTGATGGTGGTTTTAAAATATGTTTTATATTTGATCTTTTCTCATGATTAACCTGTCAGATACTATTTGTGAAACAGGAAACACTTCGGGTCTGAAGGGACTGCTGTTTCGCAGATGTGTGGTAGCTTAGATTGGGCAGTTACTTACATGTGTTCCTCAGGGTAGCATTTAGGGAATATACTTTGCAGCATCCACTATCAAACTTTAGTTATGTTACGTAAGGGAAGGATCTCCGTAGGTACCCCATAGTCAGCAGAAAAGGAGAGATGCCCTTCCACAAAGTCATTCAGAGCAGAAGCCTGACATGGGCATTCCTGGGGACTGAGTCTCTCTTACAGGGTTTTCATCCAAGATTAATGTAAATTGAGGTATTCCACAGTTCTCCTTCCATAGGCCAAATATATATGTTGAAGGGAGTAGTCTCATGCTGGTATGTTTTACACAGATACCAAAAGAATTCTGTGTTTAATCGTAGAGATTGATGGCCCTCCTGTTTTCCTGAAGTACTTACTTTTTAGGGCAAATACCAGTGCTCTGATAACTATGACTTCAGCTGGAAGACCTACGAGAAAGCTTCATCCCTAGAAGACTTGATTTTGTCCCATTTGAGCGTTGTGACTCAAATCTTTAGCTACGGTATTTTGCACTCCTAAAACTGGAGTCAGCTAATTTCCCCCTACGCATGGCTTGCAGTGATTGGCCTTGAGCACACAATGTTTCCCTCACAAGAAAGCTTTTGGTTCCTGCTATGATTTCATTTTTCTTTAGTTCTCCTTTTCCAAAATGCCAGCACTCAGAATAACGAGTCTCCAGGGGGTAGATCACATAAAGGATTTATATGTTGGATTCACTTAAGCAATATAGCCAATGGCATATGGAATCAAATTGGTCTAATGTTAAAATAAAAATATAAGAAAAAATCAGAAAAAAAGACACAAGTATGTCTGCCTTTCTTCTGTCATTACAAATAAAGCTATGGCATGAGAAACTCAGTTGTACATATCTACACCATAAAAACCTAAAGAAGGTGGGAAGCACCTCATACTTTCTAGGATCGGGGATGAATTCATCACCTAGGGATGGTAGTTGAATATATATCTGCGGAGGACAGAGGAAGCAAGCAGCCGATTCAATGTGAATAATAGAGCAAGCTTCGATTTTATTGAAAGAAATCACACCTTATATAAGCACTCTACAATACACTACTCACAAATCTATTGGATACATTTAAAAGGTTACATTATAATATGTCAGCTATTGGATACATGTAACAGGCTACATTATAATATCCCAACCCCTTGTGGTATTTCAGGTATGCATCAACACCTTTCTTCCTCAGACTTGCTTTCTTTCTCAAGGCTGTTTTTCCATCACACTCAAGGCCATTGTGTACCTCAGTTTCTCTCTCTGTTAACATAACAGTCCTTTGTTAGCATAACTGTGCCCTGGGTTTTTTCCTTTGTTTACCTCAGGTGGCTGCGATCAGCTCCTGCAGAGACCTTGCTCTCTGCAAGCCATTCTCCAACAATTCCCCCTTTTTCTTTTTATGCAGGCTGCACAAGCATAACTTTACTAATATTTCTCATTATACAACTATATGTTATTTTAATAATTACTACAATCAATAATACTATTCCTAAGCACCGCAATAAACTGTTAAAGGTATCCTATCAAGTACAAAGCATCCCATACTACCCACATTCAAGGGATATGACTAAATACTACAAAATAAACAGTGAGGAAAATATGGAATAGCACATTTAATTAATAGAAGTACTAACATTCAGATCCGCAATTGCTAGGGAACCCTGGATACAGCAAGAAATTAGAGTGCCCTTCCTCACAAACTGGAAACCCTACACGATGTGTCCATCCGTAGGTGAGGCATCCTACATCGCTGCAAGCAGGTCCAGCCTCTAAATCAACAGGCCAAAATAACTGGCAACTTTCTCTGAGCGGGAACATCTGATTTCATCTTCTTGTTGGGTTCCACCCAGAGCCTGGCCAGCACTCCAGGGGGAAAACCAAGGGAGTTTCTAAATAAGGTTAAACACTGAGCTCTTAATTCTTAATATTGCTAAACAAAGAAAGTTGAATACACACATTCATACAGCATCTTATCCTTATTAATAACTATATTTTATCTAAACTACATTTTGCACAAGTGACTAGTAAGCCTATATATCTCATTAAGGAGTTGCAATTACTGTTAGCATTTTCTCTTAAAAGAATTGGCAACTGTAGTGTAGTTTGTTCTGTTGCAGTAGCAAACGTTACCCAGACATTCTGCTTAAATGATCAGTCGAAGAGATTGCAAACTGTCGGCACAGGGGCACTCACAGCACCCACAGCTGGATCCTGAGTGCTGGCTGCCTCTCACCCTCAGGTGTGGTTGCACACACCTTGCCTGTGACCATTGAGATGAGACCTGTGGAGACACAAGCATAACCTCTTCCCCAGGTTATTAAAGATAGTATGTAGTCCTTCCCAGTTACCCCTTTCTAGGTTTTTGTTAACGCTTGAGCCTTGCTCTGGACTTCTTGTTGATCTGGTATCTGTGATGAGAAATGACACAATATTGGTGGCACCTGTAACACAGGGGAGATGTTTAAAAGATTTGAAGAGATGGAGTCTTTCTGGTATTCAGGGCAAGTTGATAAAGAAAACTGGTTTTGTATTGCCCTGGCATTCTGGTGGAAAAAATGCCTGCATTTTACAGCAGAGCATATGGTTGACCTGGAGCCAAGATCTCTCCCCCCCCTTTTGTTTTTGCAAAAGCAGTTTCAAGGTTTGGCGTGCTCTTTCTATGATGACTTGTCCCGTGGGGGAATGCAGTGTACTTGCGATGCTTGTTAGCTATATGGTGAAGATCTTGTTTTGCCTTCTCTGTAAGTACTTTGGGTGATGTCAGTGAAGGATCTTTTCACAAAATATCAAATAAGCTATGCAGATCATCATGAGTCAGGCCCACGATGGCTGTATCTAATTTATGGTTCCTAACAGTGTCTGTAAATCTTTTAAAGTCTTAATAACAGTTTTAAGTTGTTGCAGGACAATACACACAGGTGATTTGGTTCACAAGGTTAGTGTCATTGTGGGTTTCAGAGTGGGTTGTGCTACAGTGGTGATTAAGACAAATTTGATCCAATTTGAGTTCCTCATTGAGTCATACAGTTATGACCCCAAAATGCAATAGGGGTTTTCCAATATAAATGGATTAATATTTGCTACCCAATTTTCTGGGCCCCTTACATGAATGAGATCCTTGCTTTAAATTGTTACAGCATGACACCAACCCTGAAAAGCATTTGAGGTACCAGAGCTAACAGCCAGTCTGCTCACAGATATTATGGTCACATCTGCACCAGTATCTAAAATGCCTGTCAGCTCAACAGATTTTTTTAGCTTTAATCTGGTAAAATGTACTCACAAGTTAACCTTGTGTCATGTTTAAATCCAAAAATATTTAAGGGGTGCCTGCTGATCCAAATCTTGAGTAATTGTGGCTTCTTGGCATACTATTAGGGGGAGCTGCGGTAAAATTAACAAGCTGAATAATTTTTTGATCCTTTTGTTACTGAACACGGGGGTACAGACCATAATATTGATTTTTCTCTTCATAATCAGCATCTACGACCCCTGGTAAAACAAACAACCCCTGTAAGGTTGCAGATGATCTTTTGACAATATTTCCATTAGGCAGATGGTTCAGAGGTGCACTCTCCCCGCAGGGTATGCACCTAAATTCAAGACAACAATCAACACAGAATGACTGCCTCCCGTTAGAGGAGGTATTTCACCTGTAACAGTTAGAACACTGAGCCCAAACCAACCGCAGCACCGATGCCCCAGCGGGCGGGCACTAGGACCCTGTCGTTCCTGGCCGGCCGCTTCCCTGGCCGGAGAACTCCGCAGCTGCAGCGGCCGCGGCTCACACACACACACACAATCACACAACTACACAAAGGAGCTCCTGACACTTACTACTCACAACATAAAGTGACAAATATTACCAATACAAGGACTCCATTAAGAACATCTAAAGCCTGTGCCGCATCCCCCTGCCGCTTTTGGCGGGGGGGGGTGCCGAGAGCGCAGTGCCGGGCTCAGCTGCAGGCGGCCGCTCCGCGGGGGGGTCGGGGAGGCCCCGGGCCGCCGCCGCCAGCTCCGAACGCTGAGCACGGAGATGTACACTCTCGGTTTCCTGATAGAGTACTGTGCTGGCATGAATGCCGTTTTTTTCTTAAAAGTGTTAGCCAGTTTTTATGGGGCCAATCGATATCCCTGAGCCATCGCCTCCAGTACAGCTGTTGTAGTCTGAGTTTTTGCAGCCCGTTCTTATTAATGCTTTTCTAAAAATCTTGAATAACAGAAAAATGCCGTTCTTCCCAACGTGGCTAATGACTCGGCTCATAGCTTACAGGAGTAAGAATTTTTCTTGCCATGTCCATCGTCCTCAGTTAAGGGAGGACACAGGCCAGACAGTCCAGATTCTTTTTCAGGATTTACAGCATCAGGGTCTAAAATATTATCACGCCATTCTGATTCTTCAAACAATAAATTTGGCTCTTTAAAGTGTCCCTTAGCCTTGCCCAGACCAATCAGCGCGGCTAAGTCTTTTATCAGACTTATTCCCCGCTTTTCTAAAAAGCAAAAAGTTTTAGGGCTACCCCTCGTTCCATGTTCCTGCCCGGGCAAAAATTCCTTAAATTCCTTAAAATGCTGGATCTTGTAGCTTGACAACCTTCTTTAACATCCGATCAAGTAGCCAATGACCAGTGAAGGCTCTTCCTGGGTAATCCCAATTCAGCCTTTTATTCCTTGTGGCCTTTCCGGGGTAGCCCTTCTCGGATTGCAAAATCTCCTGAAGCTGTAGTTTGAATCAGCTGCTCCGATGTCAGTCTTACAATCCTGGCGCTTAGGAGACAGCACACATCTACTGCCTCCCGGCAGTGACCTTATCACCTTCCTGCTCCGAGTCCGTCCGCCGCTTTCCGGGTTCCGTTCGGTGGAAAAGCAGGGATCGGGTAAGCCTGTTCGGTGTGCCCCTTGTGGGGGATGGAGGAAGCAAGCAGCCAATTCAATGTGAATGATAGAGCGAGCTTCAACTTCATTGAAAGAAATCACACCTTATATAAGCACTCTACAATAATCATGCACACTACTCACAAATCTATTGGATACATGTAACAGGCTACATTATAATATCCCAGCCCCTTGTGGCATTTCAGGTATGTCACAACATCTTCCTTCTTCAGGCCTGCCTTCTTTCCCAAGGTTGTTTACCATCACACTCAAGGCCATTGTGTACCTCAGTTTCTCTCTTTGTTAACATAACAGTCCTTAGCATAACTGTGCCCTGGGTTTTTTCCTTTGTTTACCTCAGATGGCTGCAATCAGCTCCTGCGGAGACCCATGGCCTTGCTCTGCAAGCCATTCTCCAACAACCATCGTAACTGTGTACTTCATACAGGTTTTCCCCTTTTTAAAGTCTGACAACAGGGAAAAGCTACAAGTACTACAAAACCAGGTAGACTTGCTTGTTCTTGACAAAGAGAAGAAGCTAAAACATTATTAAAAAAGACTATTGCCTACCTTTAAGTATCCATAGAGCTATGAACATGAACTTTATGATGGCTTGTTAGCATCATCAATATTTGAACACAGACATGCAAAATATCCACCAATTGAATTCCAAACTCTATGATTTAATTGCTGGGCAACTTCCCAGGGAAAAAACATCTATTAAAAGCCAATAGTAAGCCAGAAATCTCCATTTCATACAGTAAAAAAATAGAGCGAATCCTGAAAAAAGGAATAGATATTGAACAGGGAAATCCTGTGTAATCTGAGGGCAAGCAATAAAACATTTAGTGTTTTGATTTGTTTATTTTATCAGAATAGTTAGACAAACATGAAAAGACTTGCAACAGCAGTACTCAGGTCAGCTTAAAATCTTGGTAACGCTGAAAAGCAAAAACTAAGGATGTGGGGAGGGCACTTCAGGTCACACATACACACACACATACACTCCACAACACCAAACAGCTCTCTTAACTACGTCTGCAAGTAAACTGAAATAGTAGGCAGAAACGAATCATGTCCATACTAAGACAGTGAGCCATGTAGTAAACTAAAGAGCACTGCAACCAGTGCCATCTTAAAGAAAAAAACAAAACTGAAAGGAACCATCACTGTGCATGTCGTAAGCATAAAGTTATTTTAACCTGATGTCTACCCTGCTCTAAACTTTAAGCATCATTAAATTTTATCTATTTTTAAAGCCTAATGGTATCATTTTAAATGACCTACTTGTAGCGGCACCCTAAGTAGCATTCCGGAAAGCAGCGCAGTGTCAACAACTTCTACAGGACAGCACAATATGATTACACACTAGATTTCTAGGGGAAGAAAACCAAAACCCACCACCTCTCATTTATTCAATTGAAAAGCTTATTACCTGCACTTCCAAAGTAGCAGGCTACAGGAATACTGACTGCAAAGCAAACCAGACCCATCTGGAATACTCTGTATTCTCATCTGAAAATTAGAATTCTTTCATATTATAAAGGATTAATAGCATTTGGATGCAAAGAAACTGTTTTTAGAGGGATGTCTGCAGACTTCTGAGTCATGAACCAAAAAGCCTTCCTAAAAGCTAGAGTCTTAGCACTTCCTCTGGAGGGAGTGAAAAGAAAAAAACCACCACCAGAGGAGGAAGTGAAGCAATACCAAGTTTTTTTTCCAGAGGTAGCAAATTCCCGACAGAGCAAGATGTTTGCATTGTCAGAATAAAAATCCACAAAGAAACAAAGCAGTTTACCTTTCCCTTTGAAAAGTTGCTTTTGAATCAAGATCTGCTCATTTTCTCTCCCAACCATGAAACGTCTCTTCAGTTTAAGTCTGTTTTCAAAATACTGAAGTAGAATTTAAGTGCGTGCATACACACTGGAACATGTACAGAATCTTATTAAAAAAACCCCAACCCATCACAATAATACTACACTGGCTAGAAATCTTTTAAGTGTTCTGATGAAAAGACTCAAGTTATTTCTAAGAAATAAAGTGTCTGAGGCCGAAACCGACACCACAGGTGATGTTCAAATCAAATGTAAGTTTTAAAAAGTATTTTTAATTGATGTATTAAAAAAAGCTGGAAAAGAAAATGAGGACAGAAATTAAAAACCATTCAGGCAGTCAATGGTATAGATTGTCACCATGCAATCTAACTATGACAATTGCAGATCATATACGCAAAACAAGCAAGTCAAGTCGCACACTCCCTGGCAGAGGGGAGAGGTTCTCACAATGTTTCGAGCTAAGACCCAGCTAGCAGAAGGCAGCTTTTCTGTCAGAGCAAGGCAAAAGGATCTAGTAGAGCAACCTCCTTGCAGTCTCTTGTTTCTGAGCTCCCTTCTTCAACTCTTTTTTCTTCTGATGATGACAGAAAGACAAACCACGTCCTGTCCCTGTGATCCCGTGCTTTACCCTGCCTGTCCCCCTGTGATTCCTCTCCAGAGACATTTACACACAGAAATGAGTTGAGCAGCGTATTGCAGAAGCATAAGCTGCAGCGGACATGATTTAGAATCAGTTATTTTTTGTCCATCATGACAAAACCCCCCCAGCAATTCCTTAGTTTATAGAAATTCTCCTAAATAATTGCTCCCAATACCTGTCAAGTTTTTGTATCACAGGATAACAGATGCAGCCAAAAGAACGTTTACTCCAAAATAAGGACTCTTGAACTACACAAGCAGACAGGGGCGGCACGCAATCTAAGTGCCCACAGCACCACTTGGTGGTGAAAGCAGTCACTGCTGACAGGAATGAGAACACCAGCCCTTTTGTTTTGCCTGGGTGGTTGTTTGTAGTTTTGGGGTTTGTGGGGATTTTTGTTTGTTTGGGTTTTTTTTACACCCGAACACAAACTAAGAAAGTGTATCCACCAAGCAAAAGTCCAAGGGAGCTGAACCTCAAGGCCAGCAGAATCAAAGGCTGCTGAGCATCCAACAGATGCATCCACTTTGAAGAGCTTTCAGAATTCTCCAGCACTCTACCCCATGACACAGCCTGAAGCAAAGTTTAAACAACTGATCCACCTTACTACCTGCCTGTACTCCAAATAATAGCAATCTCTGGGATCACGACTTGTGTTTTATACAGACTGGGGTCATAAACAAATGCAATAGATGTAGAAAAACTGAAGACGGACAGCAACTGAAACATAACTAATATTTTTCCATTCAATCAACCAGTTATAAAAGTATCTAACTTGTGCACTTACATAACAGAACACGGTAACTAACAAACAGAAAGCCTTTTATTCAGAACACATTAGTACATCTTTACAAGAAAGTCATGATTTCAGTTTACAAAGTCAGCACCATCATTAGCAATGCACCTTTCCTGAAGAGAAAATCCTTGTCTTCTACCAATGTCAACTGCAAAAGTGTGTAAACTAAACAAATAAACGAATAACCCACACCAAAACCCACCCACACCCATACCCCAAAAGGCCTATTTAGATTTCATATATATATATATATATATATATAACATGTCTTCATAGATGACAACTGCATCAATTTATACTTCAGGTCCTTCTCCTCCTGGAACCAACTGGAAAAGAATCAGACAATTTTGTGTTAGTGCCATAGATTAGAGTTTTACAAACCCACATGGCAGTTTTTGCTTTACAACATTTTAGCAGATGGAAACTTCATGGTAGACCACAAAGGTGGTTTTTAGATTCAGTGTTATCTTCCTCTCCCAACAGAAGTAGTCAGTTACTGCCAGAGAAGAACATAAACATGAAGAATGTTTAACAAAACACAAAGGAGTTCCTAGGTAACACACATTCTGGTTTTTGTCTTTGTTATTTACTTCAAGGAAATGAGTCTGTCTAGAAACACTACAGCTCCTCTTTACAAGGACAAAGAACTGGCTTCCTTTCACAAAGAATTTCTCCAATTGCTGATTCTTCCCCAGACTGTCACTACGCTGGAAAGCTGATTTCCTCTTTTTCCAACTTCTATCGCTAAGCAGAGCCCTAAAACTAAGAAAGAGCCTAAAACCCTCTACAGGCAGCAGGGAGTAAGTCAGCATAGTATTCTCCTGTGAAGAAAATAAAGAACTGAACAACAGAAGAAATACAAAAGGAAAAACATCACTAAGGGAAAAGAGGATAAACATTCCTTTTACTGATACGTTCTTCATGATTAGCTAAGCACTTCTAAAGACAAAGAGCTGTGCTGCTTTGGGGACTGAAATAAGAAAAAGTCTAAAGCATAGTCTTCCTGACATGGGAAGATGCATCCCCAAAAGAGACACAAGATCTAATACAGAAACATCTCTATGTCTTGCTGAAAATTTTCACTCCAAGAATCACCAGCTTCTATTTCAAGTGCAGCATACCACCAGCTTAACTGGACGGTAACAATTTTACCCCATACAAGAAGTCAGAACAGGCACCATCCTTCAAGGATGCAGAACAATAACCAAATCAGAAAAAGGCTGAGAAATTTAAGTCAAGATGTCACTTGCTCAAGACACACAGTGAGGAGGTGCAAGGCAGGTGAGACAGCAGAACAGAGATTACTCCTCATTCACACAGAGTCAACTTTAACTCGTCAGTCTTCCTCTTCTCCCCCCACAAAATCAGTAATGCCCTTCTGTAGGAAGCCCAGACTTTGTAGCCATCTATGCAGACAAGCAAAAAACTACTGTGGGTCTGCTTCTGTGGTGTTTAGGTGGTTGCACAATTCAGCTTAGGGATGCATAATCACACTATTTAATTACTCTTTCAGTACTCTTTCAGTACTGACCTATGTACATCAGTGCTTGATAAACTAAAGGTCACAGTGCTACAGTGTTCTGTAATCCAACAGACCTCCAGATTTATTTTTTTTTCAGAGCACGTAAAGGCACAGCTCTCTGGGCATCACATGGTATCATAATCGCCAAATGACTCGAAGAGCTTCTAAGCAGCCAAACTGCTGCAAACACATTTATACAGACAATAATGCATGAAATGTAGATGTATTCCACCTGCATACATATGCACACAAACACTCATGAGTTAAAAGCCACTGTATGACCAGCCTACAGAGTGGGTAACAAAGCCAGTGATTCCCTTGCACACCTGAAGACCAGGAAAACATTCACCAAAATAAAATTAGGGCCATGCTTTTTTTTTTTTTTTTAAAAAATGAAACCCCTGTAACATGTACCAAGTAAGGCAGTAAGATCACCTTTCCAGCATCATTCATACACCATATGCTCCAAAAGCTAGTTGAAAGTACCTTAAGTAATGCAACTGTCTGGAAAGCTCAGCTTAGGAGTACTTGAACTCAATTACTGATTGCAACCTTATAACAACGATAACTTACCATTGTTATGTTATTTCCATTTAGCAAAATCTGGTCCAGTTTTGTGATTCTTCTGCCCTCAGGTGTAATCTCACTGAAGCAGCATTAGAAAAAAAACAAGTAAGAACACATAATCAGGGACAGTGATTCCAGTTCTGATTACGAACTGACATAAATCTCTGCGTTAAGATGACAGTTGTTGGTACTAACAAATAAATTGGCTACACTGCAGCGTAATCTTGATAAATTGACCACTTGGGTAAAGAAAGCTGCCTGGCAACTAAAAACATCCATTGTACTTTTCTGCTTAATACATAAAGATACAGATTCACCCTCTAAATACTGGCAATTTATTGGAATACCACTGATATTCAAAATAGGTTTCACATAGCAACATGGCATGACAAAGTAATAATTACCTATCCTTAATTCTCATAACTTTTTAAATCTTTGCCTAGACCACAAGGAAATTTAAAAGCAAACTCCTGGAAAGTTCAACACACAACCCACCCAAAATTAAGGCTACAAATTAGGAACCTCATCCTAAGTATAAATCATGCACCAGCTACTCTATGACATGGCTGTCCTGAATAGATCACCCTCTAGAGTTTAAGACCAGGGTATAAACTATTCAGCTGACAAGTATTCCAGAAATTAAAAAATGCCTTGCTTATATTATCTTGCACAATAATTTTCCTCAGGAAAGCAAACATTAAATAGTAACAAGATACAGAAATAATACCTACAATTCTGTAACATCTTCTAACACCATATCTGACAATCCAGTTTCAAGGAAACTAAGGCCCAGAATTTTAAAATCAAAATACTTAAAATTATTTTCATTTTATACTGAACTGTGGTTTTTTTCTGTAAAATATCAGAATAATACAGTTGATCCATACAAAAAGGTTCCATCCAGTGCATTCAAACCTCTCAAAAGCAATCCGTGAATTAAGCTGAAGCATGAGGCGGACGGCTAAACATTTCCATCAAAGGATACTGACAAAGTCGTCAAATCCTAGAAGCGTTCCAACAATTTCTTTATCACTCTTCATCACAATATGAATGCGTGAACCTATGCATTTGTCCACAAGTTCTGTAAATAAAAACAACAAAAAATGAAAACTACAATAAATATTTTACGGAACGCACATTTTTCGAACAAAGGCCCTGACATGATGAGAGAAAAAAAAAAAAGTAATTGCCACGGACACCGATAAAAAACCCACCCAAAAAATGGAGGCGGGAAAGACACCAGAAGCCCCCGCCCGCCTTTGCTCCGTGCCTAAACCGCGGGCAGGGACCGGCCCAGCGCAGGCCCCGCGCAGCGGGAAGCGCCGCGGCCGCAGCCACACGCGCCTCAACCCCGGGGTTCCTCCCTCGCCGGCCGGCTGCCAAGGCGAGGGCCGCCGCCCCTTCCCCCCGACCCCCGGGCTGGGCGAGGAAACGGCCTCAGCCTCCCCGCACACCGGTCGCAAGGTGGGTCCCCCCGCCCGACACCCGTTACCGAGCGGCAGGAGCTGAGATGGGTTGGTGGTCGCGGTAGCCGCCATGTTGGCTCCAGACCTGACTAGTCGCTGCTGCCTCCCGCAGATACAAAGAACCGCCCGCCCACACCGGCCCAGCAGCCCCGACGAGCGGATGTCAGAGCTGTCGCTCTCCGCGCTCTCCCCGCCCCGTTTCTTCATAAATGCCGGGACCGCGCAGGAGTCGCGGCACTCGTGTCTTTGGTGGGCCGCGTGTGCTCAGGTCGATAGTTAAAGGAAAATCCCTTCCGGGCAGCGCCGCCCTGGGCTGCCGCCGGTACAACGTACCGAACTGCCTGGTGACCCCGGGGTGTCAGCCCCACCTTCAAACCAATCTCCTCTGGTGTGAGAGGTGGAGGGATTTTATGTTATTTTTACTTACACACACACACCCACAGAGGTTTGCACGTTAATTCACAAGAGGGCTGTTGCAGGAAAGATTTTTGGAAGCCCTATTGCTATACACAGGGGGCCTGGAGCCAAAACCCCTGCCTGTCCCAACACACTTTGCCTACTCACAGAATCCTTCAGGTTGGAAAAGACCCTTGGGATCATCGAGTCCAACCCTCAGCCCCACTATGGTGCAAAGTTCTCCCCTGCACCATAGCCCCCAAGGTCTCATCCAAACGACCCTTCAACACCTCCAGGGATGGTGACTCCAGCCCTTCCCTGGGCAGCCTATTCCCCTGTCTGAGCACTCTTTCTGGGAACCCTTTTCTCCGAATGTCCAGTGTAAACCTCCCTGTTGCAGTTGAAAGCCATTCCCTCTTGTTCTGTCGCTAATGACCTGTGAGAAGAGACCAGCACCAGGCTCTCTCCAGTGTCCTTTCAGGTAGTGCTGCATCCTGAAATAAAACTGGTATTCCCCTTTCTACAGTCACTGCATGTTTTGTGATGGGGCACGCTCCAGAAAAATCGAGCCTGGATAAACTCTGTTCTTCGCCTGGGACGGGGGTGCTGCCCCCAGAAACTCACAGACCTTTCAAGGGGGGGGCAGCGGCCAGCACCACAGGGCTGCTAGCTCAGCTCTTACATGGGGTTAGCCCCCAGGTGACTCCGGGCACCCAGACCTACTGCTTCATTCTTGAAGTGAAACAGAACCTGTGGCTGCCGCTGCCCACTGGGCTCCAGCCAGGAGGGCTTCGCCGTGGCCGGAGAAGAGGATGTGAGGCTGTGCCTGACTTGCTGCAGGGCCACAGCTCTCCCTTGAGCAGGGTGTAGAACGTGCCAGCGACTGTGAGTCTGCACAGGCAGGGTGCGGGAATGACCACAAAACCAGGGATGAAATGCAAAGAGTAAATTTATTTTTATTACGTCACCAACCAGGGGATCCCCGAGGCAGCACCTGGGCAGAGGCACACAAGCAGGGAAGTAGGCAGTGCTGAGCCCGGTCTGTGCTAGAGGATTGCTGACCCTGATGTTTTTGCTGATTTATCAGGGATTTGCACAGGTGTGATTTACTGTGGTGCTTTGAGCTTCCCTGCAGCAGGGCAGGAATCTCAAGTATGTTTGATAGGGTGCCTCTGTCACAGGCCTACGCTACCAAGCACAAACAGTCTACTTGTCAAGCGCATGAGGATAAGCAACAATTAGTATGATATACGTACTTTTCTACATCCCAGCTGCAAGTCACTTGAGCATGTTTATGATCTTTCTCTCCAATCCTCTGTTTTATCCCACAATGACCAAAAGTGAATTTTGCATCTGGAGGTTTTAACTTATGTTAGTGAATGTTAAATTGAATCTGTTTAACGCAACATTGTGTCTGTTTTCATTCTTCCTTCTGTTTCCTCCCCCTTTCTGTTCTATCATCAGAGATGTATTTCAGTGTTTCAATGGGAAGAGTTATTCACTAGCCTTTTTCTTCTTTTGTTCTTTTCTTTTTCGGTTTTTTTTTTTTTTATTCCTGGAAAGGTGCTTTTTTGAAATGGTCCAGTATGTTTCAGTTACTGGAGAACTGAATGGTCTAATTAAGGTAGCCCTGAAATGGCAGCAGCCTTCCACACTCCTAGAAGAAGCTCCTGTAAAAGCGGGAGAGAGCCAACCAGTCTACTTTTTTTGAGCATTCTTAGTCTTTACAAAAATTGTCAAAAGAATCATGTATGTGATGGCTGTGGTTACACAAGTATTAGTCTGATGCAAAAACATTCCATACGAGATACCAGAGACTTAAATTAATCTTTGTTAAGGCTTCAGGAGACTAAACAAGCATGGTAACAGAAAATTCATCATACCAAAAGAGGCTGAAGCAGAAGTGCAATAACTCATTGGTGGTGTTCTTTTTGCTTGCCATGTTTGCTCATGGTGTTTGCAGTACTTGAATCACTGCATTAAACACAGTCTGACACAGAGACTGTTGGAAAGGTGAAAAATAAGGAGACAAAGGCTCTAGATACCATAGATGCTATAAATATTTGTATCAAATACTTAAATACATTACATTTAGAAAACATCTTCACCACAGTGGTTACCAAATATTTTTGTAACAGCTGTCAACCTGCAAACGTTTTGACAGAAGCTCATGTACAAACTGCCTTTTAATCCAAAGCCCAGTAAAGGCAGTATGGTTTCATAAATCTATTCTAGACATCTAGTAGAGCTCAGGAGCCACCACTGCTCTGTTAACCACCTTCAGGGGAAGCACAGATGACTGGGGCTCTGCCCACAGCGACCCGTCCCACTCTTCTCCTGCCTTTCACAGCCCTCTGCACAACCAGTGAAGAATGACACAAGTCTCAGAATTAAAGATCTCATTACATCTCGTTACATTAAAGACGCAGTTTGAAAATAGTGGCCAGATGTATTTTGCACAATGCCACTGACCATAATCAAAGTAGCTCTTGATTTTTTTGAGAGAGGGAGGGAGGAAGGTGAAGTGATCAAGAGCTGAGCAGACACAGATACTGAACTATTTTCTCATTTCTACACAGTTGGTCCAGGACAGGAATGAATAGCTCCGACGGTGGAGAAATCTGTTGTGTTTCTGTTTCCAGGTGTGACCTGTGAATAAGGAATGCTTTACAGCTGATGAGGAACATGATTTCAACTTTCAAGCAACAACTTCTGGAAACTACAGTGGGGGAGAAAAGGAACTAGGCTACACCAGGCTACACCTCTAGATCTGGACTTACATTCCTCAACCATGTTGTGTCGTTTCCCAAAAGGAGAGAGTTCAAATGATAGAAAAAAATCAGGCACAGGCGCTCAGGAACAGGCAGAGCAAACCTACAGGATGCACGCAGAACTACTAGGGGACATGCCA
Organism: Athene noctua; assembly: GCF_965140245.1. Classification (NCBI taxonomy): domain Eukaryota; kingdom Metazoa; phylum Chordata; class Aves; order Strigiformes; family Strigidae; genus Athene; species Athene noctua. Next base: position 157,366,034 of record NC_134038.1, on the reverse strand, counting down.
AGCTAGGCTAATGCATTCACTTCAGACCTTCTGGGCATCATCTGACAAGTCCCACTCCACAGGATCTTAGGACCCAAGTCTTAAAACATCACTAAGGCAATGAGCTCTGTGCCTGAGGTCTCCTACCTCATCGCTTAAGACACACAGGAAAAGTGCTCACTTGCATGCCCTATAAAAGCATCCCTTGTTGAACAAGTTGAGGCAATGCTGGTTTTCAAGTAGGGTGTCACACACCTGAGGCAAGGTGTTAAATATCATAACAGCTTTTGAGGAAGACCACTCAGAATACAGACTGGGATTACAGCTGTGAACTGTGGGTAATAAACAAATCAGTAGAAGTAGCACAAAGTCAAATTAGGCTTGTGAGTAACAGGAGGGAAATAGCAATAATTCAGTAATTGGAACCTTTTAGTCCCTTTTTTCTGCTACAACCTTGCAAGGAAAAGCAAACAAGATAGCAAAGAACCTGCAGAGAACGGATGCAATCTCCATCAAAGCAGTGATATTACCTTTCACTAGTCTGTGATGTACTTCATCTTCCGAATGGAGAGCTAGTTTTAAAGAACAAAGCCATCAAGAACTATTGAGAGATCAGCAGGACACTGTCACAGGTGAAAAAAGTGGGGAAATGGAAATGTTTTTCATTTCTAAAGGGTTGAAAAAACAATCCAGAGCAACACCTTCAAACTCTCTGTACGATAAGGGGTGGGGTATGGCGGCAGAAGAAGGCATGAAAGAACAAGTATTGGCTTCCAGAGTGGAAACAAAAAAGGGACAATGAGGCATGATTGTCTTTCACAAACATCAAATAAATCTGAAGAATTAGCTACTAAGACAAGTCATTGGCATGTAAAGAAAAGGATTGATGCATACAGAAAGAAAAAGGAAGATGAAAGAGCAGTGTTTCCAAATCTAACAAATGGATGCATTTCCAAGAAAATGCTATAAAGCAAAGACAGCAGTAATTAGCTTGCTTCCTTCCCCAGAGTTTATGCTCTTCTATTCCAAAGTAGTTATCATTTTCAGAGCCCATGATGATCTGCTTATTAATCCCAATAGTCAAGAGGAGGCTCTCACTCCCTTTTGATACAAACAGATGTGACAGAAGTCCTACACTTCTCTGGTTTTACACTCTGCTGCAGGAAATAATCTCCTGTAATTCTTGACAGTATCAGAGAGAGAAATCTTAAGCTTTACCATTTGCACCTCATTATCTGGATTCACAAAGAAGTCATGCTAATTCCTAATAATTATGAAGATTAATCAGAAAATAATACCAAAGAAATTAATAAGCACAGCTGAACAACCCAGTTAAAGGAAAGAATGAAATGAGCAAAAAGTGTGTCAGCTCTTGGAAGTTGTTCCTACCCATCATGTTTGTATAACAGTCCTCCAAGAGATCAACATCAGAGTAATTCCAAATTCTCTTTCAATGTTCTGTCTATAAGAGAACACAAAATATTCTAGTTTGTCTGGTAAAGTATAACCAATTCATTCCATTGCATCATCCTGAGGAAGAAAAGAACAAGAAAACTAAAGAGATATTTAGGTATTGAGTATGATTAAAGGGAATGAAGATTTTTTAATTGAAAAGAAAATGGAAGGAAAAAGAAGCCTGGAACCAAACTCTTGAGAGAGCTTGTAAACAACAGGGAGCATGACAAAGGCAAATAAACCATGTAAAGATAAAACAAACAATGGTTTCTTCCCTTTGAGACTAGAACAAACTACCACTATACAGATATTTAAATTTGAAAAAAAGTACTCTTTCCACATTGCAAATAACTAGTTAACAAGATAAACGAGGTGTTATTTTCTATTTTATTACATGATTTTTTCACAAGTCTTTGTCTTCATAACAGTAAAGCAACAGCCCCAACATGCCTTCTGAAACCAAAATCTTGCGTTCCAGCATGTCAAAGTTCCTTGCATAAACATTGTGAAGGTGATGAACTAAGCAACTAGGTACACTATAGTAAGGATAAGATATGGTGTGAGCAAATTCTGGAAAGAGGAAAATGTCCCCTACCTTTCTTTACCATCTGTGAACATACTACGCATGGTAGAAGCCAGCCCTGCTGTGAGCAGGAGGTTGGGATCAATGACCTCTAGAACTCAAAGTACATTAATCTGTGCACATTGAGATTGGTTGCATCCTGCAGCGGAGGCAGGGTGGAAACTAAGGAAAAAAAGCCTCCCAGCCTCAAAGCTAAAAAAAGCATCCTAACAAGGGAAGCAAAGCTGAAATGTCACTGTTGATACAGAGTGTTGTGAGTCCCTTGTTCCCGGTAGCATTTGGCTGTGGGAACAATTAGTGCTTGGGGTTATTCCTGGGAAAGAGCAAACACTTCACTGTGTCCTCTGGAGTGCAACTCCATCATCAAGGTCTGCATGGGCTACTTTGTGTGTAGCTTACGACAGTGGAATACAAAAGCAAAGGGCTCAGCTCAGGCCAAGGGGTCACGGGCTCCAGCACCAGCTTGGACACATGCTCACAAGCACACAAACTCTGCTTTCCCTTTCATAGACGTAAACCTGGAACACGCACATTCTCTGACCTCTGCATCTATCTAGGAACATTGTTTCCTCTGAAACAGAGGGGGAAAATACTGCAAAGACATTAAAAAAGAAAGTATTCTAATTCTGAAGACCTCTTGTTTGTCCCTTCAAACATCAGGTGCCACAACAGCGGGACACTTGAAAAGCTTTTACACTGCTTGAGGTCCATGGGAATCAACTGATGGAGGAGAAGTACCTACACACCCTTCTTCACCCTAAGTGCTCCCCTGAAGAGCCTGTAGCCAATACCAAATTGGTCCCTGCATGCTTGTCTAAAGTCATGGCTGATCTGTAGCTGTTCTTCTTGCAAGGCCAGGGCAGCTCCGGCTTCATTGCCTTCATCTTCGCCGCACAACAACATTGCACAAGCAGCTAAGCTCATGCTGAAACTCAACAGGCTATTAGCAATTGGGTATAGTTTTGAAACTGTGCTGTACATGGTCCTCTGTCTCAAATGAGCAAAATTCACTATGGTCATTTTACCTACATGCTTATCCTGATCATCTCACATTAATGAATTTCTCGTGCACCTTCATTCACCATAATGAAATGGATGGCCCTTCACATGGCAGTGTTTTCTTCTCTTACTGCTTTTTCCCATCTTTCACATAAAATCATCACTTTCTTCTTTGTGCTATTTTTGTTTGTTTGTTTACTTAACTAATGGGAAACTTTCCATAGTTTTATATTCACATCTAAGATTTTTATCTTTGTAAAACGTTCTCCAGTTTTTAATATTGAGACATTCATTAAATTTATGACTGATCAATACTTTTGTACACCTTTCTATTTCCTATTTTTGGAAGAAGTTTCCAAGCGAGCTATCACATAATCCAAACCAGTGTTATGATCCTTACTGCATACAATTCAGTTTTTCTAAAATTCAGGAAAAGAGATTCAGAAAAAAAACCTACTCCAAACACAGAGTGAGATTGCCATCCAGAAGAAATTAGTTACAAACCACAGATCCATGCCAGGACTTCATTTATGCTTTTCTTCAACAGAAATCCTGTTGGGGAAGGCAGCTGGTCTGCTGGTAACCTGATTGAAGAAGAGTTTGACCTTGACAAGACTCCATTGTACCCTTGAGCTAAGGAAGCTGTGCTTAAAGTAAATCACTTTCAAGGAGCTGTTGACTACACAGCAGGATGAAGCAAGCAGGGAGGAAACTGATAAAGGTTATCCGATAAGAATGTTAAAATCAACTTTTTGACCAATTATATTGTAACCCTCTGGCACCTGAAATATATAAAAATGCATGCTTTTAGTATAAGAAGAAACAAGCCAATTGTTCACCCACGTGAGTGCGTGTGGGTCGCTTTGTCCATCTCTACAGCAACAAAATCCCAGAATGATTATTTTTTATTCACGTGCTTGTCTCCACAAATTTACAATTTTGTTCTTTAGGAAGCTGGGTTATACCTAACAAATAGAGCAGAGCTACCAGCTACCACAGGCACTGCTCACCTCTGACGTTACTTCCAGACATAAACTATGATACTGCCCAGGTAAAGCTTATCCATCTCCAGAAGTCTCACTGCACATAAGACAACTTGAGAACTCGTTGTTATTGTGATGAAATGCAGAATGACTAACAAATTACAATTACTATTGTAATAATATAATAGCTGGTAGTTCCCAAGTAAAATATTACCTCTGAGTAACAGAATTCTCAGGGTTTTCATTGCTCTTTGTTTGCCATGCACTGAGAAAGAAAATTCCTTTAGGAAAATACAGAGTTTTCCAAGAGCTCCCATTTCATAGCAGCTGTCTTTCCCTTCTCATACACAGTGTGAGCTGTGAAGAAAAACACATGTAAACCAGTTTTCCTAGAACAGGGTCATGTCAGTCCAACATTTTTATTGCCTTGGCAAGAAAGAAAATTTCAAACAGAAAAAGACCCAAGTAATAATCTATTCAGAGATACAATAAGCCACAATTACCCAGTAGTATCACTGAAATGCCTCTGTAATGCAAAATCCATAGCAGTAGGAGTGATGCCAGACTGCACTGTCCTCAGTGAACTGAGTATGAGCTACTATAAACATTTCCATGTATCTTTTGGGGGGTTAACTCACTACTGCAGGAGATAATGGCCGATATTTCATACCTTTTTCTTTTTTGAAATGATATTAAACAGTAAATTACAGACTAAAACTAATAAGAAATCATTCACTTGCCAGAGCTGGATTGTTCCTTGTAGCTTATCCTGTGTTCCCAACAGTATATTTTTCCTATAATGGCACTTCTGTTGGAGCTGAGGAACAATATGTAATTACTTGCTTTATTGTTATAATTTGAACCTCTGGGTATTGTGTTAGTGATGAGATTTTTCTTAAAGCGCTATTCTTTTATAGTTCTTTCAAAAATAATATCTTCCTCCAATTTCCACAGAGAATCTTAATTATTGAGAGCACAGTCTCTAGCAAATGCTGTTGATTTAAACAACCAGCACTGAATCATAACAAGGGTTGAAAGAGGGAGCACAGTCTGAAGGCAGTAAGATAAAAATTGAAAAATTTTTTTCCGCTCACACTAAATTTGCCAGTGCTCTTGGACAAGTCTTTGTAACGTCTTTGCAGGGTATCACAAGGTATGTTTAGCAGCAGAACAGTGCTAAAGGAAGAAGCCTTCACTCGATTTTTCTTATTTTCAACCTTCAGCAACGAACCCGACGCACCTGGGGTGACACCATCCCGGATTTCACTCTGCGCCGCCGCTAATCTGCGCGATTTAAGCTCGGAAGGACGGAGCCCGAGGAGGTGCTGCCCTCTGCGCTTCAGGGGGGCTTCGAGAGGAGATGTGCTCGGAAAAGAAGACGGCCAGAAGAAGGAGGAGGAGGAGGCACCGCTGCCGGCACCATTACCGGCCCTGCTGGCGGGAAGGCCTCAGCCCGGCCCGGGCGACTCCACTGCTGGGCCGCGGGATAAAACGAAGCCGCTTTTCCTGGGAGCCCGCTGGCGAGGGAAGCCCTCCGGGAGCGCTCCCGCCCCGCCGGCTGCCGCCCGCCCTCCGCGGCCGAGGGCGCCTCCCGCGGGGAGGGGAGGGGCGGAGCCGCCGGTGGCGCGGGGGGAAGGCGGGAAGGGGGGAGGCGGCGGCGCCCCGCCCTCGGCCGGCCGGGCGAGGGGCGGTCCCGGCGGCGCGGGGCGGGTCGAGGCCGCGGGCCCGGTGCCGGCGGCAGCACCTTCCGGAGAGGCCGTCGCCGGGGCTCCATGGAGAGGCGCGGCCCGGTCCTGCACATCGTGGTGGTGGGCTTCCACCACAAGAAGGGCTGCCAGGTGAGGGGGCGCGGGTGCCGCCCGCCAGCGGGCCCGCCCCGTCTCCCGCCTCTCCCCTCCGCTCCTGCGCTTCCTCCCTGCCCTCGCCCCGCTCCCCCCCCGGCCTGCCCGGCCGCTGCCCTCAGCCTGCGGCGGGCGGGTGGGGGCCCGGCTGCGGCCCCGCGGGGCAGGCTGGAGCCCCTGCGGGAGGGGTTGCGGCCGGCGGGGCCGCGGGGGCCTTTCCTTCATCTCGCGGCGGCGGGCGAAGGAGCGCTCTGAAGCCGGCGAGGCGCCGTAGGGCCCCAGTTGCCCGCGGCCTCCCCCGGTCCCGGTGGGCCGGGGGTTCCCTCGGCGCGGGGCGGCGGCTGCCCGGCGGGGCCGTGACTCAGCTCGCCGCGGGCAGTTCACGTTTACTGAGCTGCGGACGTGACCGCTGCCGGGCCGGCCTCGGCGCTCCCGCCGCGGGGCCAGGCGGGGCTCGGGCCGGCGGAGGAAGCCCCCCCCTTTCCCCCGGTTCACCTGGGGGTGCGGGGAGGCAGCTCGGGTCGTGGCAGCCGTGTCTGCCGCGGGTCGTGCGTGTTTAATGCGTTCAGACAGAAAATTGAGAGAAAAACAAATTAATTTTTAATCTGTCGTCTCTTCCTGCCGGCCCAGCCGGGCAGCACTGCGCTGAACTCCCACAGGTACAAGTTGTACCCAAGCAGCCTGCTGGCCCCAGGGTGTAAGTCCACCTTTAAGTTTTCTTTCCGTGCCTCTCCCCTTCTTTCCTAAATGATTGACTCTTTGTGTGGCCTGTAAGGTAGAAGGAATTTTGTGTTCTGTATTTCATAGGTATTTTATGCTCTGACTTTTTTTACTTAATTTTTTTTTTAGCCCTTGAAATAGGAGATGAAGTTGCCTAGCGGGGCTGCACACACGGTTGCTTTGCTGTGACAAGAGCAGATAAATATAATGTTGGACTTGCAGTGAGTCTTTTTCCATAGAGCATTCTTAGTCTTCACAAAATTTGCCAAAACGATAACGAATGTGATGATTGTTGTTATACAAGAATTGGTCTGACATGAACACCTTTCATATGAGGTACCAGAGAGTTAAATTAATCTTTGTTAATACTTGGGAAAACAAAACAAGCATATCATGGTAACACAGAAAACAATTCCTCCTGCCAACAGAAGCTGAAGCAGCAGTACAGTAACTTGTTGGAAGTGTTCTTCCATTTCTTCTGAAAGATCTGCAGGGTTTTGTAATACATCTTTTCCCCTCAGGGTGTCTGGGGACTGTCCGCATGTGGATATTCATAGGATCAGTTCCTATGAAGGAATTCAGTCGTCTAGGTTGCAAGGTTTGTAGTATTTATCAGGTACTTTCTTGTCAAAGACCGACAGGAGGTGAGTGTTAGTTGGGGGTCTGTAGGAGGAAAAGTGCCTTTTTTCCCTCACCTTGTTGATGTCTTGGAAAAGACATAGGTTGGAGACAGAAGCAGAGGTGGGTTTTGTTGCTTCTGTTCTTCTGGGGCTTGTATTTCTTTTCTTGTAACATTGTGCAGTGCTGATGCAAAACAAAGCCAAAACAACCCCAAACTATAAGTAAGTAGCAGTGAATTTTATTTTGCTGTCAGTAAAATGTTTGTAGAAGTATGTTTTCAGGTGTTGTCAAAAATAGGGTCAGAATAGCTCTGAACCAAAGTCTTTAAGCATCTCAAGAAGTGAACTGGAGAAGTTGGAGAGGAAGGCGGTAGGGGAAGGGGACACGGTAGCTGTGTCACAAGGAGAACTGCAGGAATATGACAACTGGTAGAATGACAAACATCCAGGCTTCCTTAGGGAAATCTAACCAGAAATCTGATTTTAAATCTATTCTACCTTTGACTTAGCAGATTTGTTACTGAACTATAAAAATAATTTCCTAAAACTGGAGGCAGCAAGCTGTGCAGCTGTAGCCTAATGAGTTTGACATCAGTAATATGCAAGGCTCTAGAGAATTTGTGAAGGAAAGTATTAATTAACAACATGAAACTAAGTCCTATGGGCATTCGCTAAAGATTGCTCGTGCCTGACTGACCCGTGTCTTTTGTAAGAATAAATGATAGATTTACTTTCTCTGTAAAAGAAACAGAGTAACTTGAATCTGCCTGGAACTTAATAACAGATCACGTAGCACTACATAAAAAAAAAAGTTGATTTTTTTACAAGAGCTGGTACTTGGGTAAGGAAGGAGAGGAAGCAGCAACAGATCTGTGTCAGAAGACAAACTGCTGGTCTGAAAGGTGCTTGCACTGAATTTGGGCCTACATAAGTGGCTCTGGCATCCTTCACAATAAAATCAAACTATGATGAGCAAACTTGAGGATTCAGTCTTACAAAGGAAGACTGGACTGTCATGCAAGAGCTGGATGATGAGGAATGCTGAAATGATAGAAATGGGGTGCATTACAAAGTTGTATAATAGGAGTGAATGACAGCATAGATGTGGGAATTATGAGGAGACCTCTGGAAGAGAAAAGAGGCTGCATATGATCTGTGATAACTCACAGAAGTGGTGAGATTTGGGGGTGAGAGAGGCAACAAATGTAGTCCTATAGCGTAATAGTATGTTTACTGATGTATAAAAATTCTGATCCACCTTTCAGAGAAATGGATTTGGATTCTCTGTCACTTCCAGGAATGGATGAGATAGTCCCTGAGCAGCCTGTTTTCCAGGAGGACGTAGAAGAGCTTGGCTAGGAAGGCTGACAAAATGGATTTTGAGGCTGTATTCATAGGAGCATACTCTCATTTTCCTCTCCTGCCTCTTTGCCACTGAAAAGCAGGGGCAGTTGTGTGGTAAGCTGAAACAGGGAACTGAGGTGACCAAAAAGTAAGCCTTGTTTTGGTGGGTTGGTTTTGAGCTTCTTAGTTCACAGGTTCTGGCTGCCGAGTGGATATCTGCAGAAGACAGCTACGCAGGCACAAGGAGAAGACCAGCATGGGGGTGGAAAAGAGTCTCTTGGAAGTGGCAGCCCGGGACTTCTCTTTTTTTGGTTGTCAGTTTAGTAATGGCCTTTGAAGTATTCATTGAACCACTGCGTTAAACGGAATCGTATTCCGGGAGACTGTTGGAAAGTGAAAAATAAGGAGGAAAAAAACCAGCCATTTAATGTAGAAGACAGTGTTGGCACAAGAATAAGTGGATATGAACCGTCTGCGGACGCTCTGCAGATTGCATATGAGAAACTACTAATTGCAGAAAAACAAAGTTCCAAAGCAGCTTTCAAATGGCAGTAATTCAGAGTGAATTTGGGGAGCTGGAGACTGAGAGATTGTACAGCTAGCCTGCCTGTCGTAACAGGACTTTACCTGGTTTGCCTGAGAAAAGGCTCCTTTCAGGTTCTGTGTTTTCATCTCCATTTCCTCAAATAGTCTGACTAGGAAATGCATGGGGAGTTAGATATTTTGATGAATTTCTTGATGCTAGGTGTTTTCATTGCCTGACTTTCCCCCTGAAACTGTTGTATGGATAGAAGGGGATAGAAATACATGTGTGGTGTAAAGCTGATGTGTACAAAGCTGTGTAACTTAAAACTGAGCTCTGACGTGCATTCTCTGTCTGGGATTGCTGTTGGTAACAGATGTAATTGGATTACTTAGACCAGTGTTGTTCTGGTTAGATCTCGATGTCTGAAGTGTACAGTTCTTCCCGATGATTAACTTACAGTATAGAAACGTTTAACCTATAGAGCAAAGACTTTTTTTGTGCAGCTTGGAAATGTATAGGAACATCTTCTTCCCTAGACTTGAAAAACAATCCATATGCATTTGTTTACAAAAGAGGAGAGGCAGGGAATTGGTCTGTTTCTATGTGCTTTTTGATTGATAGCACAAGCATGGTGATTGTTCCACATGCTCCTTCCAAGAGTTCACTGTTGGACCGTGGGTCTTTTTGCTGGATGAAGTAGGATTATGTAAGTCAAAGTGAAGGTTTACTGTATATATGTTGTTTAGTCTGAGGATACAGTTTCCTGGGCAATTGCTAAAAACTTGGAGTTGCCGCTCACTGTTAGGAAAGCTTTGTGCTATGTGAAAGCAGCACATTGCCAATTTCAAACTGAAAATCCTGAACATGTTGGAAGGAGTTGTCTCTAGAAAGTACGGAGTAAGCTTTTGGAGAAGCTGTAGGCTTTTGTTTGTTTACACAAGCAGATTGCCAGCCTGCTGCTTTGGGCCTCTTAGTTACTGACTTGGACTGTGATACCAATGAGATGTTCAAAAAGTGCTGGTTGCTGTATCGCTTTGCAAAGGAGAAGAGGTAGTTAAGGCAGAGTGCTCAGAGAATGTGAGAAGAAGCTTTCATGGAAACTAGGTCTACCTAGTATTTGACATGCTCTCACCAGGCCTATTAACGAAGGGAACGATAATTGGCTTGAAGCAGGCATTGTGATGTATTTCTTTGCTCTGTACGTACCAGCTGTCTTTATGGGAACCCTCCTCGGTGCGTAATTAAATAGCAAATGTCCTGAAATAGAGCTTGTGGGTAGTATTCACTCAACCGTGATTTTCATTCATTTGAAATGAAGTGACAAACGTTTCATTAGCATTCAAAAAAAATTGCTTTTTTGATACTTGTTTGCCACTGATAAGAGGAGTGGCCTAAGGAGAAAGGAACAGCACACACAGCCCTTTATCATGTGTAGTTGCTCACACTCTTGTCCATTAACATAGAACACACAGGTTTGGTGTGGTAGGAGTGTTTCTATACACTTTTCAGGTGTTACAGGACTTGAGTCACAGAAGCATTGGGGTGTGAATTGATAATAAGGAAAGCCTGCCACAGAAATGTTATGATCTGTTTTAGAGTATCTGTAGCTTGTTGACTGATTAGTTACTGCAGCAGGTTGCTTGTCCATCTCCCTGGCTCTTGTTGTGTTCTGTTGATCTCCTGCTTCAGTATGGGATGACAAGACTTGGATTTCAGGGCTGTTTGTGCCCTTCTATAGTGGCTGATAACAAAGTCCTTGGTAGTTTCAAGGAGCTGTAGTGGTTAGTGGCTAGTGATTTCAGAGCAAATAAAGGGAAAGGGTTTTTTTTCAGAATCATGAAATGCTTCCTTTCATTGTGAGTGAGCAATAAAGCACTTAATGTGCCTTACAGCATTTTAATTTTTGAAAGCATTAAATAGTGTGGGAAGTCCTTATCTGTCTTATGATAGAGGTCTTCAGCAAAAATGCATCTACTAGTCAAGCTCTGTCCAGGTTACAAGTTGTGTGTTGAAAAATACACAGAGAAACCTTCACTTTATGGTGAAGGTGGAAGACTGAAAGTCATGAGGTGTAGCTGTCCACTAGCCATCCTGTGCGCTGCGATCCTTGTTTGAGCTCAAGGTCTCCAAGCTTTATTTACATGGGGAGGTGGAGAGAATAGTCTCTGAGGGTGTAGGGAGGCTTAAAATATCCCAAGGACTCTAAAAATCATTCATTTTGAAGGCAAAGTTAAAATGAGAACTGTTTTGTTTGAAAAGGAGAGGGATGAAAGTTTCATCAAAGCTGGAAAAGCTTGCAGGTAAAAGGCACAAGTCCCTGTAACCCCCTGGCTGGCTGCTGAAGAGGCAGATGCTCCCTTTACTTCACTGCCTGACCTGGCACAAGAATCCCTGTCTTCACTTGATGCTATGAGGCTTTGGAGCTCTTACATTTGAGTAAAGTCAGGCCCTGTGTCACCACCAGTCAGGCCACACATAATCTCACTTCACTGGGGGCAAGGCCCAGCTTTTCTGCACTTGGTGTCCTGAGCAGTTCTGCACATCGCCTCTGACCTTGTGCAGTGGGTGACCATTGTCTTGACTCTCTTCTCAAGGGCTTGACTATCTTCCAGACCTCTCTTGGCTTAAACATATGTGTTGCAGAAAAGAAAAAATTACGGGTAGTGGAGAAAGTGCTGTGTCTGTCATGGACTGCTTGCGTTCCTGGTCACTTTTGTTTGCTTGGGGTCCTGGTGCTCTAAAGTAACAGTAGCTGATCTTGACCCACTTCTCTGTATGCCAGTGGAGAAGGCCGTTTCAAACCTGGTGTCACAGATGTGGGAGTGGATTATTGTAAATACCAAAAGGCATATTCCTGTGGAATCCTAGAGTTTGTCCTAAGGATTTTCAAAGTACTTTTTTTTAATGTAAATGTGATGTTTGCTTTTTCCAAAGGAGTGTCTGGATTGCCTGTCCATGTGTGTATGTTTATGTGTGGACTGTGTTTGAAGACCAATTTCCCTGTCTTGCCCAACCGCAGAGTTTCTTCCTGGCATGCAAAGGAAACTTAAGATCAGGAATGAAACGGCTGATGCCTAAGTTCTAGAAAAGATCCCAAATATGGTCCCTGAGAGGGAAGAATGCCTGTTAAAATACTTCCCTTCCTGAATTGTGTACATGCTCCTCCTGTCATTTGAGAGCTTCAAGGACTTGAGTTCCAGAAAGTAATACTTGTTGTGATCTGCAGAAATGGGCACACAACATGGCCTGTGAGCAATCCATGCATATGGCCTTTTGTACTTATGCCTAGGAAGCATATGTCTTCAAGCAGAATTGTTGGCAAGTTAGACTTGACTTTGCAGAATTATGAGATGTATAAGGAATGAGTGAGTTCTGTCTGTTCTTATCAACTCTTCTGAGAACTACCTACATTTCCAGCTCTCCTACACCCTCAACTGTAGTACTTCATAGAATCATAGGATGGTTTGGGTTGGAAGGGACCTTAAAGATCACCTTGTTAAACACCCCTGCCATGGTGTTGGAACACACCTTCCACTAGACCAGGTTGCTCAAAGCCCCGTCCAACCTGGCCTTTATCACTGCCAGGGAGGGGGCAGCCACAGCATCTTTGGGCAACCCGTTCCAGTGCCTCACCACCCTCACAGGGAATAACTTCTCCCTTACATCTAAGGTAAATCTACCCCTTTCAGTTTAAAACCATTATCCCTTGTCCTATCACTACATGCCCTTGTAAAAAGTCCCTCTCCAGCTTTCTTGTAGGCTGCTCAGAGACTTCTCTAGGCTGAACAACCCCAACTGTCCCAGCCTGTCCTCATAAGGTAGGTGCTCCAGCCTCTGATTGTCTTCATGGCCTCTTCTGACTCACTCCAACAGGTCCATGTCCTTATGTTGGGGGCCACAGAGATGAACACAGGACTCCAGGTGGGGTCTCATGAGAGCAAAGTAGAAGGGGAGAATCACCTCCCTTGCGTTGCTGATCGCACTGCTTTTCATGCAGCCCAGGACACAGTTGGCTTTCTGGGCTGCAAGTGCACACTGCTGGCTCACAGTCAGTTGTTCACCTACCAACATCTCCGAGTCCTTCTCCTCAGGGCTGCTCTCAATCCACACTCATCACCCAGCCTGTATTTGTGCTTGGGATTGCCACAATCCATATGCAGGACCTTGCACTTGGTCTTGTTGAACTTCATGAGGTTTGCACGTCCCACCTCTCCAGCCTGTCCAGGTCCCTCTGGATGGCACAACCCTTCCCGCCAGCGTGTTGGTCACACCATACAGCTTGGTGTCATCAGCAAACTTGCTGAGGATGTGCTCAATCCTACTGCCCATGTTGCCATCAAAGATGTTAAGCAGCTCTTGTTTCCAAGAGGGAAATACTGAAGTCGTTCTCTTCAGTAGATTCCACAGGCAGCTTTTCTTTTGTTAAGGAGAACACTTCTAGCCTGGCTCAATCTCCATTTGTTTGCTTTCTTTGAAGACTGCTTTACTGGAGAATTAATTTTTTTCTCTTGATCTTTGCTGACTCAGTAGTTGCTGTGATTGTTAGATGTGCTTGACACTCTTAACTGTCAGTGAAGTCTTACGCTTTGCTGTCTTTAAAGTCCTTGTGTTTTTGTTTTGGGGGAGCACAGTAGGCAGGTATTATACAATAGGTAATCTTCTCTAGTGATTAAACAAGATCTTGTTAAAGGAACAACAGAAACAAAAAATAACTTGAATAGCAACTAGGCTGGAATCGAGCAAAAGGGCTTTGTTCCTGGGTCTATTGTGGATAACCTGTTGAAATGCTGGGGTTTCAACCCCAAGCCCCAAATTAAGGTTGATATGAGTGATTCCCACAGCCCTTCCCAAAGGGGGAGGTGAGTTTGCCTTTAAGCTTCCCTCCAGGGTGCAGCCGGCCTTGCAGACAGAGCCATTGGGTAAAAGAGCCCCAGGTGTCTGCGTTCAGTAACCAAGGGTCAGGTGTCCCACTGAGGGATAAAAGCTGGGACCACTTGCAGGCAGGGGCAGTGTCTGTCTGTGAGGTGGATGCCCTGTGCAGAGTTCCCTGTTGGGGAAGGACCTCCTGCCTCCCTGGGACTGGGCTCCAGTCAGGTCTGGCTTTCGTAAACGTGGGCTGTGTAGAGATTCAGTATGTGGCTTCCTTGGTCTTATGTGTTTGGCTTGTTGACTCGGTTGTCTCCTGTCCCTGCTATGGGAGACTGCATGTCACCATTCATTCCACCCATTGTTAGTCGTGCGGTGTCATTGTTGGGGTCAGTGGGATTGATGTCGATTATGTATAATCTGACTTGTTTGTACCCCCAGTGCTCACCCATGTACTGACCCTTTTGTATCGAATACAATTTGGTTATTGGTTCATCTTTATGCTGGCTGTGTCCTTTATGCTAGGCCTAATAACTGGCAAAACACCTGTAAACATTGGCACAATTCCTTTGGTTTTGTTCCCTGCTTGTAATATTATTTAAGCACTTAAAAGAACCATTGTGAGCATGAAATCCCATGATGAAGTTAATCATAGTGTACATGAATATCAAAGTTTAGCTTGTCTAAAATATGTGCATTTGCTTATGTTCAGCAGGTTGAAACTTTGAAAGAAGCTTTTAGCTTTTATTAGAAAGGCTACTCAAATTAGCATGGGATGCTAATCATTTTAAATACCCAATGCATTGCTGGGTACACATGTAATTGCTATCTCACTCTTCTGTAAACAATACCACAGATTTTGATCTCTTGTGTAGAACTAATGATGGGTTACACTCTTTGCATGTCTACATGATCCACTTATTTAGTATTTTGTATTGATTTTTCAAGAAAAAACTCCCAGATATAGTGGATTTTTGTTTATCTGTTTATTTTGTTTCTTTGTTTAGTTTTTCAAGCTTTAAAGAGTGCTATGCTTTGATCTTGCAGTTGCTTCTTTGAAGTCCCATACAGGAAGTAAAGTATTTCTTTGAAGGATTCTGTACTGGATATTTTCTCTATGGTTGCCCTGATGTGTGAATTGAGAGATGGTTCCTACATATCTATTTGCAGTTATATAACACTTCCCATAGTCATCATCGATAACTTTCATTTTACCTTCTGTCTGTTCTTTGTATGTGTCATAACATCTGAGTAGTTACTTAAACATCCTGTACCAGGCATCTCGACCCTTCTCTTGAGTAGATGAATGAATGCTAAATAAGTAGAGTATGTATTTCTGTACCTCTGTTGCACATTTCCTCTACCTATTTCAGAATGCTTTCAAATAGTAACTTGGACTCTCAGCACTTGTATAAATGTGGCAATATAATTCACATACATATATAACAGAGGGAGGTTCAAAGCTGTAAAATCACTGAACATAGGTCATTCCAGTTGGAGTAAACTGGAACTTGCAAGTCTTTGTGTTCCCTGTCCTTATTATTGCCTTATTTTATGATACGTTTCTAATTTTGGTAATCTGTCCCATAGCTTGTATGTGGTGCTGGATTATTACACCTAGGCAGGCATGTTGTTTCTAAAAGCATTCTCAGAAAATTATGGGAACAAGATGTGAAAGCAAGTTCCTTGTCTGCTCTGATTTGCTAGGGGATAATGCACAGGGCTGCCCATTTTGTTGGGGTTACCTAGAGCAGAGCATGTTCTCTACTTCATGATGTTACTCTGTGTGTGTAGCTTCTCAGCTGCATACTTGGCAGTGAGCTGGATTTGTCCGCTCTCAGGAGTAAATCTAATGTTGTAACTTGTAAGGAGGCAGCATGTTTGCTAAGAGCCATTCTGGGACCGTCAGAAGTCCTGGTCCTCCATTTTCCCAGGTAAAGGAGTATTTATTCTACCATTTGAAAACTCCTTGCCAGCCTGCACGGGGTCCTTTCCCATTGGGAGCCAGTCTGTACTAGTTGCTGTGTTGGGCAGGTATCAGTCAGGAGTAGAGCTGAGGGTTGCCCTCCCTTGTTTTCATTAAGGAAGCTTCCCTCTCTGGTATCTTTATCTTCTTAAGAGTTCATCCTGTATGATTTCTAACTTTCTGTAAGAGCACAAAGTCTTGTCTTGAGTGCACAGTGTTGACTAGCAAGTCCCCTAGGCTGAAAGGCTGCAGTAGTATTATGTTCCTCTTCTGGGAGGAGTGTGGGTTGCTGGTGGGTTTTTTTTATTTGCTTTCTCTGAGGCTGATACGAGCAAAACTTCAAAAGCACAGGATTTATGTCTGATTTGAACTGTATGACTATAAAAATAAAGTATTAAGCAGTTGGAAAATGCCTAAAATGCATAATAACATGACTTTGAAAGCAAATAAAAAGGTTTCAGTGTTTCAGGTTTTTGTATATTTTAAGCTCCTAAGAGTCAAAACTTTACTAACCTAGTCAGAGTTTTTGAAGAAAACTTGAATGGTTATATTGTGCATCTATAGCAATACAAGTGGCGTCTTAAAACTTTTGTCTGCTCTATAGCTTTAGTGATACAGGAATGTGAGGAAGCTACAGTTTCAGGAACTAAAAGGACAGAAACGACTATGCCCTACCTCTTCGTAATACATGGATTTCTTTTGCTGTTACTGTGTGTGTAGGTAATGGATTTTATAATATATTTATATAAATGTGTCATACAGACTTATTCTACACATGTGCATATTTATATAAATATGTATATATTATACTTATTACATATTTATATAACTATATAATGAATATCTTAAAATTTATTAAAGGTCATTATATTACTGTATAGGCATTATTGTTATATGGATGGGCTCAGCTTGTAGATCCTGATCTGTTAGTTCTGTCACACCACATTGGGGAAAATTTGTCATTTAAACCTGATTAAATTGTGACTTTTAAACAATAATTTTCAGTGCTGAAAGACTAACAGCATTCTTAGATTTTCATTTGGTTGCATGCTGCAGTTGTTACGGTGGTTCAGATAAAATCATTGGTGTGCTGGTTTTCTCTGGATCTGGCTATGCTAGGACTAATATATCAAGAAAACTTCTTTTAAAAATCCCTGCTTTGAGTGAAGAACAAATACTGACTTATTTGTAATGAGGGATCAAGTTTCAGGTGTAACTTTAATCTGTCAGGTATTTTTAGTCACTGCTGCTTAGTATTATACTCAATACTCAACATCCTTCTGCTTTACTTCCTTAAATGAGAGAGGAAGAGTTGGTATCCTCACAATGAAATGTGTTGAAAGGATTTATGAAAAGTTCTTCTAAATAGGAAAGTAATGAGTGGGTTTTGCTGATCTCCTTTTCTTCATTTGAAGCAGTTATTCTACCTATTTGTACAGTACAAGCAATGGGAGAGATCATCAAAGCAGTTGTTCAGAGAATGGAATGGGTTTGCTTTCTGTAAATTGGATTCTGCAATTTACTGAAAGCATCCTTGTCTCTAACATAATACTGTCATTCTAAATATTTCAGATGGTTTTTTTTTTTTAGAGATCTGAGATTAAATCCTCTCTCCATTGAACCAGTGGAAAACTTACTCTGGTCCAGATTTTTTTCATTTCTAGTCTGAAGAGAAATCTTCCAAAATACCCATATTAAAGAGAAGAGCTTATATAGTGGCTGTGCTGAGGAAGAGGGGTAAGTGGAGTAGTTCAAACATGTGATAGTAGATTGGGGTGGGGAGGATGGGGAGTTTATACTGACTTGTCAGCACACTTTAAATTATCACTGCTTAGTGCTCACTGAGGATCTTACTCTTACTGTGATTGCTAACACTTGACACTTTTCACAGATAAGGAAAGCCTTACCTGGGTATAAAGGCCACCAAAAGTTAATGTCAACTACCTGTCTAACGTTTGAGTGTGATTGTTTAGATGGACATGCACATATATTTTGGAAATTCCTCTGTTTATCTATGTCCTTTTTAAACTTCTGATTATGTATTTGTAATTTAGTAGAAGACAGTATCTCTTCATTTTTTAAAGGAAAAACTATCATCTTAGTTCCTAAATGTAGGAATCTAAATAAATTTTTCCTTGCCTGCACTCATCTTTCCTTACTGTGAGTTAATGAATGTCTACTAAATTTATTCTGGCTAGGAAGTCCCTTTGAAGACAAGGAACCAAAGCAGATTGCTTGGACTTTTTTTCATTCCACAGACAAGATAAGACAGTGTATCAGTAGGTGTTTTGCATCCCAACTCCTAGATTCAGTACAAACTGCATATAAAAAAAATAGTTAATGCAGCAGAATTACAGCAAAACAAAAATGTCAGTGCTAGAAATTCAGTTATACTTCACTTTAGGAAGTGGTTTTTTTAAAAATTTTATTTACTTGGTAATCCACCAGAGTTGAAATGCTTTGTTGTGAAGAGCACAGTTATTTATTTCTCCACTGAATCAAAACACAATATTCTGTACTGATTTTAGCTCTGAAATCCATCAAGAGCTATCTGCTTACAGAGTAGGACAGTCTGAATAGGCAGAAAGCTCTGACATCAAAACCTCTTGACCGGCATAATCAGTATTTCCAGCTGTAATGAAGATCCCTGACGCTTGGAAGAGTAAGAAATGCGTGGAGATTCTAGTTCGTGTTTTATGTAGTTTATTCTGAAGTCTCTGAGGAGCTCAGCTTTGAATTGTTGTTGAAGAGTCTTTCTTTAATTTAATTGAAGAGTCTCAAAAAGCTGTAAAATCTTCCATGGCAGTCAGCCCTGATAACTTGTGTGTACTACTTTGTTCCTGTTGATTACTGAGCTTTATTAAAAGACTTTATTTTTCATATTTGCAGGCATTTTTTATAATGCATATATGTATTAAAATTGAAGTGCATATTTGTGCATGCATGTGCATATATGTATGGATTTACCTAAAAATCCATTGTATTTAAATAAAAAATGAGCTGCTCCTTCTTTCTGTGAGGAAGGAAAAAGAACTGTGAGACAGTTCTTTCTATAGTCACATCCCATCCCCCTGTCATGGCTGGTCTTGGGATTAAAGTGGAAGATGAGGAAAAAGTAACTTTTTTGAAGTTGCCTAGGAATACTGTACTGTACAGTTTGCACACCCAGGCTGAGAGAAGAATTTTACTGAGGCTCCAGTTATTCAAAAACACAGGATTGAATTGAGCGAGATTCTCTCTACCCCAGAATTATCACTTTTTGCACATGTGCACTGCTCAGTTTCAAGATTTCCAAGAACTGTGGGGTTTTGGCTGGTTTTTGGTTGGGGTTTTTTTAGGTTACTCAGTGTTCTTATAATACTTTGGTTTTGAAATAATGTTTTTTCTATGCAAAGGATTCCTAACTGCAATTGATGCAAGTCTGCAAATTGAGCTGTAGAAATCAAGAAGAATGTCTAAAAGGTGAGGAACAGTTAGGGTGAGTTTCATCTGCATTAATTCGCTCATCTGCAAGTTAGAAGTCTGAGCTAGCTCCCTTCAGAGACAGCGGAAAGAAACAGATCGGATGAATCATCCTATGCAGGTGTCTGTTTTCTGACTGCTTAGGAAAACTGGCTTGGAGATCTTGCTTTTTGACATGTAGTCAGCTGACATGAGTCCGACCTGCAGTGACTACTTGTGGAAAAAGTTCGGCTTAATTCTTTGAAATTAAATACCTGAGAACTCTTAAGTCAGAGGAGGGGTGGAA
Organism: Athene noctua; assembly: GCF_965140245.1. NCBI lineage: Eukaryota > Metazoa > Chordata > Aves > Strigiformes > Strigidae > Athene > Athene noctua. Next base: position 157,346,404 of record NC_134038.1, on the reverse strand, counting down.
GTTCTCTAGACCATTGCATGCTGTTGGTGCTGTTGGATTGTCCTTTTTCTTTTTCCTGCTGCTTTGTTACTTCCATCCTTTCAGCCTCCACAATATGAGGTGGTATTTCTACAAGCAGTGACCTATTAAACTAAACAAATGTGATTCCTCACAAATGTGATTCCTCATTAGAAACCAGGGTACTTCTTAAATGGATCCTCTTGGGGAGGGGAAGGAATAGTGTGTCATAATGTAAATTAGGTCTATCATAAACTACATCTGTAAAATAGATTATTTAGGGCCACTTAAGCAATCTTAATTCTGTTTTATCTTAGTTTAATGATCTTCTCTCACACACACATGCATACAGAAATCTCTATATTGGAACATATATTTTTGAAAGAAGAGGACTGATACAAAAGAAGATTATCATCAGTGTCACTAATGCCTATTCAGTTAGTTGAATTTGGAGCAGTCAGAGCCTGCAGAAATCCCTGTTGCTGGGAGTGTCCGATAGCAGTTGAGATGTTGATAGCATATTGTGAGCTAGAACAACATAGTTCTTTGGCAAATTTCATGCTGTCAAAAGAACAAGGGAGCCAGATTTCTCAGCTTTATTCCGGACTTTAAAAAGGGGTATTCCTTAGTGAACACATGTTTTTCATGTAGTTTGAATTGTACTATCCTTCTTTCCTTTCAAGCATGTCTTCTATTTCATTATTTTGGTTGGAATGCAAAATACAATTGTAATTCTGTAAGTGCTTGGAAGCAATGATGCTTTAGATCCTTACAGTATTTCCCTTGTCAGAAATGATGCTTTGAAGGTATTCACTGAAATCTTAAGGGAGCCAGAGTTTCTTCTGTATTCAATGGAAAGAAGCTCCTGCAGAGGATGAATCTGAATTCCTCTCTATTGGCTGTGCAGTGAAAGGAAATACCTGATTCAAGGTAATAGTGTAGATGCTCCTTGACTATCTATGTTTTAAAACTTAAGGACTGTGCTTTTGTTTATTGCTAAGGTTATTTCTCCTGCAATAATCCAGTAATATTTAATGTAAACATTGTTTTCAGCCAGCTAGTTTGAATCTGGACAGTGTTAAATTGTCTAATATAATCCTCTTCTGTATTGCAGACGTGGACATGAAGCTTCTAAAATTTTGATTTTCTTATAGTCTGTGGTTTGAAAAATATAGCAGAGAATTATCAGGATTTATGTGTGTGCTAAATGACAAGCAGTTTCTCTGCTCCTTGTATGGATGCTAATTCCAGTGTTTGTCTCTCCTTGGGAAATCAGATGCTCTTCTGTTTTGCTTAATGGATATTTTGTTTAAAAGGTTCTATGGATTCTTGATAACTAACCACAAGTCAAGGTCTGTATTCCCTCCTCCTTTTCCTGCCAAAATCGATCATTTTTCTATTGTATGTCTTCTTTTCCCACCCTCTTCTTTAATTATTCTTTGTAGGTTACTTACCTTTAGCTCAGGACTTTGGTCATTCACTGGATTTTTTTTTTTTGGTGTGTATTTTCAAGTTCTCTTTTATAATGTGAGGAATAAAACCCCTTGTAATTGATACAGCAGGTAGCAAGTCTGAATTCTTGTGGCATTTTCTTGTCCTTTGTGCTTTTTTCCAAGTTGGCAACACTTACAGAAAGAGTGACACCATGTGTTAAGGTGAAGAATTTCACTTGATTTATTTCCCATTTCTTCTTCAGTACTCTTATCCTTTACAGTATTTTTATTTTATCATCCATCAAATATTAAGATTTTCTGTATCCTTGCTTTGTCATGCTTTTTTAGTTTCCATGTATACATACAAGTAAAATTTCCACGTATACATTTTGCAGGTCACTAGTTTATAAATAAATGTCCTTCAAGAGAAATTGAATTATCTTTGAACAGTTTCTTTACTGATAAATTTGTGTTTAGATTTTGTTCAGTCACTTAAGAAATGCATATCTGGGGGGGGAAAAAAAGAGTTGGTGGAAGTAGCTGGAAACCCAGAGGGGTCTCCACAGGAAAAGAAGATGAAAGGATAGTACTGCGAAGATGCTGGTTATGAGCATCTGTGGTAGACATGTAGTATGGTGCAAGGAATAGAAAGGTTGTCCTTATTTCTAGGAAAAAGAGTAAATGGTAAATAAATGAAAGGTGACATTGAAAGGCAAAATGGAAAAGCAGGATTTCTTGGAGAAAGGAAAAGGAGGCCCTTTAGGCCAATGTGTAGAACACATTGCAGTCAAGGACATAAAAATATTTAAAAGCGGTATCTTGCTGTTAATATAGATTTTGAGATTATTCAGCATCTGGTAGGGTAAAATAGAGGCTTGCATGTGTTTAGTGTGTTACCTAGTCAGGAGCACTTGAGGGGCTTAGAAGCCAAATGTGATTTCAGGATGTGCGTGCCCTAGCAATGACCCCTGCTGACACTGCTTGTGCAGCCGTGTGCTGGTGGCTATGTACATGCGGGGGAGTTGGTATTCAGCTGCTCCATGGTGTTTTCTGCTTGAAGATCTGTTTTGTATTTCACTTGAGAAAAAGGCACTAGGCTGGGTGGAAGAACTGTAGAAGCCAAATCTGCCCAGGGCCTGTCAGTTAGACCACATAGGAGTCAGTGTGTGGGTGCTTTGGAGGAAGAGACAAGGGATGCTAGTAGGAAGAAAAACTTTGGTTTGTACCATTGCTAAAGAAAAGGTGTTACGCTGAATCAGAGGCTTGCTTGTTTGCTAATAGTAGTGTATTCTCTCTTTGCCTCCCATCTGTTTTTGTTGGTTTGTTTAGGTTGAATTTTCTTATCCTCCACTAAAGCCTGGAGAAGGACATGACAGCCACAGTTTACCAGAGGAATGGAAATATTTGCCGTTTCTCGCCTTACCAGATGGCGCTCACAACTATCAGGAAGGTAAGAAACCAGAGAGGAAGCTCTATGTGCTACTTCTACTGAAACCTAAAGAAAAATCCTGCTATCTGAACAGCTGATCAACAATTTTTTCCACTATTAGACTTCCTGGACTTGTTTAAGCTGCAAAATACATTGGCCAATGGTATGTTGCTTCAGAGTTTAAAGTAGATCATAAAGGTGTACCTCCTACATCAAGAAATCAGATACCAGTTAAAGCTTAAGGGTTGCATATCACCTGTGTGTATAGGACAAAACAAGGCTACCAGCTTTCTCAGAAGTTCTTTGAAAGGGGGAATAAACTCTTGAGTAAAACTTAATCCAGTTTTGAGGTAAGGGAAAAATGAAATTCTGAAATTCAGCTTTGTAATGTATGTAGTCATTATGATTTTTTTTTTTCCTCCCCTAATTTAGAGATTCTTAGAATGACCTACAAGTCATTCAATGTCTGTAGAGTAACATATTTTGAAAACCAGTAAACGTAAGGGACAGGAACAGGAGCTTTTGTGTATTTGACAACAGAATGAAGATAGCGATTCCTTTGCCACGTAGTAACCAGCAAGTTCACTGCAGGGGTTTTTTTTGTTTAGTATTTGTTTAGTACTTCTGTGTTTGACAGCAGTTCAGTTCATTACCATGACATTTATATGCATCTTCAGTTTTTTCATCTTTTTTTCTTCAGAGCAGTGAACAAGGAAGTCACTGAAAACATCAAAATCAGGCAAAACCTGTAATACTAATTTTAATAAGTTGGGGGTTTTTTTAACTTGATATACTTGTCTTCCTAATTCTCCAGCTTCCAGAGACCTCCTTTGGAAGCAAAGGAAGTCATATCAAAATAATCCTTTCCCTAGCAGTAATAAGAGTGTCGCTGATTCTGCTCTGGGTCATTATTTTTGTTCAGCTTCTGTGTTGTTAAATACATAATGAGAAGTGGCTACATTCAAAGCTAGGAAAATCGTAGGCAGCTGCACTTACTTGTTCCATCCCAGTTAATGCTCAACTTTGAGCATTTTTGTTGGTGCACTAAAAGATTGTCAATGTATACTTTTATTTGGTAAGAAAAAAAAAGACTTGGCAACAAAACAGATATATATATCCTTGTGTTTTGTAGGCAAGAGCACACATGAACTTGAAACAGGCAAATATGTTTCAAATAGTTATGTTACATTTACTGTAACTTTATTAGGTATCTATTTTTTGAATTTTAAACTAGCTCCCACTGGTAGTTGCATTTTTGCAAAGAGGGTGACTTGGTACAGGAAGTAAGTAGTCTTAAAAGGCTTTCTAAAACCCTGGGTGATCTCCATAATATAATTAAACTTGTTCAAGCTTTGGTAGAAACTGTCCATCTTTCTGTTGGACCTAATGCATATGGGATTGTCTCTTCATTTTGTTACTATGAAGCAAATGAAAAACTACTAATTGGTTTCAAAACAGATTTCATGCATGTTTTGAAAGTCAGTCATAACGTCTTCTCCTTTACTTAGGATTTAACAATTTTTTGCAATAGTAGCAAGCATGTGTGTGTATATCTCAAGCCATGAAAGCCTTTCTCTTGTCATATTTTATAGGTTTTTTCTTTCATGTGACACTTGCACAGAGGCAATAATTATTTTGTGTGAGACTTGGATTCACAAATCCTTTTTGTTAGCCTAGTGGCACTGTTGGATGGTTATCTACCTTGGCAGTGGTAGCAGCTACTCTTTCAACTGTGTATGTCCTCCGTGGTGTTTTTTTGTTTGGGGTTTTTTCCCTCCTGTCTTCATTGCATTTACCACCTTAATGGCATCACACTCCAAGAGTACACCTTGCCTCATCGTGCCTTGTCTTTGCTCTGCCATACTGAATTGGGAAAGCAGCATGCCTGTATGTTTCAGTGGTGTTTCTCTGCTGTCAGTAGCTGCTTCTGAGAAATTGTCAGTGGGCTTATAGAAGCTTGGTCAGGCTAAACATGAAGCTGTTGTCAGAACATGCATATCAGCACAGATGGAGGTTCTTCTACAAAGGATCTTACAGTTTTGAAAAACTAACTTTGGTGTAGGCATAGCTTTATAGATGACTTTTCATTTCTTTTTTGTTTTTAAGTCTCAGAATATAAGTGTGTTGGTATTTTCAGCAGTAAACCTTTTATAAGTAAGTGATGCTGAAAATAAAAACACTGAACTTAAGAAACAGTCTTTTCTTTTTCATAGATACCGTGTTTTTCCATTTGCCACCAAGATGTGGGGATCAAACCACGGTATATGGCGTCTCTTGCTACAGGCAGATTGAAGCAAAGGTAACTTTCCAAGTTGTGAATTATATTAATGAAATAATGGGCTTGATGTATTAACTGCCTTAAAATTCAGTGGCTTGCATTACACCAACAGTCAGTCTTCATAATCAACTTACATTAAAAATCTATGAAAATGGGCATAGTAGCTGCCTACAGAACTTGAGAACTATTTCTTTCCCTTATATCAGCAGGCATATTATCTTTTGAAATGTTCAAGGCAATTGAAAAATATATTTTGGTTCTTGAATGCTAATCCAGGCATCAGCACCAAGTAGCAAAATGAAGCTGCCAGTGTGTCAGGTGGCCAAGTCATGTTTCTAGGAAGTAGGCCTCTTGGGTGGAAAAAGTTGAAATTTCTCCAGTGTGTGATCATGAAGAATTTTATAGTATTTCCTGGGATCTGACCGTACAAATGTAGTGATGTTTCTCTTCATCTACTTTCTTTGCCAAAAGTACTCTTGCAGAGTAGACCAGAGTATTCCCATTCATTGTAGCTGCTTACCAATACTGAACTTTTATCAGTAAAGCTGAAAAACTGGTGAGAGCGACAGTATTCGCCTGATCACACTGAGGAAATTATGTACTTGATCTACTAGAATCTGCCCATGTTTCAAAAGTAGTAATGGTAGTGTGACCTGTGCACTTAGAATTGAGAAGCTACTACAAATTTCTTTAAACATTACTCCCTTTTCCAGTGAAATGCCAATAATCTGGAATGCCCCGTGGGTTTGAATTTTAAATGAGTCTTGTATTCAGAACTATGTACTCTGCTTTAGTGTTAATCATACCTTGGTTGTATTTCAAGTTCCTGTTTATACTATAGGAGAAATTTTACACACACAGATTCTAATTCTGTTTCTTCTGAACTAAATTCATGTTGATTTTCAGCTGAAGTCATTATCTTTGCAGCCAGTCTTCACTATATTCTGTGATTTTAGAGTCTTGCTCTATTTAACTATGCAATAATTTGTATGTATTGTGCTCTTGATTCCAGTTTATGGTTTTTAGTAACCAGTTAAGAAGATAAATAGATGTTTAAAATGAACTCTTTGGAACAAGTAGAATATGAAACAATGTGTTTCATGTGACAGCTCTAGTATTCTTTCCATCTGTCCTTTCTGATGTGTGGGCTGCAGTCTGCACACTTGCTGTTTTGCACAATTAAGTGAATAGCTTAGCTGTATTTCTGCCCCCACCCTTTCTAGGTGCTGTTAAGTGCTGGAACCATTTGGTCTGGCTGTGTAGTTGATTCTGCAGATGGTACCTCCTTATTTTATGAGTGGCTCAAAGAAAATCCTTGATCAAACAATTTCTGGGCAGAGACTTCAACCTGTTCCTTTTTCACAGATAATGTTAGAGATGAATGAGTCATGTGTTGTGGCTTCTCTTCTGTTACATTACCCTGAGTTAAAATGCCATCGCCTTTTCCAGGGCTATTTCCTTTTTCCTATGCTAGTGTCTTTTAAACAGTCCTCTGCTTGTCAGCACAGCTGGTTTTGGATCTTTGCTGTGCACAGTGAGATGAGAACACAACTCTGATATATCAGTGTTATGACCATTTTTACTAGGTAAGGACATGCTGCTGCATGGTTTGGGTATTCCACCACTGAAGGCAGTCAGTTTTAGGATTTTTGTTAAAATAGCGGGGTGGTATGTTGCAACTAAACCCGGGAAAGAATTATTTTTTAAATTCTGTGTGGGTAAAAATACTGTAATACTTTTATTTCTTAGGCATTAAAAGTACGGCAAGCAGACATCACCCGAGAAACAGTACAGAAAAGTGTTTGTGTTCTCTGTCAGCTGGTAAGAATTTTTAACTCCCAAAATGCTTTCAAATAACATATTAAAAATTATTTGTTTTCCATATTCTTGTCTGGAACTTTAGGCTTCAAACATCTCTCTTTAAATTGTTGCAGAGAGTAACAAAATTGAATTGGAAGGCTGTGGCATTTGAGTGAGCTGCCTTGAACTGGTATTTCCTTGTAAGAGTAATTGTAAAAGTGTCTGCCTGTTGTCAGGGACAAGAATATCTATTTGCACTTTTGGTAATACTTGAGTACTACTAACTTTGTTTCATGTAGTAGGATTGCAGGGTTTGGCCACTGTAACTGGAGAGAGTGGCTATTGACAATTGTGAAAGAGGTTTTAAGGTAGTTGCACATACAGCATACTCTTGTGAAGAAACATTTATTTCTGCCTATTTAGCAAAAGCTACTGGTCACCAGGCAGGGAACAGAAATTCTTTGTGACTTAGTTGAAGAAAGAACTATTACTAGAGCTGCACAAGCAGTGTTAAAGCAGGAAAGTACTTTTCCGGAAAGATACTCAGTGATGGTATGCTATGATGTGATGGCAAATGGCAAGAAAATAGAATTATCATTTACCATTTAAATTGAGCACAGGAGAAAGATGCGGTGAGTTAGAAACTAAGGACTGCTCCTCCATGAATTCTGTGTGTAATAATGTGTTTATATAGCAAGATAAGAATACAAGATTAAAATTCAAAATGAGTGACAAAGTTTTCTTCACTTGCTTTTGTGTTTGTTTTTCTTCCAAGCCTTTGTATGGGTTACTTCAGGCAAAGCTGCAACTCATTACACATGCGTATTTTGAAGAAAAAGACTTCTCACAAATTTCAATTCTAAAGGTAACTTTTAAATAACAGCCACATGGAACAAAGCTTTCAGTGTATGGCTACAGACTTCAGGGCTTTTAATTAGTGCTCAAATACTCCATTTGCATAGGTCATTCAGGACTCAGCTGTTGTAATAACTTAATGTGAACTAAATGATCTACCCTAACCTGACAGAGAGTCAACTTTCTGATTTGTAATGAAATACAGGCTGACAATCACGTTCATTCTTGTATCTCCATTGCGTCCATTAGTAAAATCTTTCTTTCTTTCTAGAATAAGACATTGAAATGCTTGAATAAGTGGAATTTATTTATTCTGGATTTTGTGCAACTGTGTGCCATTAACAGCTTCTGGGGTTTTTTGCCTTTCTTCTAACTCTTACAGGAACTTTATGATCATATGAATAGTTCCTTGGGCAGTACTTTGCTAGAAGGGTCACAAGTTTATCTTGGTAAGTGACTTTTTTTGTACAAGCAGTAGAGATAATGTTAATGCTAATCAACACATTCCCTTCCTGAGCTAATTTGTTTATATGCATTAACAGATAAAGCACCAGAGGTCTGTGTGCCTGCACAGTATTGTTATGCATTTCTCTATTGATGGATTTAAATAAATGTCAAATAAATACAGTGTTGCTTTCATAATAGGAGTTAGCTGTAGGTTGAAAGCTATGTTACCTCTTGACCTAACAGTCTGCAAGCAGCTGCTTGGCTGCTTTTGGAAAATAGAACCTTCTTCATTTTTAAATGGAACTCTTTGATGGTATGGGGTGCTCAAGCAATCAATCTAGCTGTTATTTGGGATATTTCCCATCTGATTCTGACTCTTCCTTGTGTTTTCTGAAAGCACAGTGTAGTATTTACTGCAGTGTTTCCATAATGCTGTGTGGCAGCCAACTGGAGTAACTCAGAGCATGACTATTCATGTTATTGTCTTAACTCTTGCTCCTGCCCAAAAGACAGAATTTGATATGAGTTCCGCTATTGAAATAACCAGGTTCACACACATAATAGGTGTCCCCCTCCACCTGAAAAATGGTGGCGAGAAGTAAGTTAGTATCTTCACTGGCTATTAAACTGTAATAATTGCTCTCTTTTTGGTATCTCAGGTCTGTCTCCTCGGGATCTTGTTCTTCACTTTAGACACAAGGTAGGCATTCTTTGCTAGATATATGAAGTACAGCACTTATTTTGTGGAGTAAAATGCTTTGTGAGGAACTGAAAAATAAACATGTCTAGACATACCTGAGCTAGGAGTAAGAAGACTATTTCCTAAGTAGTTCTGGTTACGGCCTCCTGATTTCCCTTCCCCTTCCACCTGCATGACTTCAGTGAAAGTAAGTTCCAGACTGAGAACTTCCTTTGTCTGCTGGATTCCCTGGAGATTTCTAGTTTGTGTGACACTTCTTTAGTCCAAAATGCAGGTGGTATCTCTGTTATGGTTTTGTTTCTATTTCCTGCTTCTTGTCAGATGAACGTGATAGAACAATATTGCTAAAGCCTGTGCAGACACAGCTTGGAGCATTTTTCCCTGTATGTTTTAATTTTGGCAGCTTCTGCCATCATAGAGCCTGAGGGGACTTGCACCTCTCCTTCTTTTTCCTGATGGCTATTGAAATTGAGTGTGTATCCTATGGCTAAGGTACAAATGACATTTATAATCTTTTATTAACTGAGAGGCATCAAGGAAACAAATTGAGAATCTGGATTTCATGGTGTATTTGTACCTGCTCAGTAGATTTTTGGGGTAGAACTCATTTTTGTTTAACTTCAGATGTCTGCCAGTTATGCCCCAGAAGTGTCTGTGTAGAGTCTTTGAATGTGGAGAGTCTGGACAGCCACTTCTAATCTAGATGCCTCATCTGTAGATGTCTAAAATTAGGTGAGATGAATGCTGTTCTTGGTTTCTTGCTGAATTCTTTTCTGTATTTCTGTGGAGAAACTCTTCTAGGTTTATGCAGTTTACTGCATTTTAAAATTCTGAAATTACACAACATATTCTTTCTGGTAAGCTTTGTATGATTCAAATTACACAATTCTTATTCGGGTTTTTCTTTGTGCATCTCAAATGATGTTTCAAAATGTGTGCTCAGGTGGAGAAAGGGCATTGGAACACTGGTTTTCACTGGCCAAATGTATTTGATCATTTGACAATTATGCAGTGATTAACATGAAATCTTGAATAAGAGATTATGCTTGAACTATATTTTTGATAAATGGCATTGGTTCACTCGCAATGTTTTTTGTTTTTCTGTTTTTTCAGGTCTTGATCCTTTTTAAATTGATTCTTCTAGAGAAAAAGGTAACGTTTTGTAGGCTGAGGCAGGTAATTGAAATAGAAATGCAATTTAAAGGGTTTTTTTCATATTTTTTTGTAGAATATACTAGTGAACAAAAAAGTAAAAGTATCTGAAGTCATATCAACACCTTTGCATCTGTATATAAATTGGAAAATTATGTTGAAAGTACCTGTTGTGAGTTGATGTATAAATTTCCCTCTGCTTCTGTCCACACTGCCCCTTATTAATAGCTGCCCCAGCCAGAGTAAGTAAAATGTGAGTACATGTGAGTGGAGAAACTTAACATGTTATAAAAAATAATGGAGGATATACATAATGCAGATAGGTACCCGTGTGAAGGAACTGATGGGAGATGCTGGTACCTAAAAGGGAGCATACACCTTTACAGAGATTCAGTAAGTAGAACTTCTGCTTTGGACTTTAAAAAAGCATACCAAAGGAAACAAGTACTAGGAGTGGCCTTCAGACCTGAATTGCATGGGCACCTGCAGGAGACAATGTAGAGAGCTGTATCTGTTAGGTCATCTTGAACTCAGATGAGAAATTGGTAAAAATTATTGAATTCTAGAATCAGTGCTTTCTTTAGGTTGTTTTACTGCCTCAGAAGCAATGCTATTTTAGTAATTTAAGGGGAATATGCAAAAGGTACAAGCAGATGTGAAAAAGTAGGTACATTTGCTTTCTTCTGCGTGTATATTAATATCCTGGAAAAGAACTTTCAGTGAAATTACTATGTATCAGCTCCCAGACACACTTATGCTGGGAAATTTTTTTTGTTTTGCTCTTTAAAAATTTTTGTCTAAAATTTTGTTTCAGTTTCCAAAATGTCACTTTTTCTTCAGTGAACCTGCTATGTTAAAACCCAGCTTCTTCAGGGTGCTGAGAAGGAACATTAGAATTTCCTGTTAGGTGCAACTGGAAAGTCAGTAGGAATTAATCTGTGAGATACTGAAACAGTTGTGTGGTTTTTTTTTTTTTTTTTCCAAAGTCTATATCCAAGGTCTAAGTATCTTTTGCGAAGCAGTAAATATGGCTTTTAAAAACAGAAGTAGCCACTTCTCCAGAGCTTTTGCATTTGTCAGTTCTGTAAGTTAGATATACCTTGACAGTTCCAAGTATTTATTGAGGAGAATAAATGCAGTTTCTGCATTAAAAAGCCATATACTAAAGACTGCTATATTAAAGACTATGCAAAAGGTATGTTTGAGGAAATATGATTGTGACGTAGTAGGAGTACACATGTAGAAATGTATGTAATCAAGACTCGATGTGCAAGTTTTTTTCTGAAAAATAACAATACATTCTGAAAGTCTACGGTGATTGGGTTTTTTAAAACCATAAGCAGAAAAAATATTTTCCAGTTAAGATTTCGTGGAGTATTTCTACTGATCTGTTTAAAAAATTATGATGGTATTTCATCAGGTCAGCTCAACATTTGGACATTCATAGCTCAGTACAGCATTTAGTTTGTTTCTTTTCTGAAGCTGCTCAAACCATAAGGGGATAAATGCACGAAGAGGGGAGAGGAACGGTTTCCCAAGCATGTTCATATGACTCAAACATACAAAATTATTTTGAAAATAATTGGATGCTTATTGAATAAACCTGCAGGTTGCTTTGTTTTTGTTTTTCCCTAAACTTCAACAGATAGATAACACTTGTAATTTCAAAAAGAAGTGTTTTGGTTTCCTGGCACTGCCTGTTGTCTGGCAGATGTTAAGGTTCCAGAGTAACTGAGAATCTTTATGTTCAGAGACCTTAAATACAATATGCAAGAAGCCACGAGTAATGCCAGTTTTCCTTGAGCTGAAAATGCCACAGATGGATTTCCATTAATCCATAGCAATTTGGATGATGCCTTTCCACAGGCTAAAGGATTTTATTTTTTCACCTCTCAGCTGTTATTAGGCTGGAAGACTACTTCCAGATGGTGATCATTGGACTTTCTGCTGCAAGGACCACCCAGTTTGCTGATGTAAATGTTGTAAGCCATGTAATGGGGTTGGGAGGGGTAAGGAAGTATGCACCCATATAGATGGAAAGATGGCAAAGGGACTTGATAGAACAAATATAGAAAAGTACTCAAGCAGTATGCCCAAACAAAAACCTAGACTGAAATAGATTTCTTGAAAACAAGATGGTACTTTATAGACTTAATTGTAGGCTTAAAAATAAGGTTGGCTAGGAACACATGGTATCTGAGAATCTAAACCTGTAGGGGTATCACAGGGTTTCTGTTGTAGTTCACTGCCATTATATCATGCATCTTTGATATACGCATTGTAGAGCAGCATCTTAGAAGAAGTTAGACTTTTTTTATTCCCATTGCATTCAGCTGAAATTTTTTACTCAGATGAGCTGCTTTTTCTCCTCATCATGCTTTTTCTGTGGCTGTTGCAATTTGAATTCATTGATCTCGAACTTAGAAAAAAGAAAACTTATACAAGATAAAATACAAAGTCTATTTCTAGCTGAGGTACTGTTAAACATTTGGTATGTATTAGGACTGCATAGGTCTTTCTCTTGGCTCCATCAGTTCACTAACTTGTAGACTTACAAATACAAGTGGAACATGAGTTACTATTTGTCGCTTCTAAAGTGTCTTCCTAGCTTACAGCAGAAGTCTTTTATCAAGCCTAAGTCCGCAAACTTGCACTTTTAATTATATAATTATTAAACTTGCCTGCAAAGTTGTCATGTTAGATCATTCTGTATTCTTTTGCATTGTTGATTCCTTGTAACGCTCATGTATTTTTTACTAGTGTTGTGCTGCGTGAGGATGTAAAAATGGCATTGATAAACAAGCTGACTTCTGTGGGGTTTTCTTGGTTTGGAGTGATTTGGTGGGTTTTTTCTTCCCACCTGAAGGCCTGTCTTGGAGGAATGCCAGTAGTAATATTCAGTCTGCTTTGTGTTTCTCTTTCATTGCTAGTCTTTGACACCTCCCTTTTGAATTCCTGATAAATTTACTAATCCCAGTCTCTGCTTTAAATAAGAAGTTTCTGTTTTTTCATGTTATGCCTTAAGTGCTTCACCAAAGTTAGTCATGTTTTATGTTTCCAAAAGGTCTTTTTTTTCAATCATAGAAAAATATCTATAATAAATGTATGCTGCATTTATCCTATTTTTCATTTGTCTGCATATCTTTAATATATTTTCTTAAAGAGATGGTTTTGCTGTAGGTTTTTCTCAGAATTCTGGAATGCGAGATTATAATATTTGGCCTCTTTGATTTATAACAGATTTTAATGTACTACAAATGAATAAGAATTTATGCAGCATGCCAGGAACAACTCTTTTCTGTCATTCAGTAACTGGATCAATTTGGGAAAAATTTTTGAATGACTGACAAAAATCTGAATGATTGACAAGTATATATTACATGCGTATATATAAAAGATATCATATATATATATTACAAATACAAAATATAAGGATACAATAGCCATATTTATTTTCTTTGAATTGTTATAGGATCTTCTGTTGGTAAGCAGACTTTCTGAAATAACATAAAAAGCAATGCCTTGAATATTTGCATGTGTTCTGTCTATCTCTGTCATGCTTAAGTGTAACTTTATTTTTCTCATTCTTTCTTCCCCAATTCCCCTTTTCTTTCACATGTTGTCTTTCCCCCACCCCCTCCCCTCCACCACTAGGTGCTGTTTTATATTTCTCCAGTAAATAGATTGGTGGGAGCTCTGATGACTGTCCTGTCACTCTTTCCTGGTAAGAAGAGAAGTTTGGACTTGTTTTTATATGCTTTCTGGTGATAACTGAGACAGGCTGTACTGTTTTATTTGGAAAACAACTTATGTGACAGTAGAGTTATGTTAGTATGTTACCTGAAAAACAGGTGGCTTGTATACATATCTGTGTACTATGTACACATCTCCTAATACTTGCACTCTATGGGTTATTATTTCTTGTGTTTAATTGGAGCCACTGGATCTTCTGTACTGCCTGTGGTTAACATAGTTGGGAACCTGAATAAGTCACGTGTTCCTGTCCAGTTCCTTTAAAAAAAAAAAGCAAACCTCTCTCTTCCTTCTACATGTATTCTTCAAAAAAAGAAGGAGAAAACCAACCAACAAAACCACAACTCCTAACCTTGCCAATTCTTAGCTTCTAACCCGGCTTTTCAAAGCAAAAAAAGTTGGGGCAGATTCTTTAGAAGAGGAAGTATGGGCTTTGATTTTTGGTTGGTTTTGTTTGTTTTGGTTTCTTTAAGACACCCGCACACACCCCACGCACCTCCAAGTAGTGTTTTACAATATGTAATTTCCACTATGCACATAAGAACACTTTGTTCATTTTTCTTTAACAAATTCACTTAAATTTCTGTTGAGATGCTGATATTCATATCTGCTATCGTTTTCCAGGTATGATTGAACATGGTCTTACTGACTGCTCACAGTACAGACCAAGAAAGAGCATATCAGAGGATGCTGGCCTGCAGGAAAATACACCACGGTTCGATGACTGTGTTTCTGTGTCTGCTGCTGATACTTCAAATACAAACTCAGGAAGGGGAAAGGGAGGCAGGAATATGGGAGGAAACCATTCGCTGGAAAGTCAAAAAGCTAACACACCTTTCTCTCAGTCAGAGAAGACTTATAATGGATCTCAGTCCTCCAGTGGTCCTGTGCAGCGCTTGAAAGTTCCTTCCCGCGCTTCTCCAGTGTCCTCTGAAAGTGACTGGGAGACCTTAGATCCTAGCATTTTGGAGGACTCTAATTTGAAAGGAGTAGAACATGAAAATACAGCATCAGAACAGGCTGAAGATCTTCCATGCAAAGGCGTGAGCTCAGAAAGCCTTCCAATCACTGTGCAGCCCCAAGCAAATACAGGACACACGGTGTTTGTTCCAGGACTAATATCTGGGTTGGAAGAGGACCAGTATGGTATGCCATTGGCTATTTTTACAAAGGTAAGCACGTTGTTTCTGATACCTGGTAACTCATAAAGACATCTGTTTTTCAGAAGTGGCTAAGTGCCTAAGTCACTCTGGCGAGTGACTGTTGCTAGGTGGGTGGAAAGCATGAGTGCGTGTCTGAGGGTGCTGTGTGCACGAACACATGCATTCCACTTTCATATGTATAATTAGAAACTATTTGCAATTCTGCATGATGGTAGCCTGCAGTCCCAGTGTGGTTAATAAATGATATGTATCCATAACTACTGTTTTCTTTTCCTCTGAAGAACTGTAGATCTTGCCCCATATAGGTTAGATCAGAGTACTTAAGAAGTGTTTAGATACCTTAATCTAAACTAAGATTCTGAAAGCTATATCTAAGCTGACACCTAAGCCTATGTTTTCCTCTTTTAATTTTTATATATATATTTATAAATATGTATGTGTGTATAGTAGCACAAACTGTGTGTATAAATGTGTGTATAGACACACAAAAATATAAATATGTAATATATAAATAGTTCATATGTATATACACACAATTTCACTCTTCCTGGGTGAAATAATTCTTCCTGGTTGTCTCTGGCTCTCTCCCTGTGCATGGTGCTGAGCTGCTGAATTTTAAGCTTGTGTTGGTGCCTAACTGAACTCTAGCTATTCCAGAGTCTTTCTAAGGACTCTGACAGGTGTTGTCAGATAACAAGCAATACATTTACTAGGGCTGGTTGTTACGGATGCTCTCAAATAAACAACCAAGCACCAAAAATAAAAAAAAATTCTTAACACAGTTAACTAGCTCTCCGTAAACTACAGGTTCGAATGCCTGTGAGGAGAACAGAACAGCTTTATAGGGTTTAACAGCAACCCAAAATGCAGAACAAGGCCTCGCTCCCTGGGGTTTAACGGCAACCCCAAATGCCTTACAAAGCCCTGCTACCTAGGGTTTAATGACAACCCAAAATGTTTTATCACTCACCTGACAAGTGAGGGCTCTCAACCTCGAGGACCTGCTCAGGGCAGTGTCTGGACCCCAGGGGAGAGTCCTGGACCGCAGCTGCTGTTCCAGGGGATGAGCTCCAAATGCCTCCCCAGAGGGCTCCACTTATACCCAGGCCCAGTCTGACCTGTAGTCAACCGCGGCTCTCATTGGCCAAAAGCCCCAATTGCCAGAGGCCCCCAGAACAAAGGCAGCCCTGGGCTACTACACTTCAGCAGCCAATGCACCTGCCACACTGGTTTCCTATAAAAACCAGGGAAAATGTCCCGTTAAAGATTCTTTTGTCAGTAAAAGAATTCATATAATAAACTTGTTTTGGTTTTTAATAAGTTTAGATGAACTTTTGCCCAGAAAGGAGAAGATTCAGATTCATTTCCTCAAGCTGATGAGGTTCAAACTGGTGTTTTTTCCTTTGGAGGTGCTTATTAGCATTTCCTTACAGAACATTGTATTTGATGATTGTGTTTGAACTTCTCACAATAACTTTTATTGGAAATGGTATGCTATGTGGGCCCAAGTGAGCAGCTCAAATGTCATTGCCCTGTATTGCCTCATGTCGCTGTTAGAAATGCTTTTTCAACAAAGATCTGCAGTCTGGTGTTTGTCCTTACATTCTCTAATGAAAAGAATAGCCTGTAAATTGTATTTAGCCTAGTTCTATTGAAAGCAAGAAGAAAATAATTGATAAGGGAGCCTACAAGTGCAAACGTAGATTGCTGCTGAGATCATAAAATGGAAAAGTAAACAATTTTAAGGAAGCGGACAGTTTCTACATGTTTACCTTCTGTTCCACAAGGGCACTTTTCATTTGAGTTCGTCCAATGTAATTAAAGCAGAAAAGGCTTTACATCTCTAAGCTATCAGAAAAATGTGATTCAAAGTTATAGTTTAACTGCTTACTGGAAAGTTTAAATCTCTTTTAGAGCTCTCATCTAAGGGGGTTTTTTATGCCATATTGTGGAAAGACTAGTAAATATGACAAACTTGAATGGGAGGAGATTTTGCCAGATAGCTGAATACATTACCCAAGTACACCTAAGCATAAAAAGAAATAGGTTGAGATACTTGTTTCTTTAGTACCAGTACTGTAAGATCCTAATACTCATTTCACTTGCACTCTTTTAAAAAGAATTGAACATGTTCACGGAAATAAGTTGTTATACTTAGACAAATGTGAGTTTGGGAACTGACATTTGATACTTTTAGTAGTGAAGGATTTCCAGGACTTAATTACTGTATACTCAAGTAGTAAAACCTTCCTTTGCCAGCTTCTTAAGCCACATTTTTTGAAAATTTTCTGTTTTAGGTTGGTGATTCTTCTCAAAGCACCATTGTCCCTTTGATACAGGCTGTTTTCAACTGTTGAGTGCTTGTCATCTGGAAAGCCATCCCTGTGTCTAATATAACAAAAGGGAGTAGTTGTGCTCCTTTCTTCCATATGTTTCTAATTACCATGGACTGTGTGATAAAGTGTGTGTGCGCTTTGTTTCTGTCCAGTATGCAGTTAGCCCTTCTGGGTTTCTACTAGTGAATAAATTGCTTGGTGCTGCATGCAATTGAACAGCTGGGGTTAGATTTCAGTATTAGACTTGAGGGGTGTGTTGATCCTATATTTAAAAAGAAAATGACAGTATGTGGAGCCGTTTCTAAGTGATCTCTCAATGACTTAGCCCAAAGCCTTTCTTCAAACTGCTGTGCTGTTTGGGTTTTTTTTCTAATTTGAATGTGGGATACTAGATTAATTTACAAGCATGAAATTGCTGCTCTTTCCTAAATGGGGCATACATATGCTTAGCAAAAATTGATTAGTATCTCTGGAGCCTGGAAACCTCCACCTACAAAACATAGATAGCAGTCTGTAGCTTTACTGCAGTATGTGCTTCAGGACTATCAGAAGACATCATGGTATGCATTTAGAGAGATACATCTTTATCTCCATTGACTTCTTGTCTCTGAACTGACCTGAGACCTCACTCCTGTTTTATTCTGCTTATTCTGTTGCCTTATAAACACATTTGATTCCTGTCCTTGGCATTGTATTGAAGTTTGTCCTGAGACTGAAAGGCAACACAACCTCTTGAAAAGTGTAATTCATGTGGAATCTGGTTGCTTTTTTTTGCAATTGTAATGTAGCACAACAGTAGATAACTGTATCTGAAACTGCAATAACCAAGGCTCGTTTTGGGTGGAATGTGCTGGTTTTTATTAGGAAAATCTCTGAATATACACACTTTTGGTTTTTTGGCCTTATGTTAATCCTCTAACTATCTCTGTTACTTTAGGGATACCTTTGTTTGCCATACATGGCACTGCAGCAGCATCACCTCCTGTCAGATGTAACAGTCCGTGGCTTTGTTGCAGGAGCCACCAATATCCTGTTCCGTCAGCAGAAACATCTGAGTGATGCAGTTGTGGAAGTATGAATCTTTGCATTTGAACTGACTGGACTGGAGCAGGGGGGGAGGAGGAAGCAGAGGTTGCATTTTAAATACAGCTGTAAAGTTTTACTTTCATGCTCAAATTTTTAATTATTTCCCTATGAAAAAAAAATCTTAAATGTAGAAGCTTATTAAATTTGTATAATTTCTTAGGATGAGATTAGATAAGCTATGCAAAACTAACACATGTTTTTCTGTATATTCTTATATGCAATATTTGAATTTGCAGGGCACTACTTGAATTTTTATTTTGTTGCTGGTGTAATTCTGCTTTTCATGTCATGGACTTTTTACATGATTTTCTATTAAAGTCTTCAAAAATAAGCTGAGGAACAGATAAAACTGGGTAATAAAGAACATTGCTATTGACTTTCTTTTGATTTAATCAAGAGGTTAAAAAAAATCGAAGAAAAAGCTGTGTCAGTACCAGTAAATAGATACAACTATATAATCGATATCTGGTAACCTAAGAGAGCTGCATACAGGTAACCAACTTAATAAGTTGCAGTGATAATCAAAGAGCTTCTAGGAAAATAAGTGTAAGCACCAAATGTCCCCTGCAAAATCCTGTCAAATAAGTAGCTTTTACTGTGAGCCAGTAAGATGATCACATTCTGGTTATATCAGAGCAGTATCTGACTTTCTGAGAATGGTTAATTCTTTTTTTTTTTTACTATTTGTTGTTTCTTGATATTTTGGGGGACTGTGTGTTTAGATTTAGGTAGCAATATATAGTAGTGTATAGATAAGCAGTTTTATTTATCTGAATGTTTACCCCTGGAATTATATCAAACAGATAGAAGATGCTCATGTACAAATCCATGATCCGGAACTCCGTAAGATCCTGAACCCAACAACTGCTGACCTAAGATTTGCAGACTACTTGGTGAAGCATGTAACTGAGAACAGAGATGATGTTTTCCTTGATGGCACTGGGTGGGAAGGAGGAGATGAGTGGATCAGGGCTCAGTTCAGTGCTTATCTTCATGCACTGCTTGCTGCTGTGCTGCAACCAGGTAGGACAGATACCTTGTCTAGGGACTGGG
Source organism: Athene noctua (assembly GCF_965140245.1). Lineage (NCBI taxonomy): Eukaryota > Metazoa > Chordata > Aves > Strigiformes > Strigidae > Athene > Athene noctua. The sequence continues at coordinate 157,326,922 of NC_134038.1, read as the reverse complement.
ATGAGAGTGGGTGTAATAAGCATTTGCTCTATTGCATTAAATGCATGGCCTGTCGTTAGATCTCCCTCTGTCTAACACTTTATTTTAGGCTGCTTTTTTTTTTTGTCCTTGGCTATCCTTGTTTATTCCTTGACAACCTTATTCCTAATTCTTCACACAGACAGTTTCTTCTTTGACTGTCTCCTTCTCCTTGATGTAATTAAGCTTTCCTCAGAAGTAGAAGTACCTGAAGCACCATATGTGATGAGACTTACAAACTTGGGTGTCTGACAGACTCTATTGCAACCTGCAGTTAATTTTGGGGAATTAATTGGGTTCAGGGAGACATGAAGTTAAGTGGCTGTCTTCAGGAAGTCTACTAGGCTGTTCCATCTCTCTTTCCCTTCCTGCCGTGGTCTTAAGTAGGGATTCACGTAAGTGAAAAGTGAGGCTTTATAAGCCTGCGCTTTCTGGAGCTCAGCATTTTTTTTCTTAACTCAGAGGGAATTCTCTATGTTTCAACCTTTTGTGCATGAATATAACGAAAAGACTCAGTGTTTTGTTTGTGAAAAACATTTGGTTTGTCTAGAACTGACCCTGTTAACTTCATTCTCATCATGATTATTCTCTAGTCACATCAATTGACTAATTCAGATCTTGTTCTGTAGTATTTGTGAGAAAACATGGGATTGAGAACTTGGTTTTACTGTCTGGAAGATGCTAAGTTCTTTGCCTCATAACATTAATACTTTAGGATGATATCAGCCTGGGTCATATGAAATGCCAGGTTTGTCTGGAAACTCGTACTACTTCACTGGCTGGCTCTAAAATGATTTCCTGTACTCCTCAGTGTTTTAACAGGGATGTTGTTTATTCCACAGTAGTTCGTACCACAGTTTTATAGTGGGTTTGGGGTTTACTAAATGAGTAAATGAGTAATAATATAGTACAGAAAAGCCCAGTGTATCTGACCAAGACCAATGCAAATGACGTTTCTGTTCTTAGTTGCTGTGTGGCTATTCTCTCCCCTTCCCTGTCTTTGCCCAGAGAGTAAATCAAGAGGCCTATGTTTGGATGACTTTTTCTTTTTCCCAGTTGAGCTTTTTACTTAAAACTTTATAAATTAATTCAAAGTAAGAAAAGTATTTTTTTCAAGCTTTTTTTTTGATGCTTGTTCTGACATTGAATATTTGGGCCACTTTAAAAAATAATAAAACACTTTTGAAGTGCCCAGTTCTTAGTACTAGAGGTTTAATTGTTGTTGATTTGATAAGAGCCTGGAAAATTTTAACTTTTAAAAAAAAAGGTAATTTATCTTTTATTATGTCTCTAATGAGTCGGAGCAAATTCTTATCTTTATCAGACAACGAAAAGACTTTGTCAGACTTTGGAACAGCTTTTGTAGCAGCCTGGAAAAATACCCATAACTACAGAGTATGGAATAGCAACAAGCATCCAGCTCTTGCAGAGGTAAATTCTAGGTAAGGAAATTTCTTTTTTTTTTTTTTTTTATTTAGCATTTAACATGGATTGCTCCCAGTATGTGTAGTCAGGCACACTGTTCTGTACAATTACAGTGTTCCCCCATTGTTCCTGCTATAAAGCCTTGAGGTTGAAACTTTGGGGCCCTAATCTGTTAGTATAGAAACTGAGTATTTCTGTTCTTCAATACCTTACTCTAATTCTGGGCAAGTTTTATGAAGAAAAATATATCCAGAGACAGGAGAAGTGAAACTTGTTCAAGTTGATTGTTGGCTGTCCCCAGCTATAGAAAGTTTGTCATTCCTCAGGAATTGTCCTCAGATGGTTCTGCTTCTTATTAATTGCTTCCAGGTGTCTAGGGAGTAGCTGTGTCCAGGGTTGTCACTGATGGGGATCAGGGAGAGCTGGCTATTCTATATTGCATCTTCTGTGCTTTGGATTGTTTTATGTATATTTTCACTCAAAGATTAGATGATGCCAGGCTTGGTAACATTGTTGGCTGTGTGTGTGTTTTGTTTAGCATGGGTTATTACTGTACTGCAGGGAGTTTTGTTTGCTTTTTGTTTTGTCAGCTGCTGTAGTCTCAAGAAGGTTTTTCTTTAGAGCTACAAAGCTCTTTTAGTCTAGTTAAGGGATTTTTTTTTTTTTGATCTGTGTTTCTAGAAGGAGGTGCCTTTGCCTTAGTGTGAAAAGATTATTAATATCTGGCCTGTAAACAGGAGGCACCTTACAGGTATTCATAAGAAATCTAAGGTTGAATAGTCACTGGGACCTTGCCTTCTGTAAAGTGGTACAGTAGTGTATCTACAAATGATATTTTTGTTGGTAAGCCACAGAGGAGTACAACCAATAATTGTGTGACATAGATTCATCATGAAAAAATAAATACTTGGGTTTTTCTTCCTCTTCTAGCCACCCATTCCAGGGACAGTACTCTGTATCAGATGTTAAGTTAAGATTATCACAGTAAGTATATAGTACTTCGGTATTTTTATAAAAGTGTGGTCAAATATTAATAACTGTATAACTGTTGCTATGATGAACTAATCAAAATAATTATTTAAATTGGCCCTATACATGGAGCTATGCTCAACATTCTTTTGCAAAACATCACCACATCTAAAGATGGAACGTTTGCCTGAAATAGGGAAGAACAGTGCTGATGCACTACTTTGTGTTGAACTTCAGATAATAGAGCCCTATTTTTTTGCATTGCAATTATAAGGTTTTTGTATATTTATTTTTAAATTGTAAACTAAAGCTGTTAAAGCTTTCATCAGTGTTTTGCTGTACATTGTCTTTAGATCTCATTATTAGGAGAAAACAGTTTTTGGGGTTTTTTTAAATTAGCTGGTTTTTAATAAGCATTTTTCTAAAACGCTCAAAGTTCACTGTATATATACTTGAGACACGATTCAGTTTCTTGAATTTAGAAGCTTAAAATGAGTTTTACATAATCTCTTATTGCACTGCACTCAACTTTAAGTTGGTCTCGGTACTTACTCGCTGGTGTCAGCTCTAAAACTCAGTGGTGTGTGTTATTCCCATTGTTGTTCAGCCTTAACTGAAGCCAGAATTCAGTCTTGAAGTTGCAGTTAACCATCTCCTCTTGTTTATACACCAAGCAAAATACGTTGTTTTCTCACTTAGCTCCGTTGACCATAAAACTTCAGATGCTGGTTCTCTGAGATGGTTGTAAATCAGCAATATATACACGCTGCTGATTCTGTACCTGCCTTGACTGTAGACTGTTATTTTCAGTACCCTGTGAGTAGGCCTAAAACACATGCTAACATAGAACAGCTTGAATAAAAAGGTTCAGACTTCAGCCCACTGAATCTTTTGGTTGCTTTTGCTGACCAATGGCAGATTAAATGTCTGAGTTGGCAATTGAGAATGTAAATGAATCAAGATTTATCTCAAGGTAATTGGTTTCAATAAAGAGCATGTTGATAGCAGGTCTTATTGTTAATGGATGATCTCTGTAGAAAGACTTTATTTGGAAGATGAGGAGGTGTCTATAATCTTTTATTTGCCCTGTTTTTGTGTTTGAAAGGAGAGATACTAACTCTTCTGAGTAGCCTGAAATCAATGTAAAAGGATGAAGTTCTTAGTGTGTCTCTAGTAACTAATATTTTTACAAGAGTGCCTTTATTCTCCAAATGTAACTTTGCTATCAGATACTCATCAAAATTACTTGCTTTTGCAAACTGAGCCTAAACTTGTTCTTGGTGTACTCTGTTCTTTCTGCTTTTTGTATCTACGCTGAAGATTTTCAAATTGGGAAAAGAATGTGGCGTGCTGTGTTAAATTTTGCATAAATGCATTTGCAAAGCCTGAAACATGGACTTCAATGTGACAAGTTATTTAACAGAAGTATGAGTGTAAACTGTACTTGATCAAAAATTTAATCTTAGGGCAAGATACAAAGTAAGCTCTATTTAGAAAAAAGAATGATCGTAACTGTTTTGTTTAAAGTTTGTATATTAGGACTAAAACTTCTCAAAACTACTTCAAATCTGACTTGTAATTTAGAACATAAGTGTATTTTGATAAACATTTAGGAAAGGTATAAACTTTGGGTAAGAATGAACCATGGCATGTTTTGATTCCTGTCTTGCTGTCAGTAACTTTTCTTCTTCTGAGAAGCTTGCTGACCTGATCTCTGTGGATAGGATGCATATAGGAATTATGGGCTTGATCATACAGATATATATACACACAAATATATATATATGTATGCTATGTATATCTCTGTGTATTGATACATATTTTAACTATGTATTTTATTTACACTTGGAAATAAGTCAACTAACAGACTTCAGTATCTCTCTTAGCTCTGTGCAAAACAGTGAACGCGGAAAGAAGATTGGAAATGTGATGGTTTCTACTAGTCGAAATGTTGTACAAACAGGAAAAGCTGTAGGTAAGAAATTTATTTAAAACCAGCTTGCATCTAAGCCGTAAGTTTTTGTGCTGGTTTAAGCCCTGCCGGGGCCGGAGAGCACGTTGCTGTTGCCCCTCCCCCACGCGCAGCCGGTCGGGCTGGAAGTTAAACACAGACCCGGGCTAAAGTAACAAGGAATTTAATACAACAGTGTGATAAAACAATCTGAACAACAACAGTAGCAATGATAACAACAATAAACAGCAATAACAGTGAACAAAACAAACGATATACAGAGAAATACCGCAAAATGGTCAGGGAACAGGTTCCTGCCACCAAGCCCACCAAAGAGCAAGTAAAAAGGTTCCGCCCCTGGACCTGACGCCAGCATGGTATGAATAACCCGGCTGGAGATCCCTTCCCACTCTCTCTCTGCTGGGGAAACCTAACCCTATCCTAGTTGAACCAGGACAGGGTTTTTTTGAGAAACATATCTCACATATTTTAATCCAAGTGTACTTTACAACATACATACAAAACAGCAGCACTTTGAGGAGTAAAGCTGCTGATTGAGGCCCTGTATATTGTGTAGTGGAAAGAAAAGCAGCTAGACAAATTAGTGTAAATTCCTTTTCCAGTGTGGGCTGGAGGTGAACGTGGGAAGAGATGTTCAGGTGAAAGCTTTCATGTGATCTGGAAATGCTCAGACCACAGCACCACTACCTGCATTGAGCTATTCTCATTTTTATATCACTTTGACTGAAACTACCCAGAGATGGTCAAAATCAGAGGAAGACATTGCATCAGTTTTTGCACGTTTTGCAATAGTTTGTAATTTTCTGGAAAAGCACTTGTACTTGAACTGGGGCAACATCATATTGTTGTCTGGCAGTGCAAGATAATGTGAGTTCACCCACTGAAGAATCTGATAGTTGTTCTTCAGTAGCTTTGCAAAACATTGTTTAGCTTCTTTTATTCCATTGGAGTCTTTCTACTCTTTTTGCTGCTGTATACTCTGGCAAGGAGTGTCTTTTGGCCTGAAGTCTAGCAAGCCTTCCAGGGCAAAGGACAGCATAGGCCATATCTGCTGAGCTACTGTGTTCAAATTCTTTGAATATTTTCTGACACAGACTCCAGACTTGGATTTTATTTTCCAAACTGGACAACTGATTGTGTATGGTTTTTTTATATTTCTTTGTAGTAGCTCAGTAATGGTAACACTATGCTTTGACCTTTCTCTTGTGTTGTAACGCAGGTCAGTCAGTTGGAGGAGCCTTCACAAGTGCGAAATCAGCCATGTCATCGTGGTTTTCCACTTTTACGCAGTCAACCCAAAGCCTCGGGGACTAAATTACGGTTTTGCACAGTGCTGCTAATATTTCAGGTGCAATGCTTTCTCTGAGCTGTAAAAAGACTGCTCCGAAACGTAGGAGTAGAGATTAAATACCCAGGACCAAAACAAAGTATAAGGTTGCTTGCAAGCAGACATGGAATGTCATCATTCAGTTTCACTAGAAATATAGAAGAATGGTGAGTGTCTCCATACAATGGGATGGCATTTGCAGTATATTGGTGGTATTTAAAATGACTACTTTTCTTTAAAACTGAGCCTTTATAAAGATACTAGTAAACAAGGCTTGTTGCAAGCCAAATGTGTTTGACTTTAGATTTGTACATTTTCTTGGATGTTGATAATATTTATGAAAACTAGTTATATTTTTCAATCCGAATAGCCAAATATTTGTGAAATCTTGTTAGAAATAAGCAGAGTATAAATACTGATTCCTCTTCCAGGTTGGATTTGAGAGCATCTCTGCGAAAAGTATATGGTGGAAACCCTGAAAGGGTTCCAAGCCAGGTAGAACTTTCTCGCTTTCACATGCAAACTAAAATCAGCGGGGTGCAGAGTAAGACTGGCTGACTTAAGGTGTTTTTTTCCTTTCTCCTCTGTAGCCATGTACAGTTGTTTGCATTAATCTGTCTTTAGCTTTCTTTATGTCCCCAAATCTGTGTGACAGTTACAAAATCAGTATTTTTCTTGATGTTATGCAGTAGACCTTCATAACTTTACATATGTGTTGGCTGTGCTTTTACATGAATGGGATTCCAGTAGGAGAGACCTCTTCAAGAGAAGTATTACAAAACCATTCTCCTGAATTGGGATTGGATCACAGACAGTTTTCTGAGGTCTTGTTGTATTTAGGATGTAATTACACAATCAACGTAGTTACATACCTAGGAATACAAATACTAAAAATGCCTAAAACTAGCACAGTAGCAAACTGTGTGGTGTGCTTTTTTTTTTTGCCAGTAATGAAGACTCTTCCAAACGAAAATCAGCTGTATCTATTTTCTGTGTCGACTCAGGGAATGTTCTGTTTGGATAACTACTTTTTCATACGGAAAGTAACACTAGAATTGAGAGAGTAACTGAAATGGCTCAGTTCGTATCTTTGTGTGAAGAAATATAATAGTTTATATGAAAAGCTGTGGCGTAATGGTGTATTTTCTATGTAACATGCCTGTGGTGTCTTCTATGTGCAAGCAAATTCCACTTCCTACATTTCCTGATTCTGAGAGAGATTATCTCCTATTTGCTGAAATGTGTGTGCCTCTATATGCCTTCTAACATCCTCACATGATAGCTGTTAACATTTTCTACATTACATTATCCAATGTTCCAATTTCCTGCAGTAAAAGGCGCTCAGTTTATTGCCTCATCAGTATCGGTCAGCGTTTTGCCATGTTCTTTTCTGGGGCCAAGATTTCAAGTCATGGTTATTTCTTCTCTTCCTCAAATAAAATATGGCAGCTCTATAAGAGAGAAAGAAGAAGGCTTGAATGTAATTTGTTCTAAGAAATTAAGTTCTAATTTCTGTAGGTGCATTTGAAAAGCTAATAGAAAAGGCACACTTGTATCACGTAGTTACTGTTGAACAACTTAGGTTTTAGTTTTAATTGCTTCAAACAGCAATTCAGAAACACAGAATCTGGTTTAAAGCCTTCATTAATTTTTTTTTTCAGGACAAGCTAGATAGAATGGCCATGGAAAACTTGAGAGTATACAGCTAGTTTGAGTACTTTCATTTGAGAAGGGTGAAAAAAAGGCCGCTAAAGCTCTGCTGATGTACTGCTTCTGACATACAAGTAAAATATACCTGTAGAACTGCAACTATTGCTCGTGGTCTCTGTGTGTATTTGTGTATCTCCTAAAACTTATGTTCTTTTCTGTTTTATTCCACAGCTCTGTAATAGACATATCTTTTCAAAGACTAAGTAATACTTGATATGCAGAAAGAGCTCTGGTGAAATGGCTAGGCCTGCTTTTAGTCATTATCAGTCTAGAGCTTTCTGATTCAGCATGCAGATAAAAAAAATAACTGAAAATAATCACTTGCTTTTGTGAAATATAGCTAACATATTATCTGCAGTCTGGAATTTAAGGGGTCAGGCTTCATGTTGTAGTGAAGACTGAATAAAGGTGCATAAAGGATTTAAGCACCCATAAAATATCTTCAGCAACTTAAGGCACACAGAGGTAGAATTAGGCTTAGGAGCTCACAATGGTGAGTTCCAGGAGCCGGGTATTTACATGTATAAGGTATAGAAACAGGACCTTCAAGGATCCCTTGTCAAAATTCTTGTCTTTGTCTCCTCTGTTGGGAGATAATGGACATGTGAGCAATCCTACACATATGCACACCTCAGCAAGGACATAGAACAAAGAACTCAGCAGCCAACTCCAGGAGATGGGTTGGGCGGAGAAAGACATTTGAGTGTGGCGCTTATTATCCAATCGTGAAAAGGCCTGAAGCGCGTGGACAAAGCTAACTGTCCAGTCATAAGGATTGTACCACGTACCGTTCGCGTGCACAGGAGAAACCTATAAAAGGGCTTGCTTACCTTCAATAAATGGGCATTGCTTGATCATACCGGTCGTGTGCGTGTCCATAGCTCCCGCACTCCTCACCCGAGTTTCTTCTGTAGAATTCTCCTATGCCTGAAATTTGTATAGCCAATTTTGTTTAGCTCTTTGCATTCCCCTTATTCCCACACTGGCCCAGGGATACTAGAAAGCTGACTACTTTCTTGGTAGATTGATCAGGGAAGGCAGAATGAGGTGCCCTCTGAAGTGCTCAGCTGATGCACAGCTGCTCACTGTTTTGTACAAGGACTCTGTTATGATACTTCTCTTACAGGCAAGACAACCAGACAGACCTTTCTCTGCAGTCTTTCCCACTGTCCCAGCTGCCTCTGTTGTGGAGCCAAACACACAACCTGATTGAGAGTATTCTCCTTTCTTTACAAATGATAGAATAAGAAACTGGTATTAATTTTCAGTCTTTTTAAAAACTAGCATCCTGCTAGCAAGTTGGACTGTGACTCATACAGTGATTAAGACTCATGCAGCGGGTGGACATGAAATGATCTTCATGATATGTGGTCTTCATTTACATGTATGTTTGCTCTTTGACATTTGCTTAAACTTACTTTTGGGCTGTGGGAAGGCATGCAGCCACTGAGGTTCATCTAAGCTCATGTAGTCCTCTTAATTAAATGGTTGTAACCTCTTTATAGTTAAATCCAATGCAAATGCAGGTTATTTTCCTCCCCTCTGTTTTAAAAGTGCAAGCATTATTACTTAGAAAAATTTAGACAGTCAACTTCCATTTCAAAGACCCCGACATCCCATTTCTGCACTGTAAGAAACAGTCCTAAATGATTTGGTGATAGTACCTCTAATGAGTCAACCGTGAAGCTGTTGTTACAGCTCTGTCATGATGTATTTTGCAAAGGTATTTCTGGCTGTCGATGTGCAGCATGAACTGACTTGCAGATAATACAGTAGCACACTTCTCAACTTTCCTGCATCAAAGGCATCAACCTCTGCTGCTTCTATGTGCCAGCATTTGAGGAACTGCCTATTAGGTGTAGATATAAGTCCCCAAAAAACCCCCACAGGACTAAATATTGTTGACCTAATACTTCATTTGACTAAAATGTTCAGCATTTTTCATGGCATAACCTCAGTTCCTGTGCACATCTGACACAATTCCTCAAATATCACAATGTAATTATCTTTAGTGTTCTAGTACGTTGCATTTGTTCGACCTTGTACATCTGTTTTAAGCACCTTTGTAATTAATTTAGTATTTTGCCTAAACAAGCTTATGATTTCCATACAAATTACTACTAAGCAGAGAAACTAATGTGGCAGTATTTAGTTGTAAAAGTGAAGGCATGAATGCAGTTTTTAAACATAGAAACTCTCGCTTGTTAATTGAACATACAAGTAATGTGTTTGATTTTTCTTGTGCTGCTTGAAAAATAAATACATCCAGCCTGTTTCAAGTTCTGTCTGCTGAAAAAGATGTATTATTTTAAGAAATTAATCCCATCAGAAGACACTTGCAGGCTTCTGGTTTTGATACTGGTAGCAGCTTGTAAATACACTGGCAGTCTCTTTGAAATTTATCTTCCACTTAAACTGATTGTGGATGTCGCTTTCTGCAAGAGGATCTTCCAGTGTGACTTCTTATTCCTTATTGGGTACTACTCATTGTGAATTGATTCAAGTCGTCTTTTACATCAAGATCTTTAGGTATGACTGAAATTGATGTAGATTTAGCTTCAGAATAGTACATAGTTCATGTGGATTGTGACATCTAGTCCAAATGAGGATGCTGAGTAAATTAACTGCTGTATATCCAGTTCTGTGCTATAGTGAGCTATTTTAAAACTTAAAAACTTCTGTCACTGTACCTAGCTGAGAATGATTTGGTAAGTTGCTATTTCTAGTAGGAGAAAACTTAACTGCCTTGAATAATATTCAGATGTGAATTAGATGAAGCTTATGTTTAGAAAACAGTTGCAATTCTATAAAATTCCTTAAAATTTTCCTGATGGTATGCAGGTGTTGTCTCAAAATCTCAGTTCTTTTACCTGGTGTGCAATGAACTGACAACCACAGTCAAGATAACTTGTTTAATCCATATCTGTGCAGAGATGGGTGCTAGGTGGTAATTCCACAAAGCCAGCACACTGCACACAACATATTTCTACACTTCAAACTACACAAATACACGTTTACTGTAATGACTGGTGGGTAGTTTCTTATCATTTTGTTCCTGGTTAGTTAACAACATGCCTCCTCTCGATTTAAAGTCATGGGATCCTCTTTTTCAACTCTGCATGTTCAGTGAGGAAGGGTTGTCCTGGTGGGGGGCTTTTCCCCCCTCGAGGGTAGGTTTTCACTGTGTTAATGAGGAAAGCTCACTCATGGTTCAAGTAGTTCTCTCCTTGGTTCAATTGGCCGCTTTTGTTCCTGTACACTTATCTTGGCATTTCCCTGTTTGATGGTTTTATGGTGTCCTCTGCTGCACTTACCTCAGTTAGTGTTGCTTTTTCAGGGTCACTCGGTCAGCTTTAACAGTTCCTTGAACAATTCCTGGCATTCTTTCACAGCCCTCCTTTGGTCATTTTATTAATAAAGATGTAACACAAGTAGTTGTGCAAGCACACTGAAAGATAAATTTACATGGTCTTGTTTATGCAGTGTAATTTTACTTCCTTGCAGGTATTTAGTTTTCATCAAAAAGGGCAACATGGAGAGTACACTACATTATTGTACTATGAATAAAGATGTATGACAAATTGCTTCATGGTGTTTTGAGTCTTTAGTACTATAGTAAAGGAGAGACTGACTTAAAGGTGGCACAGAGCTTTCATTCTTTGATGTTTCTGGTCTTGTGGGGAATAAATATCTGTACACAGGTATCTTAATGATGCAACCTGGAAGTCTAACTGTCTTGAGTCCTTTGAGATAGGCAATTTTGAACCTAATCATACATTGCTCCTCTTATACTAGTCTAAAATCAACTGCTAGAAAATAAGGTATTTTTGTTACTTCCCTGCCTGAATTTATTGACTAATATTGATGAAAGCATAATTACTATTTGCCTCAATAATAGCAGGGAACATCCACTTCTCAAAAAAGAGGAGAAAATCTTCTTCTCTTGTCTTAATCTAAATCACCAAGGAAACAGCACTGCTTTCTAGATCAGGTGAGCATGAAGAAAATCAAGTAAGAGTGTTTAGACTGAAGGAAAATTATCTAAAGTGAAGGCAGATGTAAAGGTATTTTGTCTTAAAAACATATGTGGAATAACATCACTTGCATACTATGTGAAACAGATGGAAAATACTAAAGAAGCAAACTCAGTCTCTCATTTCTAAATTCAGAGACTTTAGAAATGCACACAGAAACACAGTGGAGAATTTAAAAGTTCAGGCATATCAGAAAGTGGCAAAATAATGCTGAGTTTAATGTATTACCTAATAGGATCTGTGGTTACCGAGTGATAAATTGTGTATGGATTTGATGTGTGTAATGCTGTGCCAAAGAGCTGATGGAAGAATATGTCCAATCTTAAACTGTGGAAACTGCTGCTGAATTTTTTTTTCACTTCAATAGAAACATGTTCTGAGTCAAATTAGCTAGCCCTACCTCTTGCCCTTCTTACATAAAATCTCAGCATCAAGATTTAGCTTGATGTTTAGCACATCATCTGGCTAGACTTTAGTCTGCATTTTTAGAACCTGTTTACTGCCTCTTTGGTCATATTGAACCAGCAGAGCACATGTATGTATTCAGTGGAGTTTACTATTTTAAGAGTTGAAGCCATGTTATGTTTCAGATGACCAGTCACACTTTAGCACCTCAATACTGGTGTCATGTACAAAGCCTAAACCCTTCCCTTGCTGAAACAAAAGTACCTACCTAGTTTCACAAGTTAGGCCAAGCCACAGCAGCACTACGTGTTTTAGAGCAGAAAGCAGGCACAGAGATGACGTTACTGTTTCCCCTTCATGCCTGTCCCGTCTTTGCTGTTAGTTCTTTCTTCCAGGTCAGAGTTTCTGTAGCCCAGTACTGACCCAGGTCTGGCTGTCAGCTGCTGGCTCAGGCTGTTCACCTCCCAGAACCTGGGAGCTGTGTGAAGATGTACACATTTCATACAGCCTGCCTCCCACTGTCAGGAGGGATCCCTGTGTTTTACTCAGTCTGTTAGTACTCCTCCTCCTCCCAGTTACAAGCTCTGTGAGTAAGAACTCTGCCTGGCTGAATTATACGCGTGTAAATGTTGGAGGAGGGAGATATTTTAAGTAATTCTGGAGTGGAACTAAACAGAACTTTGTCTGGCTGATGTTGAGCATGAAGTAGAAATAAGCTGGTTTTAAGGATGAGCCTGTTTCAGTCTGCCTTATGTAGGAATCCAGACCCAAAAAGAAAACAATTTGAAGGTAGCTGTAAATAGGAAACAGAGGAAGAACACAAGCCTGCTCCCAAGTCCAGTAGTCTGCAGATTTGCCCACAGGTGGTCCTTAGCTGGTGCTGGTCATCTTAACAGAAGCACTGAGAAGTGAGGAATGTTGCAGAAAGCAATGCTTCAAACTAGGCAGTGCTTTAAATTGTAAAAAAAAAAAAAAGAACAATCTTTAGTATTTTCTCAAATTACTTTCCCCCAAAGTGAACTATCCATCTAACCTTGTTCTCTGTAAAGCTTGACACAGTTCACTGCCCCTGATCTGACTGGCTCCCCTAGAACAAAAATTAAACTTGCAATTAGAATTGTACTTAAACAACTGTAAAAATCATTGGATGCATTAAATATTAGCAGAGGCTAGGTCCCTCCTTTTTATTACTTCAGGCAGGGGGAACTGAAGCTATGTAGGACTAACTTAAAGTAGTTCTACCAGCAAAGCAGCAAAGTGTTTGCAAATACCACAAAGCTTGAGGACATACAGAGTTGATTCAATGAACCTTGTATGTGAATGTACTTCAAAGCCAAGCACAGGCTGAACAGGCTAGTATTAAGCTGAAGCTTTGTAGTAAGATACTAGTTTGGAACTCTGTGAAGGCTTTAATCATATTCACTCTATTTATGAAAGGAAAAATGAATTTTTTTCAGCTGTTGTCTTTGTTCCCACATAGATCTTTCTCTCACTGTACCACCAGTGACCATTTCCAGGCACATGATGCTTTGCCTGCACAGTTTCCTTCTCAAATTATGCAAGGAAAGAATTCAGACTTGAGAGTAGCATTTGCCAGCTGTGTTTTCCTTCAGGGTTGAATAACAACTGCAGCAACTAGTTGTATAAGCGAGCAACTAAAAGAGAGGCACTGGAGAACAGTTCAACACAGGGCTAGTCTTTAAGTACTGTATTATTGACAGTAAATTAATTTTAAATAAGGTACTGTATCTTAGACCATATAAAATACAAAAAATGCAAGCAATATCTAGAAACAATATAAAAATACATAAAAAATGCAGGCTAGCAGGAAGTCATGTAGACTATCAGTATCTGAAAATATTTTCCTAAATGGATAAAATCAAGGACAGTCCTTCAGGTTCTGCAAGGCAACTTTGACCTACAGCCACTACAGTTTAGTCACCTAATTTGTAGTCAAATTTACTTTGAAATATAAACAGACCTACCAGCAGGATCCCAAGTTGCTTCTCCCCTCTTGGATAAGCAGTTCAGGTGTTTTTTAAAAAACAAAAGTGACAACAGTGGTAAGTGCAAACATGTTATGTCATCTTAATAAAAAAAATTAGTAACTTGCCTCTTTCTGTTGAAGCCATTGTTATTCTGGGTCCCATAAATCCCTACATGATAGAAAATGCCAAAGCATTAGGAAGAGTGTTATAGAAGGCAGGTTTCTTATCTGAAGTCCCTTTTCCAGTCAAACCTTTAAGAATTGTACAAGACAAAACATTTTAAATCCACTTGAGACCTAGCCACAGAAATACACAGGTGTTGTCTTTGTTGAAAAATGTATTTACTGGAATAACGAACAGAACTACAGAAAAGCCAGCAGCAGTCTGGGTGAGGGAGTAAATAAATGTGCTCTTGCTATTAAAGACTGAAAATAGGTCTCATCTTCTGAGCTTCTGGAAAGATTCCTCATTACCTCCTTAGTGGCTGTTATCCTTCCCTTTTAGCAGAGCAGAATTTGTCCCATGACAGGAGAAGTGCCGATTTACAAAAATCATAGTGGGGGATTCAAGTTCCATATAAGCCTACCACCTAATTTCCAGCTTTCACTGCCCCATAAGCTCAGTCAACTACTGTGTTTGTCTCCAGGCTTTTTGTAGCTTAACCCTTTCAGGTTGTCTTTAACAAACTACTTGCTAGCAGCAGGTGTGTGGTGGGAGGGTGTCATAACAGTATCAACTACCACCAGAAAGGACGCTCAAACTCAGTTGGATTCAGTCTTTTTTAATAAATTAATGTCATTCAAAATACAGTGCCAGAACATGATGCAGCTGAACATGCTAGTAAGGTTTGTCATGAAGCACCTGTGTTCATGTTAGATTGGCGGCGCCCCGCTACTGCTAGTGGTTCCTGGGATTAATGCCAGAGCAGCACTAGTCATCTGCTCTCCTGCACGCAGAGCACAGGATATTCCTGAACAGTATGCTCCCCCCAAAGTAAAAAACCTGACAGCTAAGGGGTATCTCTACACAATCACACTACAGTAATGCTTGTTATTAAATTAACAGAAAATAAAGACCTGGTTAATCCACACTAAAACTTTGTTTTACAATGGAAAAATACATCAGCAGCAGGAAGTAATATACATGAGCCAATGTTACTGTAATACAGAATGTGGAGACATTTACCGATTAAAGCTCCACACAGACCCGCACTATGAGGGCTGACAATCCCTATTGCAAGCCCAGCAACTTAAGTCCACACCTGGTAAACTACCAGCTGCTTGGAAGACCTGTATTCTAAATAGACAGGTATAAGTTAGTGAAAATAGAATACATGCACCTAATAATACAGCTTGACTGAACCTGCAGTCATTTTGCCCTGCATGTTACCATACAATGGAAGATCTACCCTTCCTACCACAGGTAGATCCATGGGATTTGTTTCTTTTTCTTTTAATGGCATTACTATACCAACATGGATATTAGTATTAAGTAAGTGCAGCACAGTCCTTTAATTAGGCCACACTGACAATTATATAACTAGCACTTGAGTAGAATGTCCAGAAGTAGTTCAAATATAACTGGAAGCTACTTTCAGAAGAGTTGTGACATCATCCTAGAAACAGTAACTACTTTTTTCTGAAGCTAATTTTCCTGAACGGAGAATTCATAGAACTAGAAAGTAATTCTTTAGACAAGTCAGATGCTTAAGCTCATGATATACATATATGTTTCTCAATTACCAGATAATAGTATTTCAGATTATGGAAGCATATCTGCTCATTTTACTGATTCATACTGAATGGCGGCAAGTGTTAGGTAGGGCCTAAAAATACAACTCATGAAGGACAGGTCTGGCATTTCTGTTTCCAGACCTGTTCTTTCACAACCTTTCCTTTCAAGGTAACTGAGCACAGGATCGGCTGTGCAGTCTAATCTGGGAGCTATACGGGTGGCAGAGTAACCATCTCCCCATCCAGCTCAAATTCATCAGCTCCATCTGGTGAGAAGAGGTACGTTGGAGGTTTCCATGGGGACTCTTCAAGGCAGGATGGATACAGCTTTCCCACAGTGCACCGGAAGTCCTTCCCCAAGTCCCACAGCACACGTTCCGATATATGCTGCCTTAGGAACCAGCGATCGAGTTCCAGGTCATACTGGTAGGTGGCATACTTGGCCCTCTCGTTCATATGGGTTTCTCGTATAAAGACGCACAGAGAATTAGAGATGACAACGGCTCGAACGCACGGGTCGGAATACCGCTTGGCAGGGATGTTGGCTGCCATCCTCCACTCGTTTTTATTCACGTCGTAGATTTCCACAGTGACGGAAGACCCATCTACAGTACTGCTTGGGAGCCTTACACCAGAATTGCTGGCAATATGCAGTCCGCCAATATAGAAGATTTTGTCTCCAAAAGCAGCAGCTGAAGCAAAACACCTACTTGTTTGTCTCATAGCCATTTCTACCCAAGCATCTGACCTGGGGAAGTAACAGTACATCAAGTTGTGTGTCATGACGTAAATGCAGTTGTGAACAGCCACTGCCGTGCTCCATTGCCACGCGCAGGGCAACGGGCTTACCATGGTCCACTCATCCTTCTCGGTATCGTACCTCTCCACAGTTCTCCTGTTGAGCTCTCCACCGACGCTGTCCCCTCCAATTGCATAGATGTATCCTTCACAGCAGACCAGGGATGGCTTTATACGAACAAAGAGCATCGGTGTCTTTGGAAACCAAGTGTTTTGCTGTGCATCAAACCAGTAAAAGCAATTCACAGTTCTGAAGGCAGCCTGGAGTTTGCTGCTTTTACTGTGATTAGTTTTCGTGTTTTTCAGAGGGACTTGCCCACCCGCTATATAGATGTCATTATCGGGAGTTACCAGCGTCCCAACCTTATGCAAGTCAGCCGGAGGGCTGCACAGTTTGTAAACTTTTTCTGCCTGGGGGCTATAACAGACAGAAGAATAAAGACTACCAGGGTTTTCAGCAGCAGCTTCAATGAAAATCATCATCTCCTCTTTCGTCATACCAAGTCGGGGCTTGAAAAACTTAGGCATGGATTTGTACAGTCCTTGCACCACCACCGATTTATCATTGGGTGGTAAGCCTTGGAACCAGGCTCTCTGTGTCACTTCTGAAAGTGCATCGATTCGGATTTGGCTAAGAACAGAGGACAAATACTGCGATCGTGATTCTGTGTTGTACTCCAGCCACAACATAGCAGCTTCACGAACTGTCTCCTCCTTTTCCACATTTAAATTGTCACTGCTTAAAATATCTATCAGTAGATCATGTGACAGTTGCATGAAAGCCTCCTGGTGGTACACAGCTGTGAACTTGTGCTCTACCATCCTTTTAGCACTCTGTTTTAACTCTTCACAGCTGAAGAGATCAGCAAAACTTAACAGACGCACACAATTTTCTGCATTAATTTTTTTGATTAAGTATTCTCTACACTGCTGTAACACATCATCTACCTGTAATGCAAAGAAAAAACACACTCAGTATTACTGCATACAATCTATTCCTTCACATACCTGCAGCAAGGAGAAGTACCCGCATTTAGTGCCGAACAACAGAGCTTAGGCCTGGAATACTGTACATACACAGAAATACAGCCGTGACTTACTCGGCTGCCCCATACAGATCAGGTACATCACATCATTATGTCTGCTGGAGAAACTCGTTTTCTGAATGTCAGAAGTGCACTGTTTTACATCCACCCTCCACAGGGACCGTAAAGCGAGGAGGGATGGGTACAGGAAACCTATCTGGCAAGCAACTGCTGTCTGTACTGAGCAAAGTGAAGAAGGGTATTTTGAAATGACTAAACAGAGAAGACTATTTAACAAGAAAAAAAAAAAGGTTCAGAGATTAGCAGCAGTTATTTCATACTCAAAATAAAACACTCCTACCTGTAAAAAGCAGGCCGTTTCATAAAGCTGTTCTACTGTGCTGTCACTTATTGCCAAGTTACCCGTGTATGCATAAGTTATGATAATCTGTAAAGTGGCTGCATCCACATTCCTCAGGTGTACATGGGTTTGTTTACTTTCACTTAGTCCACTCATGAACATGGCTCTGAGGAGAAATATACACATTAAGACAAGGATCAACAGTAAGTACAGCAATCTTAAATAGTCACCCATAAGTCTTCAGCGATTACACTCCAAACGGTGAACAGCCTTTTTGGTTGCCTGTTTACAGGTGTTTAGTATTTACCTTAGGCTACCATCTAGTATTTAAGCCAAAGCATTTGTGCAGAACATCCACAAAGTACCATCAGTGCCTTCTGCAGAAATATTTTATATTTATGCAAACTCTCTAGTGTTAATCAGCAGAGCACTCTAATAATTTTAGAGTTTTAATGACAAAATCTAAAACTTTTTCTATGTTAGGTTGATATTGAGAGGGAAGAAACATCCTTCAGAAAATACTGCTGAAACATACACATTTAGATCTTAGATTCTAAAACAGAAATAGCAGATTTACAGAGTGGACTGAGCTAAGTCCTATCAAAAAGCATGCTCCTCTGGGAGGAGAAAATTAGCTCAGAAAATGGAGCAAGGACTAGCACTCCATGAAGTATTTCTTATATACCATTCATAATAATATGCAGTAAGCTTTTAGTTTGTAGACAAAAATCAGTGACACAAAAAACTATCAGACTCAACACGGTTAAGAACTCACTGGCTTCTAGTAGTGTAAACCAGGTACGTGGCAATTTTCTTAAAATGGGGGACACTGATTTTAAGAGCTTTGTATTAATTCAGGTTTGGTATTTAAGGTTGCACTGAAAATTCAGCTCTAGGCTCTTTGTATTTATTTGGGGCTTTTTAGGGAAGATAGGAGAGAAGTTAGAAGGGACAGTGCAGGCACCCTGCAGTCCTGCCCCCAGAGCAGAGGTGAAGGGGACATGGAGGTACACTCCCTAAGCAAAGCCATTCCAAGAAGCATCTGACAGCACAACAGTGCCCCACCACCATTCCCTCCTCCACCCCATCCCCATCTCTCTGCCTTCTAAGCTCCTTAACTCAGGGCAACTTGCCTTTTGGGAAGCATCACTGACTGGCCAAGGGAGTAACAACTTGCCATGCAGCTTTTTTAAGGTTAGCAAGACAGTACAAGTGCCAGCAGAGACTCCTCTTCATAGAAAGGAAGAGGTGGCTGTTGGAGAACCTGGCTCTGGTGTGTGGTGAGCGGGCTGTGCCGGAGCTGGGTAGCCGCAGCACAGTGTTCGAGCACCAAGATGGAAGATAAGTGGGCTGCTGTCATGCACAGTGGCTGGATCACACTAAGAGATCCTTTTCTCTTCTTCCCCTTCTCCCCACAGCCTCCTTTGGGGCTATCAATGTTTCATAATAAAGCTAAATTTAGGAAGCTGAGCATCTTTTTGTAAAGTAAAGTAGAGAAGAAAAACAGAACATGACAAAACCACAAGCTTGATAATTCTTTTAACCAGTGCCAAAACCTCATTCCACAAATAATAAACAAACACATATGAGAGATCTGACTGCATATTCTAATGCAGCACGCTGCGTGGACTCACAACAGCTTTCCAACCTTATGATTAGCCACCCACATTAAATCTGGCCACATTTCCAGTGGCTGTTATTTTACAGACTGTTGGAACTATGTCATCTGCACAAGGCCAACAGCAATAATCATTATCTAGTGATCACAGTACTTGTTGCTAAAAATTGTACCACGCTCATCTGAGATGAAAAAATTAATACAAGAAGCAGCAACAAAAACTTCTGTGAAAGTAATAAATTAATCCTTGAATAGTTCTATGCAAGAAAGCAGCAAAATACAGAAAACATCTTGGAAATGTTCTGTACAGTGAGCCCGTCTCAACAAGAACACAGAATTTGCAAATCTTCCCTTGATTAAACAGGAGAGAAGTTCTAATACTTCCACAATGCATCAGGAAGGTAAAACATGCATGGATATCACCAAGACTAGTTTCAAGCTTCAAAATTCCTTCCAGCCAGCCAGATTAATTACACTGTGTTGCCAATAAAAAGTGATTAATCACTGCAGAAAATTCATGGTGCCTCATCATCTAGGACTCACTATGACGGTATCTGCAAGAAGTAGTAGCAGTCGACATATCTTATTAATAAAATCTTTTCAAAACACAGAAAACAGGACACCTGGAAAGCAGGAGCCACTGAATTTAAAATTTCAACAGCATCTCAGTGGAGGAAAAAAAACAAACAACCCCCCACACAAAAAAAACCTGTTGCAATTGCAACAAGACTCAGGCAAGAGAAGAGTTTGTCTTCTTTGCTGAGCAGAACACCCAGATGATTCGGAAAGAGAAGCCATGAACTTGCACAGCAATCCCTACTTTTAGCAGAGGCTTCTACGAAACTACAGCTAATGAACACGACAATGGAACTCCCACAGCAAAGTCTCAATAATCCCCTCTTACCCTACCTTGGAAAATAAAAAAGATTAAATATTTAAAGACCAACTATGACAAATAAAGAAATTTACTAATCACTCAACTCCCTAAATAAATGACCCATCCAAGTGTGATTTTTTTTTTTTTACCACTTACTGTAAAAATTACAGTACCTATCCAGACTAAGTCACAAGATGCTGGAAAATTTATTTTACTCTTTTGTTGTTGGTAAGTAATGATATTTAGGTCTTTTACTTACTTCACTGATCTTTAAAACTCTCTGCAACACATTAATTGTTAATCAGTTAAGAAACATTACACTCAAACACAGGTATCACAGATTTTCTAGAATTAACAGATCCTAGTTTGAATACTTACCTGAAATACGAGCTGCACGTTGCAAGAACCATCTTATGGCAGGGAAATTCGGTGCCCTCAACAATCAACACTATGTCAGTTAGCAACTGCTGTTCATAAAAGAATTTTAACTGCTCCAGCAAGGATACAGCATACTCTGTATTTATCTGCCTCTCGTCCTGGGTAGACATGACTGTATTCCATTAATATTTCCAGGACCAGAGAGAAAAGTCAAGATCTTTTTGCCAGAGAAAGGTCAGTTGAGTAACCAGGGAAGAAATGGCAGGAGGTCTGTAGGTCTGTAGCCTTCAGAAGTGATAGGTTTAAAAAGGCAATGTTATCTTGGACTGCTGAATCAATGTTTCAGACTCTGACCTACTATTAGGTCATCATGCCTTGACTTGATGTCACAATCTGTTCAGAGACTTTCAAGAGTGTCTCCAGAGCTCCTGTTGAGATCTATGACGCAGCAAATGAATGAGCAAAAGTGAAGTCTGAGGTAGATTTCGTGGTAACATCTCGTGATCAATGGCTGCACTTGAATGACTGAAAGCAGGAAAATAAAATTAATTTACACATTAGAGCTTTTTCAAAAACCTTTCATAGTTACCCCTTAAAAGTAATTGCCTAACAAACTTATTTCTAAATTAGTACTCAATTATTTGCACTAAAACCCTCATAGAGGAAAAAAATTAAACTAGTATTGAAGAGAAATGAAGAGCAGAATGGTTTGTATATTAATTCTTATCAAGACCTAGACTCATGAATGAAGATAATTTAGTCAACACAGCTTCTAAAGCTGGAGTTAAAATGAGGTTCAGTAAGACTTTATACGTCTTCCAAGAATTACCCAGTTTTCTCACTGAGTACAGCTGTGCATTTCCTTTAACCATTTATAAGACATCCACATTTTTTTTCATTTCCATATTAAACAGCTACTTTTTCATCTTCTGTGGTTTTACCAACTTTAAGCTTATCAATACCAGGCCACTAAAAATATAAACGTAGTTTCTTCAACATTCCATCATTTTCCAACTAACTCTCAACATCAACCCATTTATTTCACCTTTGGCACTCTACTAAAGAACAAACAGAACCACAGCTAAGGATTAAAAAACCTAAACCTATATTCCCAAAGCTTATTTGATTCATCTTCTCTGTGTTTCACCTATTAACAATCCACATTCCATTTTTTTTCCTTCCAAGTCATTTCCAAACAGCCATGACTGCTGCAGACAGGAGAAAAGTAAAGAGGTAAGAGGAGCAAAGGGATGCTGGAATAGCAGGGGTTAACACACTTGGAGTGGTTAAAAAAGCAATGACCACAGGCCACCAACGTCTGGTTTCTTGTTTGAACATTTCTTGTCCTCTTAAAAATGGGGTCAAGTTTTATCTTATCTTCCACGTAAACACAGAAACATAATTAAGAATGGGATAGTTGTGACAGCAAAATCACCACCACAAAGGACACCTGATTACCACATCTACCAAATACTTCCAGATTTATTTAATCTTGCAGCTGCTCTTTTGTAGTCCAAAATCGAGGAATAACCAGGGACAGTCTGTCTACTGTCCAAGACATCACTATTCATTACAGTCCACAATGAATGGTGGTGAATGCAGAAATACCTTACTTGAAAGGACATCCTTTAAATTCAACCAAAAATATACTATTTAGTGTAAGATAAAGGTTGTAAATACCTGCCAGTCATAGCAAAGATCTGCTATTTCAACAGAGCACCACCTGCAACATAATTTAACATTCACTCATTGGAAACAGACATGCTTAATTAATGCTACTTTAATTACTACTGATTTAGTGTCACTGATCTTTTTCAGTAAAGAAATATACAAACAAGAATCTCAAACTCTTAGTTTTTACTGGTGGTTTAACTGGAAAACAGTCAAAACAGTCAAACCCAAGACTCACTGTTTGTTCAGGTGAAGCCAGTTAATTAAGAAAAACAGAAAAGGTGTTAATATCTGGGGGAGGAAGGAGAGACTAGTATCTGCTGTAACAACACATATTAGCATAAGTCTTGACTTCAGACCTTCAAGTTTCAGGTGCAGTTAACTGCTGATGTCACTAAACCACAAGTATATCAAGGATATACAAAGATATCACTCATCCAAAGCAAGGACCTTCTGCTTCAAGTTACAACTTCTTTTCACCAAATTAGTATGCATCCTATCTCCGCATCACTAAACACTATCCTGGTTATCTGATAACAGCTTAACATGCAACCTGATCCACTGACAGATTTTGCACTGAACTTTAAACGGCTACAGAGACACGCAGACTTCCTAAGCGTGTTGGGCCCACAGAAATAGCTTGTGGCTCTACTGGTATCCTGGGTCTCTCTGCAGCATTGTTTTTCCTCGTTTAGGAGCAAAGTTTCAAGAACAATCCAAACTGGTGGATTAAGCTCTGTTCGGGCAGAGCATCAGTAGGGCTAAGCTTCAGCAAAAGAAGTCACTGATACCCTAATTTCCCCATTCTGGTGTAATTTTAAAGAATATACATCTTCAGAAACAGGAAAAAGAGAACAAAACTAATATGCGCTGTTTTAGTCATTAGGTAACAGAACCAGTCTAGGATGCCACAGAGAAATTGATATACACCTGCTAGTAAGATTAAAGACATTTTTGGCAGCATGTGGCCGAGAGTCTAACTGAAAAAGCAGACCTGTTCAACAGAAGATGAGTTGAAACTGTGAAATTAATTACTATAAATAGCTGGAACATTTGAGTACGACCCTCAATAGCAGAAAAGACCGAGATGACAACAGGAGTCTTGTTGCAGAACATTTCTGTGATGCAAACCACCTTTGAACTGTAAATTTACAAAGCTGAAGCCCTTGGTTTACAGCTGATCTGAAACCATCTCATTTCTGTTATATGTTCCAGGGAAGTGCACATGGTAGGAAGATGCTACATACTGATTCCTATTTTCCACATCCCTACTGTGTTTTGCTGCCAAAGATAAACATTTGCTGAGAACAAAATCTTGTATTTGTCACAAAGTCAGGAGTCACATCCCATTCCTTTGTAATGAAACTATGCTAAGTAGTCCTGAGGAGAACATTACATCAGGATCTCTGAATTTCTCATTTAAAATTACCATTGTCACTTGCCCAAGATAAGTGAATCTGTTCAAAACATTAGGATAAGTGGTACAGGAACATCATTTCGTGCCTGGAAAGTCATCCAAGACTACCTACCTATCTCACACTTCTCTGAAGAATAAGACAATGAGAGATACTCTCCTCACTTTAGAGACTGAAAAACTGAGGCACTGAAATAAGAATCAGCTTGTCCAAAGCCACATACTTGCCAAAGGAGAACTGTAAGAGGCTCAGCTCTCCCCAGGCCCAACCTAACCTCTCTCTCACTGCACGGTGCTTGGTTGACATACAGCTCTTAACACTGCAGCTAACTGAAAGTCGAGGAACCTGAAGAGACGTCTACAGATGCAGATGTCTCCTGTAGTTCTCATAACTACGCAGCAGTGAACATTTCTTATTTATGGGTAAAAGTTCTATGGCTGAAGTTAGCTTCATATGCTGAACTGAAATTCTGATAGAATAAAAATAATCCTTGAATACAAGTTCTGTGAATAAGACTTTTCCCTTCCACAATGTCACTGGAATGCCCATTTTGTACTGGGTAACTTCTCAGAAGTCAGCTATCTAAACCAGGACTGGTAGGTAGCTGCTGGAAGGCCACAGGGGGACTGGATTGCAAATTAAATCCAATTATTACCAGGTGATCCAAAGTAACTCCCTATTAAGGTGGAGAGCAAAATTAAATAACAGGTTGATAAGAGGGTTTAGTTTTCAGTAATTATTCCTTTTATCTTAAGGAGTTTTAATGAAGGGGCTTTTAACACTTGTTCACGTACTTCAAATCTGAATGAGACCATTCAAAGAATTAGCTATCGAGTGTTAACGAGTTATGGGACAGGCTATTAATTGCCATCCTTAAATGTGTTTATCTTCTAAAGTCAGGCAAAGATTGATACACTGAGATACATACTGCACTACATACATGGAAGTGTTAACACTATATTTCAATGTGTAACATGAAATAAGTATATTGACTGTTTCCAATGTAATTAGTAGGGAAAGGTATAAAATATATAGATATAACAGTCCTCAACTTGACTAATTCAAAACGAAATTTGCTGTATTTTTTTCCAAATTATAAGGCAAAACAGGTATATAGACATACAATTTGGTTTGTGATTTTGTTTGTTTAGATATTTTGATACGAGGAAAAGAAATAAATTCTGAAAATCCCATTAAGAAGTCTGGCAGATTAGATACCTAACTTCCAATAAAATTCAGGGAAACACTTGAAAGTCTCACAGGTTCCTATCAGCCAACTAAATATCTCTTGAATTCTAACTTCACTAACTACTATTCACACTTCAATAAACCTGTATGTTTAGAACAAAAAGAAAAATCCACCAAAACTTATCTCCCTGGACATTCAATTTTAACTAGTTTTTTAAAACTAATAATAATTTTATAAAGTTTTAAATACTACTTTGTGCACTTTTAGTCAAACTCTTATTTCCATCCAAGGGCAGCTTCATACAAATCACAAGTAAAAACACGCCTGAAGTAGTGAGTCATTCACTATTTTTAACATAATAAAATGTCAGAATTAAGAACTGAACGACTGCAAGCCAAACTCCACATGCATTCATGTGTGCAGAGATAGCAATCCTCCCAACTAGCAGTGAAAGTACCAAGCTCAGGCACTTTAATACTTAGTTACTATTAAGGATATGCTGAGTTTCAAGTCAACATGTTTCAAATGATTGTACCAACTAGTAACAAGGGGGAATACAAGCACTAAAACCAATCAAAATCAATTATGTAAATTAATACACCTAGCCAACAGATCTCAAAGATAGGAAAGAAAGAAGAAAAAGAGTTGGAAGCTCTAGATTCTTGAGCAATGTATCAAATGTGCATCCTTGGCAGCAAAAAATAAATAGGTAATTGATGAAGCAGTTTCCAGGCTTGGAAGTTTTCCTCTCTTCTAAAGCCATCAAAGGTGTCTTTGATAGCACTGCAGTCCAGAAACCGGAGGACATCAAGGGGATTCTAATAAGGCAGCAACACGAAATTTCACCAAAAAAAGGACCAATTTATTCCTACAATGTTATCATCTTGAGAATTACTATTCACTTGGAAACTACTACTATTTTCCATACGTATTATGCTTGGGAGGCAAGTTACAACTTTGAGGTAGGTGAGCTTTCTGAAACTACGAAGAAGCGTCAGACTCCCTGCTAACAACATGTTTGGTCACAATGCACTCATCACCAGTCTCCTTTCTGTTTTTCTGCTTCTAAAGGAAGTTATACACTAAAGGAAACAGACCTGCTCAGAAATTAAATTAGCACAAGACAAACCAACAACTTAACTTGGCAACTGGCCTTCTAGGCTGAGCACAGGTAGTTTCCATCCCCAAGGGCGTTTCTGTTTTGTGGAAAGACTTGACTGGTTTTGGAAAATTAACCTTTAAGAAAAAGTGAGCCATGGATGTCTCCAGTAAGATCCAGCCATGTATGTATAGAAAAGTGGATTTTTTTCCTCTGAGCTCTAGTATGTTGATGAAGCTAGTTTGTTTTATTTAACAACTTAAAGTCCAGTTCATAAGTATAGGTCACTCCCTTAAATATTCACTACCAGATATGATAATGTTCAACTATGAATTCAAACATTTCTATGTTAAGAAATTGGATTAATAATTAAGGTAGCTTAAGTTAGTTCCTGAAAGTTTAAGAGCCTTATAATGGATATCTTATTCATGCATATAAAATTTATTCTCAAAATGCAATAGCCACTAAATTAAGGAAGAGAAATTTTAGGATTTGCACCAATTCTGATCTGTTTCATAATCACATGACCGAAAGAAGCCGACCTCAAAAAAACCCCAACAATCACCTGTCCAAAATGTAGTAAAAAAAAATACTAAATAAGCAGCAACATCCTTTCTTTTGCTTTGGTCTGTTCCTGAAAGATGTTAGTTACGCAGTACCACATATAACAGGACCCTTTTATTCCACACACAAAAATAATCAGGAAAATGGTGTGACACATACACCCAGATCAGAAGACTACATGGTTTACACATCTGAGTATGTTAAACATTAAAAATTACCTATTTCTCCTAGTATATTTGTGAGAAACTAAACTAAGTTGATCGTGTATTTTAAGTCTCCTAAATATCCATACAAATTCATGTAGATACAGCCCTAGGGGAGCCTTTCAGGTCTACTATGGTCACAAAGTAATGTAGAAAGCCAAGGTGTGGCTCTGCAAGGAAACCTCTAAAAACGCAGATGCTAACTGCAACACAAATCCATTTTTAATCATAATCAAAGTTATTTCAAAAGCAGACTATCTATCCCGTTCATAACAGAAATAATAGTAAATACTGAAGAAGCTTAGGCATGCAGATGGCTAACTTCAAAGCTATACTATACATATATTTAGTCTATAAAAGCTCACTAAGAATCATTTGACTCTTCAAATCCACATACAAACACTGAAGCCCGCCCTTTGTCACTTTAGGTACTAATAACATAGAATTGTACACAAGTAGTCATATCGGCGAGGAAAGTGGGCATTTACAATGCCACTACAGTGCTGTCTTCCTAGAAGACTTCATCGTGTGTGTCCCTCCAAGCATCCCTAAAAAAACCACCGCAGTTGCAAACATCCCCACCCGCCCAGCTGAAGTGGAGCACCGCACACTGGAAGCCCCACCGCCCGCCCCACTACAGGCCCGGGTTTACCATCCCCTCCTGTTTACAGGACACAGCGACCGGCACTAGAGAGGAAACACTTCCCCCCCCCCCCCCTTCCCAACACCCAGGTGCGCCGTCCCGTCCCTCCGCTGCCTTCATTCCTTTCCTGCTTCCCCCCGAAGCCGCCGCCAGCCCCGAGGAATGAGGCACCTTCCCGCTCCGCGGGCACCGCCGCGCTCCCGGGCCAGCGACGGCCCCGCCGGTCGCACGGCTGGGCGCGCTCCCCTCTCC
This sequence comes from Athene noctua, assembly GCF_965140245.1. NCBI lineage: Eukaryota > Metazoa > Chordata > Aves > Strigiformes > Strigidae > Athene > Athene noctua. The sequence goes on along the minus strand of NC_134038.1, from coordinate 157,299,248 downwards.
TCCGCTCCTCCCGGCTCTCCCGAGTTCCGCCGCGCCAGCAGCCGGCAATGACCCAGGGCGCGGAGGCGGCCCCAGCCGTCAGCTCGCCTCCTCCCTGGGGGTGCCTCCCTCCGCTGCGGGTCTCCGCCGGGGTCCAGCGGGCCCGGAGCCGCAGCTGCCGGCCGGGAGCGGCCACAGGTCGCGGAAGGGGCGGGCGGGAGCCGCACCCAGGCGGGGAGGGGGGGGGGGGGGGGGGGGAGCGGCAGGCTGCCGCAGAGCCCCCCGCGGGCCTCTCCGCCGTGGGAGCGCCGCCCGCCCGCCGCCGAGGACCCCCCGCGGCGAGGGACGGCTTATCCCTACCCCCACGCCGGCACCGCAGGCCGCCGCGGGGACGGGAAACGGCGCGGCGGGACGAGAGCGCGGGAGAAGCACCACCGCCCCCCCACCCCCCGTCGCCAGACGAACCTCTGACCGCCGCTTCTTCTTCCGCCTCAGCGGCCGGCCAGGCCCGAGGGGACCGGGGAAGCGGGAGGGGTAGGGGGAAAGGGAGGAGGAGGAGGAGGAGAAGAAGAAGAAGAAGAAGAAGAAGGGAGGAGGATCCGGTCTCACCGGGGCTGCGGAGGCGGCGGCCACTCGGCGCGCAGGCGCGCTGCTCCCCCCGCCGCCGCAGCCGCAGCAGCCCCGCCGCTCGGCGGCCGTTACGACGCGCCGCCGCCCGCGCATGCCCAGCGCCAGCGGCCGCCGCCTCGGCCCGCCCCCACTTCCGGCTCCTCTCCCCCGAGCCCGCCCTGCCCACGCCACCGCCCGCGCGCCAAGGCGGGAGCGGGGGGCGGCGGCCGCGCCCGCGCTTCCGGCGGCGCCCGGCGGGCGCAGCGCCCCCTGCTGGGCCGGGGGGGGGGCGGGCGACTGCGGCCCGGGGGCCTCTGCGGGCGGCCCGGCGCCGCCCGGCCTCGGCCCGCGCTTCCTCCGCCGCCTCGCCGCTCCCCTCGGGCACCGTCTGCTCCAAATGTCCTTTGGCCGAGTGCGGGAGCCTCAGAGGCGAGGCTCGCCTGCCCTTCGGGCAAACGCCGCCTGAGGCTTGCGGGGCCCTGAGCCTGCCGCGGGAGGGAAGCAACAAGGACAAGAGAGGCGGGAGGAGCTTGAGGACTGATGTCGGGTCCAAGGGAAAAGAAAATCCCGAGGACGGGCAACTTTTTAAACGCTAGGGAGTGCTTTTTTATTTATGCATTTCTCTTTGGGCCCATCCACCAAGAGAAAGGCTAGGAACTCAACTTTAGAAGGGTAAAAGTGTAATCTGGCGAATGCAGGGGTTGGGGATTTAAAGCATCCCAGACAAGTCATACTCACATGTGATTTGCCCACAAAGCACGAGAGCTGCTGTCAGTGGAAAAGGCGGGCTTTGTGCGGGGAGGTTTGTGAGGAACAAGATCAGTAATCTTTCCCAGGCTTTTGATAATTTGTGTCTTAGCGCAAAGGACAACTTTAATCTGAACGTTATAGAAGAAAAACAAACAAAAAAAACCCCAAGCAAAAACCAAATTACAGAAACTTCCCAACCTAGAAATGGAAACAGTCTCTAAGCACCCACACCTCTCTGTTTTTCTCTAGACACTCACCTACTTTCACAGTGCATTCATTGTGCTCCCTTCTCTCAGCTTCTCTCCCAAAACCAGGGCTCTTGTCATCCAGGGATGTCAAGTTGCAAAGTGACCCCTCAGATTCTTATCTCCTGTAAAGACTCAGGGCAGAGTCAAATTACAACCTCACTTTTCATACATTTCTGCTATACATGGTAGAGTACAGTGTACTGGAGTAAGCGCTTTCCTTAGTCATATGGAAAGAACATTATGTTTGTCAGCCCACTTGGCTGTGTTAGGATAGAAGAGCGTTGCTCCCTTTACTCAATACTGAACAACTGGTAAAATTCGGAAACAAATGTAAACTTCACCTTGTGTTACCCAATTATTTTTTTTCCTACAAAAAATGTCTTTAACACTAGCTTTAAGCAGAAAGTCAGTAACATTTCCCTGTTTGTTTGGGTTTTTTTTAACATAAGTTCCAACATTACAAAAGGGAAATATTGGATTTGCTAAGGGATGCAACTTAAATGTCTGCAAGATAAGCTTTGTGTATACTAGCTGAAGGCTTTTGCCACTATTCCTGTCCTCGTGTTTTAATTCCTCCTCCCACGCATTGATGGAAAAAGGCTCCTGAGTCACTGTTAAATGCGTGTCAGGTGGAAGGGGGAGTGGACAAGTAGCAGCTGCCTGCCATAAAGAGGGTGAGCTGAGGGCTTGGTTACTTTCTTGCTGGGCTGTAAACAGCAGTAGTAGCATAGATCTTAGTTTTGAGGGGCTCTAATGGGATGGGAATAGCTTAGTTTTTGTAGGGCTTTTTTTTTCTTTCTTTCCTTTTTCCTTCCCTATATCATTCTTTCTCGAAGGTCAAAGTAATTCAGGGAGCTTTGGCCTAGGAGAGTGAGGGGAATCTGTAGGCTTTTTGATGCTTACAGTGGTTGGAGAGACCGTTCTAGATGGAAGCTGAAGAGGGCTCCAGTGTTCCTGAAAGCTTTCTGAAACTTTAGGCTGGACTGTGTGCTAGTTTGTAACAGGTCTTGAACTAACTTATTTTTTTTTCCCCTGTAACTTTTTGGTGCTTAAGTTCTCCAAAGAGTTGAGCTGCTTTCCCCCCCTTCCTGTGTAGTCACTAGATCTTTTCTGTTCTCTGATTTCTTTTATTCTTGTTTATAAGCTATGTGTGACAGGGTTGTATCACTTCCATTGATTGGAATAGACTGAACTTAGTCTATTAGTTAACTGAGGAAATATATTAAGTGTGGGAGGAATTTCTGTCTCATGAAATTTGTATGGCTTTGAATGTGAACTTATGCATAAGGATTTTGCTTTTTTGTTACCTATCATTCAGTTTAAGCATACAAAGCATGGTGTCATTGAAATATTTGGTTTATTATGTTAGCCGTTATTGTTTGTAAGTATAGTATTGAGTACAAATCCTGAATTAATAGAGCTGTTATTGTGATCTCAGATATGTGCTGGCATTAAGAAGTATTTTCTTCATGAAGCACCAAACTTCTGATTGTGTAAAGCCTTTTATGCTTTTTTTTTTTGAGTTCTCTTGCTCAAGGCTAATTGACTGAAGGCTGGTTTTCAATTGGCTGGAATATTACTTATATGGATGTGTGTGTATAAGACTTTGTTGAAGTTAATAGTCCTGTGGCTTTAAAATGTGTTATAAGATTGAAGTAATACTATTGAGAGCTGCATCTAAAAGCTTGCTTAGTAAAGGAGAACTAAAATATTTGACCTTGATAGTAATGTCAGTTTTCTACTTTCTGTTTAGAAGATAATGGTTTTCTTCCAGAAAGATCTTGGTTTCATTGGGCTGGGAGAGGAATGTTTCCTGAATTGACAGAGCATAAAAACCATTAGGTCACACAGGTTTTGAAGTGATTAATCCTGATTATTTCTCTCTTTCAGTGTTTAAAAAAAAAAAAATGAATACTGCTTCAGCTTCAGAAAGTGGATCATATTCCACAAACCACACAAGACCCTTTTTTTATGCACAGCCAACAGCACAGCAGCCTTTTCCAAATCCATGGTACCTCAGCCATGCATACAGTCCGTACTGTGTACCTGCGCCAGGTAAGGTAAATGAGAGCTGTCTGTGGTAGTTTTGCTTAGTAACCTACTGCTAGAGTGGAGGAAACAAATGCGTACCTGTGTTAACAAGCTTCTTGAGAGTTTAAGGTAGAGTTAATGTTTTAGTTGTTAAAGATCTGATTTATGAAGTGTAGTTCGATGTGTAGCTTGTGTGCTGGAAAGCATCCATTTCTGGAAAATGGGAAGTAAGCAAAATACTAAGTAATGGTTATCCTGCAAATACAGAGCTCTACAATACACCTAACAATCAATATGTGTGTATATAGGAGTTCCATATATGCATGCATGGTAGGGATAAGTATAAAAAAAACACACAGAAACAATGTTGGTAAATGCATCTTTTAAATGGTATACCTATGTTAATTTCTATCTGGAGCTGTCTCTTTCAAAGACAATGCTATAGCATAGTCTACAAAATAGCAAAAAAGGACAGAAAGCTCATTGGTACATGTTCCAAGGAATGAAATTAAGTTCTGGTTGTGGTGTAGCTGTCCAGATAAGCTGTTCTATATCAAGGAACAGACTCTGGGTTTCTGAACCAGATTTGCTTCTAAGTGTTGACAGGTGGAGTGTTTTACTTACCTATGTGTCTGATCTTGTAGCTGTCCCTGATGCAATTAAATACTAATCAGAATTACTTATTTCAGAAAGAAGATATATTTGTCTTTTTTTTAATCCCCAATGTCTAGGCTTCCGAAGTGGAAATCCATATTTTCCATTTTACTCTGTTGCGCTCCATGAGTACCCTGGATATTTTGTTCCACAGCATCCAATGCATGCAAGAATTAACAGAAGGCCTTATTTTAATGCTCCCTCACCTTCCCCTGTGTTTTATTATGCAACAAGATTTAGACACTATAGTCCCTCTGGGAAAAAAACGGAGACAAAAGAAACACAGACTGATCCTAGACAGCCTGAAAACAAGCAAAAAAAGCATCAGGATATTCATACAGAAACGAAAGGTTGTGATGCAGGAGGTATGGCCTGTGTTTCTTCTGGTATAGGTACAGAAACTGAAAATACTTCAGAGAAACAAGATTTATCTGGATCTTCCATTGTGGTAGATAGAGAGTTTTGTAACAAGAGCCCTTCCAGCTCTACACAGTATAGAAATCTTCCTACTAGAAGCTATGCCTTTGAGAAGGAAGAAGTGAGGATAGAATACGGAAATGGCTCTCCAGCTATTCAGTTGTGGAAGTCCTTTAAAGAAACTATCCCTTTGTATGATGTGGCAAGTGGGAAACCAGTCCCAGAGAATATAGTGCAGCATGACTTATTTTCTGTTAGTTCATGTGAAGGAATGATATATGGCCCTCATGAAGGGGAGAAAATGGTGCCGGGAGCTTCCTTAGATGAGAGAAAAGCTCTTCTTGCCTCAAAGCAGGGTGTTGAAACTGTTCAAGAAAAAGAGGTCCAAAATAATGAAGTGAAGCTGGATGCAGAAAAGCAGGCAAATACAAGTCAATGGGCAAAATCCCACCCAGGTGAAACCATGGCAATGCAGATCACGGAGCTGGCAAGATCTGTGAGTGTAGATCAACCAGTGGTGCGACAGGATGGGGGAGTAGCTAAGCAATCTAGCTCTAAAAAATCTACAGGCTCAAAAACTTCTCAAGACGAGCCCAGCTTTATTCAGCAAGCAGGACTACTTCCATCTAGTACGGAGGTAATGAACGACTTGAGTTTTCAGCAGAAAAAGATGAATCTAAGCCACAGTGCAACCCATGGAAGCCAAACAGATAAAAGTATTTGGTGTGACGAATCAATGGAGAAGTATGTTCCCTCTAACAGTTGGCTGGCTCATTTGGACAGTATGGACACAAACTACAACTATGACCTTTGTTTGCCACAAGGGAAACGTCAAAGTGTACTCAGTCTTTCTTCTGATGACATGTCCTCTGGAGAAGAATGCTCATCAACTGATAATGTTGCAGTGTCTTATATTGTCCCTGACTATGTGCTTCAGAAAAGCACGTATAATTTCCAAAAAAGTATGGAGGGCTTAGAGAAAGAGAAAATAGAAAGTGGTGGGGCCCTTAATGAAGATGAAGTGGTAGGAAGGGAGCAGATGAACAGCTTGAGTGATCAAGATGTCAAAAACTCTTCAACCATGAAGATTAAAGAGGCTTCCAGTAAAGGTAGAAAGCTGGGGGCCCTTCCTAGAACTTCTAGTCAGAAAAAAATCAATATTCTCAAGAAAAAAACAGCTAAGAGTTTGTCAGAAGTTGAGGACTCTGAAGAATACTCTGTGAGGGGAGAAGAGGAGGATGAAGAGGATGATGATGACATAAATGAAATTGAGTATTTCTTTCAAGAAGCCACTCCATATGGAATCCTGATGCCTAGTAAAGGAAGTTTCTACCAAATTGGCCAGAGGGTGCTTTGGAAACCACCTAAAAACGCTGTACCAGCTCAATTAATTAGCTGGCCTGCTCAAGAGAAAATAAAAACTAGGAGTGGGCTTGGTGAAAACATCGGTGTAGTTTACAAGCCAAAGGAGAAGGAACAAGATGAAGTTGCATACAGTGACTATGGGTATTATGGAAGAAAGAGGCCTACAGTAAGAAGAGAAGGACTTGAACACCAGCAAACACTGCAAAAATTCTTGGAAGGTAAGCTAATTGCTGAGGAAAAAGTGCTGCTTAACAGAACACACAATGAACACCTAATTGCAGTTATAAATTGTAGTCTGAACCAGCAAGAACACTGTAGGATGTTGTACCTTCAGGTTTGACTTAAAACCAGAAGTAGTGCATGACATTTTTTGAAGCAGAGGTTTGCTGCAATCTTCTACCTATTGCATGAGGGTTCTGCATCTTCAGAAACAGCAGAGAATTGTGCAGAAATCTCCTTTGAGCTAGATCTGATATACTTACCTTTTTGACAATAGTGGCAAGTAATTAATTTGAAAAGCTTAAGGTAATTTGAACTATGTGTTTGCCATTGTTTAATAGTATCCTGGAAACAGCATTTAAATTTTTACAACATTCTGATTCTTTCATCACAGACCCATGTTAGATGGATTAAACAGGATTAAATTCATTATAATCTGTTGGCTGCACCCTGTGTAATCTCTCTGCAGCAGAAGAGTCAAGCCATTATTTTTTTTATTGTAGCTGCTGTTCTCTTACTGTTAGCAACAAAAGTTTTGCTGCATTTTTGTAAAATCAGTGTGGAAATGTGTTAAAATGTTCTTTTCAAGATAAAATTACTTGCTTAAAGGTAGATATTAGTAGAATTTGGATTAATCTGAACTGAGAATAAGCAGAGTTATCAGTCAGGGTTCCTAACTGATTATGTGGGTATTTCAGTAAGTGGCTACTGTTTAGTACAGTCTTATGAAAGACATCTAAAACAGGGCAATCTACTTCTAACAACAGACTTAGTGTTCTTAAACTTTATTTTCTTTGTACAAAATCTGTAGATTTAAAGTAGCTTGTAATTTGTCAACCGTGGTCCCTGGAAAACTATGTTTTTATTTTAAGACTCCTACAATTAGATTCAGTAGCTAGCTTTGTGTTCTGACCTGTGGATCAAACAGTATATTAACAAAACTAAATATTGACTTTAAATCTTTTATTAGGAAGGTTGTTAAGGGAGAATGTGGGGATGTCACTTGAAGAGTATTGGATTAGAAGTGGTGCTAAACCCAAATTTACCAGCCAAACACGTGGCAGTCTCTCACCCCCAGCCAAGAGCAAAGAACAAGGTACAACTTATTTCCTCAGTGTGCTTCTCTTCAGTTCAGGGATAATATACACCACGTTTCCTGTATCAACAGCTCAGTAGACTATTCTTTAGAGAGTATTCCTTTGAGTTCTCTCTCTGCATTTCTTTCCTGCTTGAGCATTGTTGGGTTGGGATTTGCTTCCTGTATTGGAGGGTTTCTATCCTTTCTATCCACAGACTTCAAAAAGTTGTGGGCTTTCTTATGTTAGTCTGCTCTATAAAAGTTGAAAACATTTTACTTTAGCAGCACTGTTCTTAGCTCCTTACAACAATAAAAAACCCCTAAAATTTTGTTACCTGTAACTTTCAGCATGTCCCTTCTATCTCTTCTAAGCCATAGATGGTGCAGCATACTGAGGATGTTTGGCCTATGTGTTTCTCCTTTCCAGCTTTCTCTTTCTCCTTTTCCAGCCTATGTATCTTGAAGAAGCTCTCGCACTATTAGGAAGCAGGACTCAGTTTCTTTTGAATGCTGTTCATGCCAATGGGTGCTTCAGAAGTGCTAGTAAAATTACATCCTTTTAAAAATGTTGCTTATCTTAGGACTGGTTTCTTCAAATGAATATTAAATTTGAGTGCCCTACGAGTAAGGGGGCTTGGCTAAACAAGATATGTTGCTTTAGCAGTAATATCATATACTAAATTTTTGTTTCTTGTACTGTGTACCTGTGGTGCATAACTTAACGGGTCTGAGGAACTGAGTTTTCTTAAAGATGGTGGGTGAGGTGGGTCACTAGGACAGACATTAACTAGTCTTGAATGCTTGAAGTGAACTAGAGCAGAATTATCCAACTCTCACAGGGTTCTTTTTTGCCACATTAACACCTATCCAAGTTATGACCCAAAATACAAACCATGCAGACTTATGGTTAGACAGTGATTAAATATTGTAGATGTATGGGACTGTTGCTTGACATATGTACTATCAGTTTTATCTGCCACTGAAATGGACACATAGAGGGAAGGGAGAAAGGAACATTGCAGACCAGTTGAAGAAAATCAAGCTTAAATTTGCTTTAAGACTATGCTTTGGGGAAAAACCACCAGTTGTATCTTGTTATTTAGGGTGTCCACCTTTGGTTAAACCAAAGAAGAAAAGAATAGGCAAGCCACCTTCGAAGCGCAGAGACACAAGATGTGAGATGGAAGAAGTGTGGGAGATGCCCAAAAGCAGCATATGCAAAGGTTGGTATACAGTGACAAGCTACAAAAATTACTGTTACAAGTATTTTTTCATTACTGGCTCAGGGACTAAGCCAGTAATGAAATAATAACTAATGAATTAATAACTAAGTTGGTTTGAACTGCAAACATATTGGATAGCTTGTGAAATAATAGTAAATGCTATGTATGCAGACAAGCGAGGGTAAAAAGCAAACTAAACTTTGAATGCTTACCTTGCTAGGAATACTGTTGTAGCTTTGACCAGGTTAGGTTTCTTCTCTTTATGGGGAGGGGAGAAACAGAAGGGAAAACAAAGCAAAACAAACCCCCGAAGCCCACTATTTTACTCTAGTTGCTCTTCAAACTGTTCTACTAACTTTTTACAATGTTGTCCTGTGTCACTTTGCAGTATATCCTTTTCTTTAAGCTACGGGTCTGTCTTGGTCAAAATACTGTCATTTGCTACAACACAAATGCATATAGATAGTTCTTCAGAACTTTTATGGAGTAGGAACTTCTTATTACTTTGCAGGAAGATGGAAAACAATGGAGGGAAAAAACACATTAAGCAGGTTCAATAACAAATATGCTCTTGCGCATTTGTGGGAGAGTCTGAAAAGGTTATAAATTGAAAAGGGTCAGTACAAGACAAGAAGCTACCTGAAAGATCAGAGTTCCTTCTAGAAAAGAACAATCTGGCATAGTAAAGCTTATTTGATTATTCAGTCAAAAAATGCTCTATTTCTCATGTATTAAACAGAGGATTACAATTCCATGTATTTGCAAGGTCAGAAACAGAAACTTAGACTGAAGTAGCCAATTAGTCAAAAGTTGCATCAGTCCTGAAGTCAGATTACTTAAGCATCGGTGTTAAATCTTTAATTGCTGACTTGGTTTTATTAAAAGCATTCGGGAAATTTGCGGAATTCCAAAATACTATCTATAACTCCCCTCCAAAAATAGTTGGTGTTTCTTGAATGCATTCAGTAATGTAGTTACAAGAGCACACTGAAAATATGCTATGACTTTGATATTGAACTCTTATCTACCTGTTATACTAGGATATTCTGCAGTCCAACACCAATTATGCAGAATTTATACTTGCTGGGAAGTTGAGTACACAGTTCTAATATCAACCATCAGCATCATCTCCTGCAATGGGAAAAGGCAATCACTGATAACTAATCTTTCTTTAGAAGTGAATTGACATACATTATTTGGAGGGAGAATGCCTACTTTAATCTCTTTTTTTTTTTTAGGGCATGGAACAAGAAAGTGCCTCCATAAGAGAAGATAACTGCAAATAGTGAGGCAGGAGAGAAAAACAATGTATGAGTTTTGCATAAATCAAAACTCAGTTACTATTCTCTTGTGTATTTTGTAAGTTGCTGTGCACTCTTAATGTGTAACAAGTGGCACTGTAAAGACTGAGGCCATTATTAAAATGGAATTAAGTATTTAACACTAAAGTCACCTTTTTATAAGTAGCACATCCACTATTTAAATAATAAATTTAATAGAACTGCACTTTAAGGCTTCTTGTATTCCATCTATACATAGGAGCAAAAAAGTTTGATAGTGATGTATGTGTATCAATACTATTTACTCCTGCCCTGTTCTTAAGCTCTGCAGCATTGTGAAGCCTGTTAATGTCATCTCATCTTATAGTCAGTTTGTCTATATGATGTGGACAGATTCTGTTCCATTAGCTGGATTTTTGGCTGGATTTGTTTTTGTCAAAGTGTAAAGTAATATAGTAAAAGCTTTATCAAGTCAAGTGCTGACTTGAAATTTCAAGGCAGCTCCTCAGACCTTATTCTTCTGAAATGCATGATTGAGGACTAAAAGTAAAGCACTGACTTAATGCGATGCTTCTCCCTCCTCCCCTCTTCTTGTGGAGACCCTGAGCTGGAGAGATGGATTTTGAAGGTGAACCAGAAGTTTTTACAACAGTGGTGTGCCCTATTCCCTGAATTCTTACCGATGACTTCTATTACAGTTGATACAGTCCTTGGCAACTTGCTACAGGAAAAGTCTCTTTATAGAACTAAGATGATAAAACTAGGTCTCTGATGAGCTATCTTATGAATAATGGAAATAGACTGATCTAGAGGAGGTGAATAGCTCAAATGTATAATCGTTTTCATTTATATGAAAGCTAATTATCACCATGCAAGAAGAGTAAATATGATACTGCCATTCTTGGATGTGATAGTGTGAGTGAAAAAGGTAAGGAAGCTGTAAAAAAACCAAAACCCCCCAAAAAACCAACAAACCAAAACCCAACCCACAACAGTTTTCCCCCTGCCCTTTATTAAAGGGAAAGGACAAGAAGGACTTGTCTTCTGCCTCCTCTCCCATCTTCTTATTCTGTCTGTGTCCCAGAGTAACCTACATGGATAAAAGTAGCATTAACAGGGGAGGTTCAGACTGGACATTAGGAAAAAATGTTTCCCAGAAAGAGTGCTCAGACAGGGGAAGCCCAGGGAGGGGCTGGAGTCACCATCCCTGGAGGTGTTGAAGGGTCGTTTGGATGAGACCTTGGGGGCTATGGTGCAGGGGAGAACTGATGGGTGGACTTGATGATCCCAAGGGTCTTTTCCAACCTGAATGATTCTGTGATTTCCTGTGACTGCCTTCAAGTTTTGTGTCTATCTATTACTAGTTTAACCTGTAACTGAAGCTATGCTGTTTTCCTTCAGTGAGGAGTATTGAGGTTTCCCCACCCAACTGATCCTCGGTCTGTTATTTTTAATAGCACTTGTTTGCTTTCTAGAGCCATTGTAACTATAGCTTTACCCTCCGCTATAAGGGGAAAGGATCCACCTCAACACTGTGACACCAAGTTTTTATTTCCTCTCTAAGCACTGCAACAAAATAAGGAATACAAATTCTTAGTTGGCTTTTGTGCTGCACAAAACCTCTATTGCATCAGCACCTCAAAGAATAAAATCAGGGAGGAAATTGCATGGGGGGAATTACTTCAGGCATGGAGCTTTTTAATATTCTGGAAAATGTAAGACTGCTGCTCTGGGATAGACTTTATTCTGATTGGGAGAATGAGTGGTAGAATCTCTCCAACTTGAAGACTGAGTGATGACCTAAGAGAAACCCTTATCTACAACTGAGACCTCTTAAGTAAGGATTTGAGTATAGCTTTGGGATTGAATACTAAGCAAATTCTGCTGACAGTGAACTGTTCACCTTTGGCTGCTTGTCTGATAAAGGAATATTCATGACCTCACAGGTACATGGCACTCTTATTTTTGGGAATGGCCAACACTTCACAGGTACTCCTAAGATCATGCTAGTCATCCTTTCACTGACCTTGCACTAGTCAGTGCGCTTTCTACTCCAATGTAAGAAGCAATTTAGGGCTTGGTGATGCTAGCTCCCAAGAAGATGTGAGGGAGTAGCAGTTGGAGTGTTTAGACAGTTCTCTTTCTGAAAACAAATGCTATTTTAAAACGAATTGCTTAAAACCTTGTAGTGTACCTATGCTGTACGTCCACACCAATGCTTCAAGTAGTATGCATGAATGTTCTAGTGCTCCAGAGATGCTTCTAGGATAATGGTATATGTGGTGTACTCTACTCTGACAGAACTAGTCCTGTGGCCTTAGAACTAAATTTTCTACTCGGATGCTGCTTCACTCAGCATCATGGATAACTTGTGGACTTCAGATTTAAGTCAACTGGCTTACAGCCACACTTAATGTTCTGGTGAGTAAAATGGCCATGCTTCAGAAAGGCTGTGAAGTACAAACTGCATTTTAAAAGGCTGTGAATTAAAGTCCAGGCTCTTATTCAGCTAGGTAACTAGGCACAGTGATATTTGAGATTAAATTTTACAGATGCCCATATGTGTCAGCTTTTGTTATTAGTGAAGCTAGATTGCTCAGGTGATTAACAGCACTGCTGGCAGTGTTGTAACTGTAGCAGGTTCTCCATTGCCTTTGGAATTTTCACATGGTTTCTGCAGCATCTAAGGAAGGGCAGATGAAGAATCTATTTGCTGCTTGGCACACCAAACTTTAGAGGCCTCTGAAACTGCCATACTGGGAGCTTTGTTTGGACAGACTTACTGTCTGTGACTCAGAATTTCTAAATTGTTATTTGTAGCTAACTAAAACCTCTGTTGCAAAGTGGGTGTGGTGTAATCACTGAAGTGGAGCCAGTGTGTTAGGCTGGCTTGCCAGATTTTAATTCCATATTTTAATTTTCAATTTGGTAGCACCTGGATGGCATAAAGCTCTTTTCCAGTGTCCTGTTTTCTGCCCTTATGTTGGAAAAATTTTAATTACAGGTTTTTCTATTAAAATCAAATAATGGAAGACAGGAGCCAATGGCAAAACAAAACACCACCCACTCATTGCATGCTAACTGCAGGCATACCAAGGAAAAACAAATGCACTGTTTAAAAAGAGTCCTCAGATTCCCCTGACTGACTCACTGCCACTGGCCATATTGGTCAACAAGACTATAAAAGTCTGGTAATTTCATGGCCAAAGAAATAAGACAGATGTCAGTATTTTTTCTGAAATAATCTTTCTGACAAGAATGGTTCAGAGTATTATCAGATCTGAGCTGAAGACCTGTGAAGCTCTCTTGTGTATGAACTATGCTGTAGCTGCATTTCACACATTTAGATCCATGGGACTACATAATTATGCTATTACTAACTACCACTCAGGCTTCAACAGGACTTTCAAATGGAAATATACACATCTACAAAGAAGGCAAGGATCACTAGAAAAAAGATCTGGTGGTTTGAATAAAAAGTACTCCAATGGTTAAGCTTTAAAAAATAAGGCTAATCAGTCTTTTAAGACTATAGCTTTCTGTTCTGCTTTCTGGATTTACTTCTACACAGGATCATTTCCCATTAATATAAATGGATGTTGGTATTTATCTCTAATCCATGTACTCCTAAAAACCTAGTCTCTTAATATCCAGCTTTGGCACTGATTAAAATGCTAAATGATGAAATGAAATCATGCTTCTCAGCACTCTAGCACTGGCTGCCAGTCAGCACTACCTGAAATCTTATTCTACTGATAACTGTTACCTTCATTTTTGAAACTTTATAAGACCATCTAAAACTGTTTTGTATGGATATGATAGAGATTTTTAAAACTGGGAATGACATGGGAAAACCAAATAGGAATCAGTTGTTCACATGCCTTCCAGTACAAGGACTTGGGTCTATGAAATGAAGCCAGTAGGGAGCAGTGTGAAAGCAATCAGGTTTCTTCATTCATTAATCTGTAGAGTTCCTTGCTGAAGAAAACTATGAAGTTTACAAGATGTGACGGGATATAAAAGGAAAAAAATATATGCAAGGCTACTAAATACTAAAATATAACCTATGATTCAAAGTACTTTCACTACAAGCAGTAGAAGCTGAGACAGCATTTCAGTGAAATAACAGAAATAATGCCCCTAGAGTTTGCACTGCTCTGCTGCACAGGGATCTGCTACTGACCATGAGTGGAAGATGACACTGGTGTAAACAGACCTTTAGTCTGAAACACTACAGTGATTTGGTATCTCAAAACTTTTAAATTGCATTTGATGTAAGTTAGAAATTGTCTAACATAGTGTTTTGAACAATTGAGCAAAAAAGCAAACCTCGACAGGTAAAATGGGAAGGATCTACTAACAAGGAATGGGATGACAGACTAAGGAAAAACTAAATTTCTTTTTATTAAACAAAGCTTCAGTAGAATCTTAAGTGACAAGAGGTGAAGTAACTGAAAGATCTTTAGGTTAGCTCTGCTCTAGATAAACTGAAGTAAGAATTCTCTTGGAATGCATCAGGTGAATACTAGCTGCGGCTTCCAGCATCTGTCCAACAATCACCAATGCTATAAATGCACAGATCTGCCCAGCATCAACTGTGGCAATGCAGAGAACCAGTCCATTAGAAATCTCCTCATGCCATTTCAGGTGTTAAATCTTTCTGGTGAAAGAGCCAGAAGCTTTGAATTTGATGCTGCTGCTGATTCAGGGAACTATCAAAGAGTTGCCAGTAAATCCTATCACAGGGAAATTTGCTAAATACTGGAGGATAAAACAACTCCACATTCAAGCTCTGGGAATAAGATAAAGGATCTCCTTGTAATTAGGTCTTGACTACCTTTTTTTCCCCCCAGAACATATTGTGAATGACTGGCAAGGAATGGGGGTTTATTTTTACTAAGTGACTCTTAGACACGTAGGAGGGAGAAAACACATTTTAATGTATACTTTCCCCTGCCCTCTTTTCCAAAGCTCTCAGGAGGAGAAAAAAAAAGTATCTTAAATGCATTTTTAGTCTATGGTTCCTTGATTTAGTGTTCACTCCAATAATGTTATAGCTTTATCATGCTTTTTTTTCAATATAAGCATTAGCACAGATACCAAGTTCTATATAAGTCCTTCCTAGTCCTTTCAAAGGAAATCTATTTTTCTTTAACCTTTTGCAGAGTACCAATACATATCATCTAGGTCCTCAAATCACAGCTTTGTACCACTGTACCTTGAGGTTTCAAAAAGCGTTTTAGCTATCTCAATCTTTCTAGTCGAGTCTGTAAGATAGAAAAGTGGAGTCAGTCCACAAAGTCAATTAACTACACAAAACTTCACCTTCCTCCTGCTTACACGTTCTTTACTACTATTCTGTGGCTTACATGCATATAGTTGAAAACCATTTTGAAAGCTTTACACATTTGTATCCTTTTATACTCATAATACTACAGAAAATAATTCTAGTAAACATAAGAAATAAGTTGGAATTTATTTCCCCAACCCTTTTTAAAAGGAAAAAAACCCCTCAAATGTATCAAAACAACTGATACTGAAGTGTATGTAGAAATTAATCTTTTTCATTTCTAAGATACCCCCCCTTTTTAAATAACTAAACCCACTACATCTTTACAGTAAAGTTGAACATCTAACATCATTACACTTGGCTCCCACTCCTGTGGTTTGGAGAATGCTTTAGGTGTTGCAGAACTGTGCGTATTAATGGTGATGTTGACATTTTGCTACACAAAAAAAAAAATCAAGTCTTGCTGACGCTGCAATTTTGTCTTAAAGTAAATCCCCTTGATTAACTTTTTCCCCCTTCAGCAAGGCTCTTTATTTCCCTAGCTGCCAGTACCAGGATAAGTACACTGAACTTCAGCACACAGGCAGTATGCAGAGAAAGAAAATACAGTACAACCTGCTTAGTATAAGCACTGTAAGTGAACTCTCAGTGCTCTGCGTGGTGCAAACTGCAGTCCCATTACAATGAGGCTTTGTATATAATAAAATAACTTCACGGAGAAAAGACACTTCAGTAGACAGTCTGCAAATTCTGCAGATTTGTTGGCAATACCTTGGTAGTCATTGCTTTCTGCTGACAGTCACATGCAGCAATGCCGAGGCCCAGTCTGACTAAGACTGATGAGCCTTAGTAAGATTTTTACAGTATAAAGATATGGTTGATTGAGTATTGTTTAATGCAGCACTCTTCCTTCTCGCTGCAGCACTGCAGAGGGGCAAAAGAGGACAGCCACTGTAGGATGCTGTATGTATACATCTAAGTTGAATGAAGCCCTTTCCGGTGGTTTCTTCCTCATTCTTTGGATCTTTCCTTGCAGTTCACAAGTAGGGATCAATGAGCATGCAGCAGGTGACTCCTGTCAGTCAGATTCCGACTTCTCGTTAGATTTAGATGATTTACGCTTTCTCTTCTTCTTCTTCTTCTTTTCTTTTTTTTTCTTTTCCTTCTTTCTCTTTTTCTTCTTGTGTTTATCTCGACATTCTGAAGAAGTGGAGCTGCTGCCATCTTCATCATCCTCATCACTGTCATCACTGTTATCGTCATCATCTTCTGAGGTAGAGTCCTCCAGGAGCTGCTTCAGTTGCTGTATCCTGAGTTTAAAAAATGTGAATGAGAATCCTTTCTAGCTATCCTCTACTTGTAACAATTTTCTCTAGGTTTCACCTATTGCCTTCATAGCTTAAGAAATGAAAGCTGCATACAAGGGGCAAGAGAACACTTCCTCTTTTGCTGAATTACGCTCCTGTTACAGTTTTCACAGACTGATAAAAGCAACCTCTCTGGAAGCAAGCAGATGTTCTGTTCTCAGGGCCTTTCCATCCCCCAGGTATCCAAGGAAGACTAGCTTACTGGCCAATATTTACGTGTGCAAAATAATAAGGCAACAGCTATCAGACCACTATAAGTTCTATGTTTATCCAAACACAGATGCATACTGGGATTATGATATCATGACATTCATTGCCCTGCTGATACAGAGATGATGTCAGTGAAGGTGACAGTAAACTCTACACGAGATGCAGAGGTATTTCTGACAGGCACTCTTCCTTTGAACTTTCATCATTTACTGGCAAATGGGGACAAACTATTTGCTTACTTTATTGTCGTCTTCAGTATCCTCTCCAAGGTCTTGCTTTTTTTTTTTAAAAAAAAAAAAAGCAACACACCTGCAGCAGCAGTACTACTCTACGGGCTACTTAGAGTTTGTTCAGTTATCTCACTGATGCAGTTCAAGCAAGAAAGCACTAAAAACTCTGCTGTTTTATATACTGAATAACAATCTCACATGAGGAACAACATCAGGTGCTTAGAGCTAGCTTTCTAAATCCACCCCTTCGTGTCTACTGAAGGCAATTTTATGTACCAAATTTTAGAAAACATGTCAGTGAAAGAAGAAAAAAAATTTTTTTTTTTTTTAGGCCTAAACCAAAACTAAACCCAAGTACCTGAATATTATGACATAAATGAGTATGACTCCTCTTTAAACTTTGTTTGGGGAAAAAACATAGAAGCTGATATAATTAAAGAGTTAGGAAGTACTACTGAGTGATTATTGAGAAAGTAGAAATGTATTAGTCTCTGCCAACATAACGGAACTGCCATTAAAAAAATGTTCTGAGGTAAGAGTAAGCTTCTATCAAAATTTCACCTATTACTATCATGTTATCAAAATGAAAACCACATTGAAAATGCAGTTTACTACACAGATACACGTACCTCATTTCTTTTTCATGACGTTTATTTTCCCTTATTAAATCATACATTGGATCTTCATGTGCCTTTAAAGTGGAAAACAGAAAATCCAATGTTGGTAAATAAAAGTATCACCGACTGTTGTATTTCCTAAAAAAATAAACCAAAGCAACCCAATACAAGAGGCTTTTATCACAAGATGAAATACATTCAGCAAGCTCTTAATTCACAAGTATAGTCTCAGACTTAACATCGTTAATCTGGGTTTTTTTACTTTAGGAAAAGCTTATTTAGTTACGACACTAAGGGGATGAAGGGACTCTCCTTAGGTATAATACCTCTCTCCCTCTCCAATCACAGTTAACCATTAAACCCCCATACATATACTATAGGAATAGCTACACATAGATGGAATACTGAAGTTCAAACTAATGAGCTGTGCCCTTCAGCATATTTTAAAAACTTGGACACAAACATACAGGAATACAGGAGCAAGGAACAGAAGACAAATGGATAATGAAGCTGGAGTTGTCTTAGCATGCTATGCACTACCATTATTCATTCTTAAATCCATTATTTTTAAATTAAATAGGCATTGTAGCAAAAGACAGTTGTGAAGGCAGATAGCAAATAAACTTTGCAGACATTTAAGGTGAGTGCATGCCACGCAAGAATGAAGAAAAAAGATGGGGTGATCACTTCTGTTGGAAGATCAAGCAAATAAGTTCAACAGAGAGGAGATATCAGATGCTGACCAGAGGTGGGAATTAAAATGTTAGTGGCAAATGAAGGATGTTGGGAATGCAGCATGAAGGGCCTTGGACATGCAGCAAGAGCCTGATGCAGCAGAAAAGAAGCTCAAATAAAAAAGAATAGAGACAATCTTGTCATGGGAGAGGGCTAAAAATACTCTTTGCAGTAGCATACAATCAGTATGAGTTCAGAATCTGGACAGAATGAGTCCAGATTACATTCTTCAAGGACAGAAATGAGGACATAAGACACAAAGTGATGAGAACTTGAAATACAGGTTAACAATGCAGAGCAACAGGGATAGTTAAAGAGATCATGCAGAAAGAATCTGCAGAACTGAGATGCAGCCTCATGTAGCAAGAGATCAGACTTGTAGACAATGACTGGATTACAGACCTAGACAACAGGCTTCATGATGTGGTTGTTCACAGTGAGAGCGAAAGGTTTGAAGCAGCTCAAGCTTGACTAAACGTTTTTTGTTACGTTGACATTTTAATCACAAAAAATGAATATAATGGTAGAAATGGGTTCTTGAAGATTTCCAATTTAAATGTAAAAATTACTAATTTTCCTCTTGAAGAGTAGATTTTCTGCAAAGTAGTCAAACATCCAACCACATCTGTAGCTTTTTCTTTATTAGGAGATTTTCGGCATCTATATTATACTAGAGACAGAGGAAAAATCCTTAATAAAGCATCATCTAACAGGCTTCTCTTCACTTGCAAGATTATGCATAAGTATTAAAAAATACAAGCAATAATACTACAGTATTTGTACTCACTACTCTAAATTGTTCCAATTTCTGATTGCCTTTAATAAAGAATGGGCATTCTTTATCTCCTGTTCTGTGTCCATAACGTTTACACCTCCAACCTTTAAAAAAAAAAAGCAGCAGTGAATTGTACCTCTGAGTCAGACCAGAAGAAAAGTAAAAGAAAAAAAGCAGCCACATGTTAACGCAAAATATTTTCAATTTGTTGGAACAAATGGAAAGATACAAGTATTATGTTGATAAATGTAGCATCTACTAAATGCAAGGCTATTACAGCCTTCAAAATACTGGTTGCTTTTGTATCAATGATGTCAATCTACCTGAACCTTGTCATCTGTCCACCAGACATCCTGCCCTCCCCCAGAGTAAACGGATGGCTATATGAAGGTCCAATGACATCTGGAATATTTTCAAACTTACACTGCATGACTTTGACTTCTTTTCCCAAAGGCATCCAAAGCCCTTTTGTCGGGGCATGTGCCAGGAATTCCCGTGCACTTTCATTGCCTGGTACATCAGGTATGCAGTCTTCTGGTTTTGCTTCATTCTCCTATGAAAAAAATAAGGACAATAAAATCACTTCTTTTTTCTTAACTTTGTAAAAATTAATACTCCAAGTGTGCACGCCTTCGCTTGATATGGAACCTATTTCCCCTGTAACATTTCTTTTTCTCATAACACATGAAGGATCTAAATACCTGACCCTTTTAACAGCATTAATTTTCTTTTTCCCCTCACCCTTGAATTTTCCAGTTTGAACTTCATTGCCATATTAATTCCATTCCTTCCCATTTATTTTAGTAATTTATTTAGATAAATAATATAAATGAAAACTTAACAGACAAGCAGGGACTTCTTTTTCCTCTTCCTGCTAATAAGACATAACAATTAAAAACAGCCTTTCCAACACAGCAGTGGTTTTTAGGTTAAAAGCGCTAGATTATGGCTTAGGTAAATAAATTTGGCAAAAGTAATTATCATTATGAGAGAAAAGTATTTTTACACAAATATCTGAGCATAAGAAATGGAGAAGAATCCTGAGTTTTTCCCTGGAATCACCTACTTCTCTCTGTAATTTACACAGGTAACACAGACACTTAAGCAGCTAAAACACAGGTTGTGTGAAAATGCTAAAAATTTACTGCAGTATATTTACCAACCTTAATTAGCCCTGGGGGAGGTTTCTCATAACTGAAAAGCAACAGAAATATTGTTACTCTGCAGCTTAGCACAGACAAATAGAGAAAATACAGTATTTCGATGGTATAGAGTTAAAACCTTCACCTCAGATATTCCCTGAAATTTTACTCTGTCAGTAATCACCCAGAACTCTAGCACAGATACCTGTGTGCAAGCTGAGACACAGTGCTTGTCATATCACTACACACTTCTCTCGCAAAGGTCCTTCAGATTCATATTCTCGTGGGAGAACAATTACTTTCATTGCACCGCTTCACAGTAACGTGTGGTACATCCAATTCAGCTTCAGTTACCACAACCGCACAACTCTGTCCTCTTTTTCTGTAGCACCCCTCCCCAAGATCTCACTGATCTAAACTTCTTTACTAAAACACTGGTGGATCACAGCTTTGTCAAGACAAACATAGTCTGTAATAATTCCATCTTCTATGTATTAAACCTAGACAGAACCCTACAAACCAAAATAACCACCTTTCCCGCAGCATTCCTCTGAAGTTAATAGTTGATATAAAATGTATTAAAATCCAAACAGCAAGCAGGTGCTACACAGAGCACAGCGACTTGAGAAAGTGGATGTGCTTAGGAGCCAAATGCCAAGACACAGGGAAATGGCCTTTAGAACAGTAACTTTTTAAGTGCTGTTTAGTGGGTTTCATACCAAATAGATTTCTACTTCCACCGGTAAAGGAAAAAATCATGTTTTTTGTGAACCTGATCTTTTTATTCCATTGAACCCCCTTCAGTGAAATAGCATAAGCTTTCTACAGCACCGCGGGCTACTGACGGAGTCACTAGGCACATCTCAAACCTTTTTGTCTTTTGGGTTTTTTCAAAATCCACTCTAGTAGAAGCTGGCTGAATAACCCCCGCTTCTATGCTGCAACTCCCAGAGCTCTAGAAACGTGGAAAAGACCCGTTTTCCCCCCAACAAGTCGTTCTAAAAGTGACCGCGCAGCTCTGCCGGCGGCCCCGAAGCCCCGCGGAGCGCAGAGCGCGGCCGTAGCGCGGCCCGGGCTGCCCCGCCCGTACGCGACCGAAACACGGACCCGCTTCTGCATAAAAACTGGGCGCGGCTTTAAAACGGGACGGGGCCGGAGCTGCCGCTGCCGGAAGAGAACGGTCCAGGGAAAAAATTACACACATACCCCCCTCAAACCCCCCAAGCCCGCACTGGAAACGAGCCCCACATGCCGGCGGGGCGGGCTCGGAGCAGAGCAGGGGGGGCGGCGAGGCAGGGCCCGGGGCCGAAGCGCCCGCCGGGTAACCCCCCCTCCTCCGCCCCTTACAAGGACTCCAGGTGCTGGAGCTTCTGGAGCTGCTGCGCCTCCTGCCTCTTCCGTTTCCTCTCATGCCGGTCCTGGGTCCTGCCGCCGCTCGCCGCGGACTCCGGGTGGCTTTTGGCCCGCGCCTGGCTGCCCCTCGCCGCCGCTTCCTCCTCCTCCGCCCCCTCCTCCTCCTCCTCCTGCTCCTCCTGCCCCCTTCGCGCCCTGTGGGACATCGGCGCGGCGGGCAGAGCCGCGGCGGACGGCGAGGCCGCGGCGACGCCCCCTCCCCTCCCCGCCCTCCACGCTGCGCATTTCGGTTTCACTTCCCCTCCCGGGCGGGGCGCGCCGGGCCGAGGGCGGGCTTCCCCCGGCGACAGCCGTGCGGCCCGGCCGGGCAGCGCCCCCTCCGCCCGCCGCCACGGCCGGCCCCGCCGCCCCCTCCCCGTAGCGCCGCTTCCGCGGCCCCGGGCGGGCGGGAGGAGCAGCCCCGCCGCCGCCGCCGCCGCTGCCGCCGCAGGCCGTGAGGCAGCAGCAGGGCGCTCCGCCAGGCTGCCTGCCGCTCACCCCCGGCGCCCTTCCCGGGGACTGAAGATAACGTGGGGAGTGTTGGAGCCTTCAAAACACCGATATTAAAAAAAAAAAACCCAAACCTCCCCACCAAAACAAAACACGCAAAAACCACCTCAGTGCCACAATCATTTACACACGGGCACTGAGGGGAGGTATGGCGGCGGGCCGGCCAAGAGGAGTTGGGGCGCGGAGGCAGGCTGAGGGGTTCGCCTCCCCTGCCGAGGCCTTGGGGACAGTTGGGGATGCAGCTGAGGGGCGTCGTGGGGTGGGGAGCGCGGCCCGGTGGGCAAGGAGGGCCCCCATCACGGTGGGCAAGGCCACGCTCGCCAGAGGCCAAAATGCGTGCAGATGGAGAGAGGAGAAGGTCAGGGCCATCTCTTGCAGTATCCAGAACGCATGGAGTAGGGTTTGGTTTTTCTTCCTTTTCATTTTCAATGGGTGGGTTGGTGCCACAAGAGGTACGTGTTGGTTATGGGGCAGGGTCTAGCCACAGGCCCAGCGAAGTCTGGTGAGGGCCATGGCTGCGGCCTGAGCAGCAAAGGGCAACTCCCTCCTCCTCCTCACTGTACGAGCGACCCCCGGAGAGCCCAACTTGCCCCCAGGTTTTGCAGTTTCCTGCCCCAGCCCGTAATCTTTCTGTTGCACAATGAGGAAGGGAGGCAGGTCGGTGTTGGAAAGGCAAAGTTTAAATTGATGCTTTAGCCTCCTGCTGAAATTCAAGGGCACATGAGGTTCTGAGGATTGCTTCAGAGCTGGGTGAAATGCAAAAAATGTATCTTAGAAGTCCAGGAATTGAAGGTGATTGTAACTGTGATCATCTTGGTGCTTCAAAAATGCACATCAAAGGCAAAGGCTGCTCTTACCTGGCAAATGCTTTTACAGCGCCCTGTGACTCTGAAGTACAGTAAGACAAAAGCAGTCATGAGAATGCCTACGTTTTACAAGGGAAATAGCAATCTTGCAGTTTATTTAACAATATAGTATTATTAAACAAGCACTACTTTAATATTATTTTAGCTTCTACTTAGTAAATCCTCATTTATTCAGGACAAAAGATCACGTCTTGCTTCCCACTTGCATTCAGCTAAGTGGCTGCCATTGTAACTTCAGATCTCAGGAAACTGGCTTTGTCCTGTTAATTGTCACAGTCTTTTGCAAGGATTTGGTGCTTATTTTAAGGTTTAAACAAAATAATCTAGCTTTTGTATGTCATGCCACTAATATATAATATTGATGAAGATTTTTATTTCATGCACCAAATTTTGTAGGCTTACTGGCACTGGAAAGAATGCAGCTGCCATTCTACTACAAAACAACACTCAGCAGCAAAGCGACATAATCTTGCAGATAAACTTCTCAAAAAAAACCAGCTTCTGCTCTTCATGAACTAACATACCCATTCAGCTGATATGTCATGAGATGGCGCGTAAGTTGTGAGAAAACCTTTTTCACTCATCCCATGGGTCTGTAGTTAGCCTGTGTGTTTTGGTTAGCAGCGGGCCTTTTGGGAGTTTTATTAGTAGCCTTTTTTCAGGCCTCATCTGAGAAGAAGAGACAGAGTTGCTGCCATCCCTTGAAATGGCAGATCACAACAGCTGACCTGACGTGCAAACGTGCAAAACTCAGTGAAGACCTCTGGTCTAAAGGCTTCGAGGCAAAATCAGTTTATCTGCTAATCTGAGTTAAATATCTGTGTGTCTAACGCGTAGTATAGGGCAAATGCAAGGTGATGTGATTTAAGGGAATCCATTATGCAGCAGGTTAAGCAGATGACCTGATGTTTGCTGGAGGCTAAGAGATTTGCTGCTGAGACACTGCTAGCGTGTGCTGGCACGTCAAATCGCAATCAGTCCCTTACATGGTCATGTATCTTCAAGCAACCAGTGAGGCAGGAGAAATATTTTTAGGTGTTGCAATTACATTTAAAATGTCTGAAACAACTTAGATGAGACACAGTATCAATTTTTCACTCTATTTAGAGAAATTACAACAGTTACTAAAAGTACCAGCTGGGCTGATGCCTACTAAATGGAGACTTTATTTTGGAAGCAAATTCAAGTGATATAATGGAGTTTTTTGGCCCTTCTTTCATTTCAGAGTTATCTTGCTATTTTCAAGTGTCTTTTAACTTCACATTTTCAAACCAACAGCGTTGTCAGACTCTGGAACAGCTTTCCAGCATGTTAGGACAGTGACAGAAAACCTAAATAATTCTAAGATGGAGAGTTTCCAGTTTATGAATGGTATTCTATGGGGGGAATGTCTGCAATAGCAGAAGAGACAGGAGTTCTCCAGAAACCCCATCGGTCTTGCTTTTGTACACCCTTGACTGTCCTAGCTTGGCTGAAGTAAGAGTTCTGCCAGTTTGGAGCAGGTAAGGGCCTAGCTTAGATGACCTCAGATTCAGTGACTTCAGCCTTGGCAGAATTATTGACACAAATTCAGGAACTGAGCGTGTAGTCTCAACAGAAGTGTGGGGTTGCAAGTGGAAGCAGACGGACAGACTATGGTATATGATATTTTCCTCTTCTTACTGTTAAGTCAGTAAGAGCTTGCCTGCGTTCTTTGCATCCTGGTGGCTTGTACATCCAGGCCCTAAATTCTGAGCAGATCAGGGCATTTGTATAATACTCTTTAGCACACTAACTTGTAGATAAATTTTAAATATAACCTCTGGTATATTTGAAATGGATTTTAAGGCCTAGTAAAATGTGTTCAGGATTTAGCTATCTTGTAATATTACCAAAACAACCAGAATGCTGCTCAACAGGCCTGAAAAGTGTTCTTAGCCTGCTTCTTGTATAGTCCCAACCAAAGGCTGGTTTAAAACCCAGTCAAGCTAATCATATAGAGACAGTTTTAACAAAGGATGATTAATTAACTAAACACAGGTGTTTTGCTAGATGAAGAGAATTTAGTATATAGAAACTGCTTGCTCTACCCAAGCTTTTAATAAAACATCTTGAAGTCTGTCTCAGAACTGAGCAAAGTGAAAATTAGTGGAAGAAAGGTGAAGATGATGACCAAAAAGATGACGCTGAAACTGAAACAAGGATTGGAACCAGAAGACAAGAATTCAGCTGAGACAGGGATTGTAGTGAACTTTAATAAATAATGAGAATCAGGAACTAAAAGGTTGAGTGACAACTTACAAAGACTTCGGACTTGGGTAATAGATTTAGAAATAGTGTATGAACTGCACGAGTCCTTTGGACATTTGCCATTCACTGTGGTGTTGTCCCAGCTCTGAGTTGTTAATAAAGCAAACTAGAGATACCCACATCTGGTCATTCTCTTTCTTCCTTGAACAAACTTAATGGGACAGACAGAAGGTAAAATTAGATAGGTACAGAAATCTGCTCAGCCACAGTGGTTTAAATGTGTTGTTTCTTTGGTTTGATAGGAATAATTTTCTAGTGCATTTCTTCATCTGCCTTAAAAATGAACTTTATCACTGTATTACCCAGCTCAGAAGTACCTAGCTGCAAGGTCAGGCTTTTTTTACCCCCCCGTTTTTAATAGAAGGAGATTATTTAAAGCTGTAGGTAGCTCCAAAGTTTCTTTTTTCTCCTTTGCTGAGAAAAGTCCTGTATTCCTGTGACTCTTGCACACTTACCCAAGGAGACAATTGCTTTCGTATCAGTCCTTAGGAAAGATCAAAACAAAATTAATTATGAAGAAGGAGGGAGTAGGAAAAAAGTAATCATTATTTTCAGTTCTATTTATTCTGAAGCAAAGATCCTCAGTATCTCTAAATTGCTTAAATCTGTTCTATTTAAATGGTTTATATGAGCTGAGTATCTGCTTCCTTGTATTTAGCAGGATATTGATCTGAAGTTGCTTTGGGTTTTTTTCCCTTTATTTGAATGTAGTGCTTCAGACATTTCAAGAAGTCAGTTTTTGGGAAATGATGTCTTACTGCAAGAGCTGACTGTCATGGTGCTGTAATTCCAGCTTCATCAAAACATCTAAGCAGAAACTTTAATTTCTATCACAAAGTGAAGTATCTGAAAGACCCATATGTTTCTTAATATCCACTACAACTTTGTTATAAATAACTGAATATTTCAGCTACAAGTGATAACACTGGGGTCAAATTCATTTACATCTATGTCATCCCATGGGCATCAGTATGCCTGGCAGAGCATAACCCTGGCAGAATGTCAGCCAATCTGTTTTTCTCCATTTTTGGCTGGCTAGTGCTTTGGGCCAGGATCTGTTTCTGATTATGTGTCAAATATTACGCACAGGAGAGGAATCCAGAACCCATGTTAGGCTCCATGGGAAGTTAAGCACCTCTTAATGGGATCCAGAAGAAGCAGCAGGCTGAGCAGAGTCTAAATCCAGCATGGCTAGCCCACAGCTGCCTGGAGCTAGCTGAGAGGGGACATTCAGAATAGAGATTTAATATCTGGACCATTTCTGACCTCAGAGAAGCCTTCCTCTAAACAGCAGTAGCACTTCTAACCACTTGGGGACCTCGGCTGTGAAGAGAGATGCTGACATCCTTTCTTACAGAGAAATGAAAAGTTTTGTTTTAAGCGTAAGTGCTGGCAATTTCTTTTGTGTACTAGTTTAACAATTAGCAAATGAAAGACTTGGATTTGGTTCCCTCCTCAGTCTAGGTATTCATTGATGGTGGCTCCTGTGTCACTGGGAAAAAACACCCCAACCATCAGGCTAATGGCTACGTTGCTGGGGGCTGCCCGCCATGTATTCCGCTCTTTGGAAGCAGGAGAGAAAAGCATTTGAGATTCATGGGGTCAGAAGCACAAGTGTGTTTGAACTTGGCTGTGAGTACACTAAGAGAGGTACCCATCCTCACACTGGAAACAGTACTTCTTTCGTTAAGATACAATATCAATGCTCTAAGCAGGGGCCAGAGCCCACCAGTTGCACCAGGTGATAATATCATGCTCCTGCTTCTCGCTTCTCAGATTAATCTCATGTTTACAACAGCACTGCTCAGCAGTGAAAAGTGTTCCTACACACCTGAACCTTTACTGTGGTGTTTACTACCATATGTCATCACATAAAGGGAGTGAGGGAGCAAATGTCTGAAAGACCATCATGGCCACAGCTCATTTTGTAGAGTCCTGATCCTGTCAGTCTTCAAGACTCTGTAAATGTCTACAGAGATAAGCCTTTTAGGAAAACTGGGCAGAAGAACATCAAAGTTTTGGATCCCAACCAAGCACCATTGTGAATTAAGCACTGAAGTGTTCGTTTCTATAAAAGCTAGGTTAGCATATTCAAAAATGTGCACTTGCAGGAAAGCTTTACAGCTAAGCAAGGAAATATCTTTTGAAATAAGGGTTGGATAGCAGTTGAGCAAACTTACTTGAACTGCACCTTTAGTTTGAAGTCCCTTCATAAGGCTACATCCCATTTATGCACTCAAATCTCTTTATTTGATCTATCCCGAAGACTGATAAGCTGGTACTTTGAAGAGGAATGATTGTCTTCCTTTTTGTAAATTCTGTCCTGGAAGCCTCTGGTAGTTGATCGCATGGATGAACTCCCTCCATCCTTCTATGGAGATATTGCCTTATTGATTACTCGGAGTTTGTAGTGGTAGAATCACCTGTTCCATCAGAAGTGTAATGCTTATCATCTCTTCAGGCCACCACTCAGTGAAAATAATTTGATTTTTCTTCATTATTTTAACTCACTTAAGATTTTAGAAACATGAAATCACTGAATAACTTCCATTTTTCATGCGTTTTTGCCCTTTGTTTTCTGGTCTTTATAAATAAATAGAAACAATTGTATGTAGTCCCAGCCATTTTGCATTGTGCCACTGACATTTTTTTCAAGAACAAGGCTGTATCTGATGGGTGTATATTTGTGTAGTATGCTACTGATGTATAGCATTGTAGTTCTACGTATACGCTGACATGGTGTCTCTGCTAATAGAGGCCCCATGTACATCATTACGGCGGCAAAGCTTCATGCATCCTTCAAGGGACTTTTCTCGAGTAAGGACTGAGCACACTTGGGAGCTGTGTGAGTAGTAGGAGCACTCAGAAGCTAGCAGCGCGTTATGTAACAACAGTGGGGAAGGGAGATTTTGGCTGACAAACCTTGGACAGTCTCCCAACTTCTTACAAAACCTACCATCCTTTATGAGATCGCTTGTGCCCAAGCTGAGTGGGCAGGACTTTGGTTTCATAAGAAACAGCCAGATGCAATGAAATCTGTAATTCTCTATTTATCTGTTTTTGACAGATGAGAGGTTGAGTCAGGATCGCTGCAATCTGAACCTCTTATTAAAGGGATGATAATTATTTCAGATTGGATGTTCCTCGTGTATTAAATCTATATATATATACTGCTGCTTAACCCCTAATGGTTATAATCTTACTGTCGTCAAAGTTGGCAGGAGTTTTGCTACTGACTTAGTAGGGATCAAGGCTAGATTCTTTGCCTGGTAGCCAGTTGTGGTTGGTTTGTTTTTTTTTTTGTAGCTGCAGGAAATTCCTCCTTCTGAGTTTTGGCTATATTCTTAAATCAGCGATTGATTTGCAAGAACTTTTCCTTTGCAAAAGCAGATTCCTTTCCTGAATTTTGCTTCCATAATAGAGTGACTGATAAAACAGTTTCCATTTAAATGATGCCTGGCATATCAAGTAAAATAGTCAAATTCATCTTCAGCGAGAGCGTCTGCCCTTGGTATGTCTCCTCCAAGTTGCCAACTTTCCAGTGGAACACTGGATGAGTTGCCTAAAAACGCTCCAGTTATTATTAATGTGTCACGGAAACTACAGTAACGAAGTGATGAAAAATACAATCTAAGAAGTTTAAGGCAAAGATTCTTGGTTCTGCTTGCCACCTCTATTAAACAGGAAGATGACTTTCTCTTGTTGAAACAGCTGATCTGTTATTTCCATGCAAAACAGCTGTTCCCACTTAACCATAGTTTTCCCAAAACTATCCAAAGTTTGCAGCTCTTTAAGCTTAGCATACTTCCCATATGTCAAGTTACCAACAGCTTCTTTCCAGGTAACTGAAAAGAAATGAATGGAAGCTCACAGTCCCAGACCACCTTCTTTCCCTGCCCCTCTCAAGAGGGTAATATAGAAAGACTAGTGTAGCAGTGGTAGAGTGATGAAGCAAGTTAAGCAAGTTGAGCCAGGAGTGTCTCTGGCAGGAATGAGAAAGGAATTCTGATACTGGACTGTTGAAACATGCCAAATATACAAAAATAATCTTTTCCAATGGTGGGCTAGGAGTCTTTGTATTTTTATTCCATTATGCTAGTTTTGCTGTGAGTGACATCCGGGACCACTCCATAGTTACTTTTGCTTGAAAGTCACTATCATCTATAGTTACATAGATACAGAAATTGAAGGATAAGTATATCATTATAGATAGAGAAAGCACATTCTCTCCTAGTCCAATCTGTGTCTAGGCAGATTCGTGCATGGCCTATGCTCCTATATGTCACTTGTGGAGTGTGTTAAAAAGAAAACTCAATTTAGCATCCTCTAATAGGGCTTTCTCCTGCCAGGCTTGCATGGTGCTTTTTGGTCATGCTTGAATAAACTAAGAAATAAGAGGTGTTCTGCCCAGTTATGAAGTAATTTTAATAATGTACCAGTGATATTGCCAAAACAAGTAGATGTTGGCTACAGGTGGTTAGGCTGTCTTAATAGAACATTAGTTAAATTATCTGGAAACCACAGCTTGAAGGCTGTGGGGAAAAAAAAAAACAGGGTGTTTTGGGTATCCCAAAATACAAGTACAAGGTAACAGTAGAGGCCTTGAAAATTCAAGCACAGGACAGTAACAGAGGCCTCATGGCTCTAGATACAAACCACAAACTGCCAACCACAGGTCACTAAAGAAATGAAGCCTTAGAAGCTGAATCAATTGATTTGGTGGGTTAACAAACGGAACAAAGGACAAGTCTGCAACACAGGTAAAACTTATGCAGTAAACTGAGATATAACATGGAAGTGAACCAGCAGTGAAGGAGCAAGTTGATAGACTGTTAGCAAACGTAAAAATGACCCCAAGCAGACCTAAAGTGAGGAGGAAGAAATGTACAACATCATTCTTCTCCTGGCAAAGAAGAAGAAATAAATATTAGCAGAGAACTAGGGATGCTGACAACTTATTATAACCAAACCTTGCTTTTTCTAAAGAATACTGGTGTTACTGACGTTTGAGCGCAGTGGAAGGGTAAGCAGTGTGAACACGATACCAGGGAAAGGCATGGATTATATTAAGTTTGTGTATGGTGGTTTTAATTATATCATTATTGAATGATCTGCAATAATTAGCTAATTTGGACTGTAAGTCTTAGCGTGATTGTAACCGGACTAATAATAACTCTTTCATTTGCTAAGACTTTAATTCTTGGGTTTACGTTTATGGAGTGTTTTTTCCAGCCCACATAGATTGCATGGGATGTTTGGTCTGCACCCTTCGTGTAAGGACAGAGAGAGAAACCCTTGGCTGCAGCAATTTGTGGAGAAGGCAGGCAGCAAAGGCTGTGATCTGTGCAGCAGCAACAGCCCAGCAAAACAGGAATGGGATCAGAACATGCCCAGCACTCAGTATGATCTTACCAGCTCTATGCAAACACCTAAAGACGGCTGTGTGATGTGAAAGCACCCAACCTGTCCTTTAGTCCACAGATCAGATGGTTAGGAGAGGTTATTGTCATACCATCCTGCAGTTGCTCCACAGATCAACTCCTGCTAAAAACAAGTTCAGAAATGCAGAGAATATCCTATGAATCCCTGCGAATCTGCTCCCGAAAGAATCTGGAAATTTCTAGTAGAAGTGAAGTGTTAACGCCTGACTTTTTCTCTCTTGAGGTGCAAAATGTAAATAAAAATTCATGCTTACTAACTAGGGGAGAAGATTGCAGTGACCATCTTGCACTAGATGCCTGATAAGCACCTGCTTTAATGCTTAAATACACTAAGACGAACCAGTGGGCACTATTCTGTAATGCCAATGCACTTCAGGCAGTTCCCAGGGGACTCCCATATGAATATTAATGAAGGAGGGGAAAAATAACAAGGTGTCCTGTTCCCAGTTTGTTTAGGCAGTGACCACTGGCAGCTACAGTGCTGGTATGCAGAGAAGTGACTGACCTGATTTGCCTCTTTTCTGATCACCTCTGCAAATAATCCTGTTACCCAAGCCAGGCAGAGTGAGTTTGCAGTGTGCTCATTTCAAAATGCAGGTGAGTTTTATCTCTGGTAGAACAGACACCCCTACATTTCAGGAAAGTTCGCATAGTTTATTTTGTGCCAAGTTGTCTGCAGAGGAACTGTTTCGCCTTCTCCTCCCAGCACATACTGCTTCCAGAAGGCATTTTATAGGCAAAACGCTACAGGCAGGGGATGGGTGGATGTGGGGGTGGGGGGGCAGACTGGAGTGGGGATAAAAGGGTTCTGTCTTTCTGGGCAGGAGTCACAGTTCACACCTAATTTACAAACCAACTTTATTAAGGCAGCTTTGTCTAAAAGAATGTTGGAACAAAACATTATTATTTTTAATTATAGAGCCATAACAGTTCTAGCAGACAGAGTACAGATCGGCCTGATAAAAGTTAGGCGTGTTAAATTAGTTACCCGATTGTGACCATTTGCTTTTCAGACCTTAGTATCTGTGCTGCTTCTTGTGAAGCTTTTTAGTCTTCAAATAAATGCATAATACTTCTGCCCTCTGATTCAGTGAAAGCCCTTTATAATAGGCAAACTATCAGTAGTTGTTCGACTGTTTTTAATGCATTTAAGAAAACCAGCAGGATCCTTGTTGCTGGAACCACTCCTTTCTGCACAGTTTGCGGAGCACAGTTCTGAGATTGTGCATGCTACATATGAACGTTCAGTGAGACTCTCTGTTTCCCAAATTTTGTATGGCAGAAGGCTGAAGGTTAGCTCTGGTTTTCTGCTTGTGTGTGTGTGTGTGTGCACTCATTGGGAGTTTAGGCCAATGTACAGCAGGCTTCCTTACCACTTGTGCACGATACTGTAGAAATCCACAGGCTGAAAACCTGTGGCTTAACCACATGTATCCTTTGTTAGGAATATCCAAGTCTTTCTGCAGATTAGTATAAACTTAGTATAAACACTACATTGTTTCAATTCATTCACTCTCCAACTTTGTGGGTACCTGCAATATATTTAGAATATGCTTTACTTCATGTGAGCTTTAATAATTTATTATCCAATACATTTCCCATTTTGTCTCCAGCTACTTATGTTACATTAGGTATGTCACTTATGACCAGAATTTTTAAATTTTAGCCCCTCCATAGATGAACTTCTGAAAATCCGGTAATAGATTTTCATACTTCTGTTGAAATTTCAGCTTTTCTGAAAAAAATTAGTTTTAACCTCTGTGGTCTCTATTTTCAAGGCTATTTAGGTCTCAAAACCCCTTCCTTTTTTGTGAAATGAGGATAATGGCATTTTCATATTTAACACATACACATGTATATATTGCCTGATACATGCATGAACACTGAATGGGAATTGGTAACATTTAAATATATAGTTGTGAGAAATGGTAGGAAAAAACAGATGCATAGGGTAGTTTTTCTGCAGTTTTACACTGGCACATCTACACTGAGACCAGTACCACTGCTCTAGTGTAGAAGATAGTTTTGTCCAGAGGTGGCTTGCCACAATTCTTTGCTTCTAGTAGTGTACAAACTAGGACAGTTGCAATGCAATCACAAAAGAAGGCATGAGTGATGCCTCAAAAGGGTGCAATCTAGGCTTATGCTTTTGGCAGCCGTTTACCTTAGAAACAGCAGCAGTGTTGGTAGAAGACAACAGTCAACTGTAATTTATCCTTGTGTTTGGCTGTTGGGAGCTACTGCCTCAACTCTGGTGGTGGTGGGCTTTTGTAAGTGCTGTCTAACCTGTGTCTGTCAAAACGAGACGGATTTGCTAAGTCACTTGGATAATAACTTAGTGTGGCACATTTGGAATGACAGGCTGATAAGCACTAATTAAAACACCTCTGTTGGTGTATCTCATTATGCTGTGACTTGCAACAGGGGAGCTGCTGAGTACCTGGGGGCAAGTGAGACTTTCTCCTGGCATGGCAGGGTTTGGAAGAGGGTACTGGTTCACAGCGTTACCTGCTATTTGTTTGACTTTCATTAGAACATCTATAGTGGGTGCAGTAGAGATAAATTGAAGATGAACTGGAGTAAGTGAAATGTACCTAGAGTATCAGCAGTTTAAAGTGCAGCCATTTCTCTCATGCTCTGTGTGCTTTTGTGTTTACTGCTAAACCACTACCAGCAATAAATCAGAATAAAATCTGCACGTTAAGTAGCCTGTGGAGGTGGCCGATTAATCCAGCATGACTCTCTGTGAAGAGTGAAGAGCTCTGTATCACAGTATTTCTTACAGCCCACCAAGGAAGAAGCCCAAGTCACCTGGATTGCTTTGGCCACCAAAGCATTTAGGGACATGTCAGTCCCTCATGAGTCACACCACTGACAGTCAATTACACATAGTGAAACGTGGGAGAGAGGCAAGTCGACATCGGCCTGTCAGCTCTGCGCAGCCCTTGAGAAGCAGCAAGGCTTTGATGAGAAACAGGCCTTGGGAGAAAGATAAGAAACTCCTCAGTTGTGCCAAGCTGGCAGGGAAAAACAACGGACAGCTGCAACACTGAACTGTGGAGAAGTCCTGAACTGTGAGAAGTTACCGCCGCGTGAACAGGAAGGTGATTGTTCTGCACTGCGTGTGTTAGAGGGGTCTGATGCTGATAGGAGAAAAGGTTGATAGCTGTCTAATTGCTCATTTGCTAATTATGAAGTAAGAGCTTTAACCATAGCATAAATATGAACTATTGTAATAATAAAGGGTCTTTCCTTCTGCACTCATGGAGAGTCTGTGTCCCAGTTGCCACAGGGAAATTATGTGTAACTGATAGAGTTTATATTAAAATATTTTGGGTACAAAGAGCTACTTCAGGTTCCAGGTGCTCTGAATTTATCATGTAGCTGCATAAAATAAAAATAGTATTTGTTCAAAATGCTGTTTACTAAAACCAGTATTTACTGAGAATGTTTTATGGATATCTTTAGGCATATTTAATACTTAAAAGCAGTGTTGATACACTGTGCTTCTGTGGTTGTCTCCAAGTATCTGAAGATCTCCATGAAATTCACAGATCTCTAGAAGGAGAAATTAGCTTTCATTTATAATTGGCATTTTTATTTTCCTTACTTGAAATTCAGCTCAGCAGAGAGAGCACTATGGTCCTTTCACATTAGTTGTAACACAAAACTATTCTCTAAAAGAGGTTCTTAGGGGTTTGAAAGAGAATACATACTGAGGTGAACAGCTGTGGAAAACTGCAGAAGATAAAAATAATTGACACAATCCCCTTGTAGATTATACAGCCAAAACCAGCATTACACTGTGATCTTGCTGAATATTAACTACTGATCAAAAGCAGATTGATGTTTGTATAAACTGGATTTTGTATCAGTTCAAGCTGTGTTTCTCATTGCTCTCACTTTTTTACTTGTAGCATCTGAGTTCTAATTCGCCTGCCATAAGGTGTCTGCAAGCTGCAGCATTTGACATACTCTTTCTAAGAAAAAAAAGGACTACCTCTGTTTTTCTTGATCTATAATTGATATTTAGAAAACACTGCAAATCCACTCTATATTTTTCTGTCTCAGTATGTTACCTTTTTAGAAAACCTCCACATCAAAACACCATACATACTCCAGGCATCTAGGAACTGGATCTTTGGGCCTGCAATTTTAGCTGTATGCTGGGTAATTGGGGACGGTTTGTGGTTAAGTACTGGGTAGGTTCAACGGCTACTCAGCAGAATGTTTCACTAGTCACAACCTCTCCTATGTTTATGTTCCCGAATGTGTTGCAAACATTCTAATTTGCATTAGGCCCACCATATCATGACTGCCTGGCACTTGGCTACAAGCACATTCCAAGGAGCAGAACAGCGTCTCGAGTTACACATGAGTGGTATCTTGCTTACCTCAGACTCCAGCTGAGGCTTTAGTTCCTTTTCCCATGTTACCATAAATTAACCTTTATGTGAAATGACTCATCAGCATGCTCCTCCGCTTTCTTCAGTGCTTCTGAGATATCAGTTGTACCAGCAGTGTATGAAGGAATTTTTATATCTACCTTCTTGGCACCTGAGCTCTTGAATTTCTCCTCTGTGTGACGAGCTCCAACAGCGGTGGTGCTGTGATAACAGATCGAGAATGAGAGCTGGCATTTTACTTCCTTGCCCTTCAAAAGATTTGGGAACAGCATCAAATCCTTGAGATATATTTTAGTTTGATATAGTGTAGCCCAGAGGTAGGAGAACTGCAGCCCCTTGAACATTACATGAGGCACATAGCATCCTCCAAAAGGAGATGCGAAAGCACGAAAGGCTCCTTAATCCTCATTTAATGCCTGACCTGCGACATTCCTGAAAGCTAAGCTAAGTTTTCAGAGAGAGAATGGACCTCAGCTGTGCTGTGTTTTAAAACTTGGTCCCTCCAGGACCAGCTTCTCTAGCAGCTTTGGGCATGTCTGTGCTTATCCCTCTGCTAACAACGTATTAGTCACTGCTGTGTTTCGGGCTGACTGAAGAACAGGAGATCTGATAGTGATCAGCATCCCCAAAAAGCTTCTGGGGAGCCTGGGTTAGTGTTCAAACACACCGACATGTAAGTAAGAATTTGTTTCGTGTGCATGTCTGTGTGTGTGCTTTCAAAAAACAGCAAAATGTTACGTGTGTCTGTGTGTGTGCTTTGAAAAAACAGCAGAATGTTAAAAATGACATTTCTAAGGAAAATACTGGGCAGCTTTTGCATCCTGCTACCTTTGTTCTCCTTGAACAAAACTAGGAGGGCAGAAAGCAACGCACCTCCACGGCTGATAACCATCTTGATCTCTGCGTGAGCTTATGGAGAGGCCCGTGGTGCACCCGCTACAGGGCGAATGGAGCAGAGGAGCCATGAAGCACACAGGCTTGGTAACACAGAACGGACACGTGGCTCTTTCAGGAGTTAATAAAACTGGTAATGCTTATAGCAGTCTTGACGCAGTGGTTATTACAGCAGAAGTGGAGAACTGTTATTGACAGAGGTGAGGAGTAATGAGGACAAAACTGCATAAATAGTAGAGTCCAAGGAATTGTTTTGAAAACATAGAACTTCTTAAATAAATGAGCATTAATAAAGACTGTGTCACTGCCTGGCAAAAAGAAGTGCCAAGTGCAGGGTGAGCTTTATCTTTATGTTGGTTGTATCAACATACTCCAGTGGTGAACTATGAGTTCTCCTTAAGAAAATAAAGTGTGTCCCTACAAACCAACATCAAAATAAGCTTTTTAAATCTAAGCAACTGCCAGACAATTTACACGGCTTGTTTCAAGCAATGCCTCGCAGGGCTCATTTGGAACGGGGAGTGTGACTGTTGTTGGAAAGAGGATGTGATTTGTAACCACAAATCTGGTTATCTTCAAATATCTGCCCCAGTTGCTAACTTTTTTCACTGGCTAGGTCAATGAACAGCAGCCTTTTCTTAGCAATGTGTCGATATTATACAAGAGTATTTTTTAAAGCACTTTAAGAACATTTGATGTGGCTGCACCCCTTCTGTGTCTGGGGTGACACAGCTAGGTGGTGGATGCGCAAAGAATGCCAGTCAGAGAGGGACCTGGGGGTGTGGATTGACAGCCGGCTGAACAGGAGCCAGCAGTGTGCCCAGGTGGCCAAGAAGGCCAATGGCATCCTGGCTTGTATAAGAAATAGCGAGGCCAGCAGGGACAGGGAAGGGATCTTACCCCTGTACTCGGCACTGGTGAGGCCGCACATCGATGACTGGGTTCAGTTTGGGGCCCCTCACTACAAAAAGGCCATTGAATGACTCGAGCGTGTCCAGAGAAGGGCAACGGAGCTGGTGCAGGGTCTGGAGCACAGGTCTGATGGGGAGCGGCTGAGGGAACTGGGGGGGTTTAGTCTGGAGAAGAGGAGGCTGAGGGGAGACCTCATCGCCCTCTGCAGCTCCCTGAAAGGAGGGTGCAGAGACCTGGGGATGAGTCTCTTGAACCAAGGAACAGGCGATAGGACAAGAGGGAATGGCCTCAAGCTGCACCAGGGCAGGGTTAGACTGGCTCTTAGGAAGCATTTCTTTGCAGAAGGGGTTGTTGGGGGTTGGAATGGGCTGCCCAGGGCAGGAGTGGAGTCCCCATCCCTGGAGGGGTTGAAGAGTCGGGTTGACCCAGCGCTGAGGGATCTGGTGGAGTTGAGAACGGTCAGTGTGAGGTTCATGGTTGGACTGGATGATCTCCAAGGTCTTTTCCAGCCTAGACGATTCTGTGATTCTGTGAATGGGGAGCTGGGCCTGTGAGCCGTTGTCTCCCCAGCTGCGATACTCAGGCATTGATCCCCAACCCACCCTCACTGGTTTTAGTGGTTTCTTTTCACGAGTAGTCCACCCGAGTGTGGGTTGTGCTTGTTTAATAATTTATCAAATAACATCTTATTCATGTTTCTTAAATAAATTCCTAGATGTGCCTGCATTTCCAACCAGTTGCCCCAAACCTGCTGCCATAAAATTCACTGCTTTGCAAAAATACTGTATTATTTAACTCCATCTTGCTCGGGGTTTGATGCTTCACAGGCAGCTACTTAGCTTTTTCATGCTTCTTGATGGAAACCAGTTAGAATAACGGAGACCAAATCCAAGTTCCTCCTCGCCAGTGCGTGCAAGATCAAAGCGAGAGGACAAGGGGATTGCTGGTCCTCCGGGAGGGTGATAACTCTGGGATGCCGGTCTCTCTCTGGGAGCTGGTCAGGTCTTTTTTTTTTTTTTTTTTAATGTGTTCACAAAGTTTTCCTGACAGGGCGTTGCAAACCCCCGTGACAGCCCTGGTGCGCGTCAAGCAGTAGACTCCCAACACAAACTTCTTGCCTTTGGAGTTTTGATCTCGCGTGGAACATCGGCGATGGGATTTTAAAATCTGCGAATATTCAAAGCACGGAGGATTTGAAATCTGCAAACGCTCAAAGCGGCCGCGCAGGGAGGGCATGTGCGGCGGCGCAGGCACCCTAACAAAGAGCCCTGCCGTCGGGCCGCCAGCTCGCCCCGGGGGACCCGGCACCGCTCCCCACAGCTACGGGGAATCTGAGGGGGGTGTGTGTGTGTGTGTGTGTGTGTGTCCGTCCCCCCCCGCCTGCACTCCGCGGCGCCCAGGGGCAGCGCCACGTCGCACTGCCCCCCCCGCCCGTCCCCCCCTCCCTCGCCAGCCCGGGGCGGGGGGGCGGCCGCTTCCCGGGGCGGGGGGTGGCGGTGCCAGCGCGGCTCCGCTCCGCACTGCGCAGCCCCGCGCCGGGGTCGGGGGGCGGCGGCGGCGGGGCTGCCGCTGCTGCTCCTCCCCCCGTCCCGGGTGGGAGCGCTTCATCCACGTTTGCAAGTTTGCAGCGGCGGGAGGAGGAGGAGGAGGAGGAGGAGGAGGAGCGGGGGGCCTCCCTCTCTCCCTGCCGGCCTCCCTGCCCGACCGCCTGCCCTCGGCGCATCCAGCGGCTGCCCCGGGCGGCGGCCCTCATGGCGGGCGCGGCGGCCGAGCGGTGGCGGGGCCCCGGCTGCGGCGCGCAGCTGCTGGTGGTGGTGCCGGCGCTGCTGGCGAGCTGGGCGGCCTGCCAGGCGCCGCCGGTGCCCGCCGCCGAGCCCCCCGCCGACGGCGACGGCCTCCGCGTCGAGCGGCGCTTCGTGCCCGAGAGCTGCCCGCGGGCCGTGCGGCCCGGAGACTTCGTGCGTTACCACTACCTCGGCGCCTTCCCCGACGGCACCCGCTTCGACTCCAGGTCTGGCCTGCGCCCGCCTCGGCGCTTGGCGGGCCACCCCCCTTCACCCCGGCCCGCTCCTCGTCCCTCGGGGTTCGGTTCGGGTGAGGGTGCCCCTGGCGGGGCGCTGGGGAGCGGGCGGGGCCGTGCCCCCCCGGTGGGTTGGCGGGTGTTAGGTGGGAGCTCTGGGTGGAGGCCGCGGTTGAGGCGCCGTTCGGGTCCCGCTGTGGCCCGTGAGCCGCGCTGGGGGGAGCGGGTGGGCGGCGAGGCAGCCTCGTCCAGGCCCGGAGGCGGGAGAGGCCTCCGGAGCGGGACAGCGCAGAGCGCTGGGCTGGGGCCGCGGGCGGGCCGCGGCGGTGGCTGCGGCCGCTGGGCAGCGGTTTGCGTGCCCCGGTGGGTCCCCCCGTGTGCTCCGCGCGGCTTCTCCCAGGCGTCGACCGGGAGCTCCCTGCTCTCTCTAAGACCGTGAGGGTGTTCGGTGTCCCTGGTAAACGGGGCCGTATGGGTGTCGCGGTCTCTCACAGCACTCGGTGATTTCCTGCCCGTTCCTCTACGTTTCCTTACACCTTCTCCAGGCTCAGGCCTCCTCCAGCACAAACATTTCTGAACCGTTATCCTTGCCAGAAATACAAGGATTATCAAGCTGTGGTTACATAGAAATTTTGTGGATAAGTTACCCTTGAATGAATGTGCCCTATGTACAGTGAAGCGCCTGGCCGCTTTCCTGCTGTTATTTTGGGATCAAGACGCCTAAGTAGTGGGGTCAGGAGATTCCGAAGGATGCTGATGCTGCTGACAGCCTATTTGTTTTTTCTTGCTTCATTCACTGCCACTGATCAAAGTATTACTCAGAAAGAAAAAAAAAAATGTATTTTCAGTAATCCCGGTAATCTTCCTCTGCTTCAAGGAAAATCTACAGCCTGAGGGAAATAACTGTCCTTCAGAGTAAGAGCTCAGCTCTTCCTCTGGAGCTGACTGTGCTTCAGTACGCCGGGAGTGCCCCTTCACCAG
This sequence comes from Athene noctua, assembly GCF_965140245.1. Taxonomy (NCBI): domain Eukaryota; kingdom Metazoa; phylum Chordata; class Aves; order Strigiformes; family Strigidae; genus Athene; species Athene noctua. The sequence goes on along the minus strand of NC_134038.1, from coordinate 157,259,318 downwards.
CACTTCTCCGGATAAAGTGCAGGATGCAGTAGCTGGCAGTTCAGCTGCCATTGGTGCACTTTCCATGAAAAGGCACAGCAAGGACAGTAAATTCATTGGCAACTGACAGTCTCGGAAAATAAGTCTTAGTTGCAGATGTGAGGACACACACAAAGGCAGCATCCTCACGGCTCATTTTACAAATATGCGACAATTGGAAAACCAGCCATGTATGTGTTCAGAAATGTGTTTCTGATTTCTGCAGATGCATCCTGAGGCTGATTTGTACGCTGAGCTGTACCAGCAAGTTTCTGCACTGAGGCAGGGCACCTGGAGGGGCTTCTCACATGTGGGCTCTTGTTTAGTTCCAAGTTCCTTGTTGTTTGGCTCTGGACTATTTGGGGCAGGGACAGGCGGTGCAGATCCGTACAGCCTTTATCTCTTTGAGTCCTCTAAATATCAGTAAATAAATAGTAATGATGATAGTCTAATCTAACTTGAGTATTTGTATGGCTGCCTTCATTTCAGAAGAGTGCAAAAAGTTAGGTTTGTTCAGCTTGTGATTTTTTTTCTAGGTGGCAGCTCGTGTTGACATTTTTGTTATTCACTAACTATGGTCCTTTTTTAAGACTGATGACAGTGATCTGTTGTGTTAAGACAATGGAAAATTAGGAGGGTTTTATGTTCTGTACATTAATGGAAGAAATATTTTGGAGTAGTTGTTGTAAAATCTTTAGTGTTTCCTGCAAACAAGTTAGTCAATTTATACTGAAATTAGCCTGTTAGAAAGCCCATTTTCTGCCTGCCTGAATTGCTACCCGTTTGGGTTTTTTTAAGTTTATGAAAGTGCTTACTAGCATCAGTTCAGTCAAACACTACTATGAAATCGATCTGGAAAATACTCTGGGTGTTGAACGAAGGGCAGTTTTACTTTGTTTCTTCTTCAGCTGCTGAAAATGTTCTTGAGGTTTAAAGTGATTTTTCTGTATTTTCAAGTAGAAGGTGGTAATACTGCTCTTCTCGTTAACAGGCTGTTGACGGAGCGTGTCACATAAATTAACTAAGGTGCCTGTTTATTCTTTTTTTTTCTTTCCCCATCAGTATTTGCATTTTTATTTCCATGGCCATAAAATTATTTGCATTTTAAAGTCTGAATTTAATTGCCTAGTCATCTGCTGGTAATTTGGTAAATTCCACTAACAGAAACTATTTTTGCTTAGCTTTAAGGAATCTGCAAAGTCAGTCCTACAAAGCTGCATGCTTTGTTCAGTTCTCTGCTTAGTATCAATGTTTTCTTAATTGTAGGTTTATTTTTGGCCAAAAAACCCTCTCCTGTTTTAAGTCCATCCCAGATGTTTTGTCAAGCTTTGTCAATCACTACAAAATACCATTTTTTTGCATTTCTTAGAACCTGTTATGTTACTAGTCTTAACATAATTATGATTTTGTGTGTATATTAGAATTTGTCAGGAGCTAATTTAAATATTTTCCATCCTTGCCTGGGCATAGGAATATTTGTGCAACTGAAAATGCATGCTCTGTATAGAGGGTTGTCTATTTTAAGGGAAATATTTGCCAGAAAAAAAATCACGGAGCAAACAGAGAGATCACTCAGTAAAATATTTGCGGGATTCAAGGCTCTGGGAATATTAGGAGGCTCAGTGTGTTGTGGAAGTGATGTGTACAATCTCTGAAGGGAAGTTTGACATCATTTCCCTAGCGATATCTAGCCACTGGCTGCTTTCCAGAATATTTTAGCAGGCAAAGAGGCACAAGCCTTTTTTTTTTTTTTTTTTTTTTTTTACTTATTTTTTCCAGGGCTGCCTTTTATCTGAAAAATAGTCCTTTAAATTATTAAAGGAATTTGAGAAAATGGAAGCAGTAAAAGCTTAAAAATAGGCATGAAATTTTTGAAATGCTTCCTGCCGTATGTTTATACATTGCTTCAAAAAATTAAGTAACAGCAGTAATTCAGGCACAGCAAAGTGGGATCATTGTGCAGATTTAAGGTGGTCCACCGAACCATGTAAGCTCATGTTAGTATTTTGCTGTGGTAACACTGCTGTTCTCCGTCCTCTCTGCAAAACTTTAAATCATTTAAACATCATTTCTTTTACCTTTCAAATGTTTATGTATTATCGCAGTGGATGCTAGCTCTCTTGATTCTTCATCTGGCAAACTTGCTATTCAAAGCATGCCTCTATGCTTTAAACGAGAGCTGGGAATGTGGAGGATTTCCATAATAATTTTGTGGTGTTACTCACCAAAATCAATATGCTGAGATCCTACAGTGGGAGCGGTCATCCTTTCATATCTCATAATAGCATTTAATTTTTCCTTTTCCTCCGTAGTTTTCCAGTGTTGCTTGTAGTATTAATGTGTAAATTAGCTGTTTGGACTTCTGGTGCTTGCAGGATACATCTCACGCTGCTAGAATGCATTTCTGATAGACGGTGAGCAGTGAACAGGAGGAGAGCTGTGTTGAAGTGTCAGAAACGCTTGGATTTGCTCCTTCCCTTAGCAGCTGTCTCGATAAAGTTATGCTAACAGGGCAAAGGGGAGACAAGGTACGATTAAACTCTCGAAAGAAGAGTGGAAGGGTGGGTGAATGAACGGCTAATGTTTTTGCCTGCTTTTCCCCCTTTAGCTATGACAGGGGATCCACATTCAACGTGTTTGTGGGAAAAGGTCAACTCATTGCTGGGATGGACAAAGCTCTGGTTGGCATGTGTGTGAACGAGCGGCGGTTCGTGAAAATTCCCCCCAAGCTGGCCTACGGAAGTGAAGGAGTCTGTAAGTACAGCCCGGGCCAGTTGAATAGCTCTTGTGCAAGTGATTCAGCAGAGCAGATAGAAAATGAAGTCACAGAGGAGAAAGGTAGAAATGGCAAGTAGTGAATTTCAGAGAGGTTCTCCCCTGCTCAGGGGTGTTTGTTAAGCCTGTAGCCTAGCTAATCTCTCCAGGCTCCCTTGGTATGCTGAAGGAAGAGCTGCTGGCTGTAGAGGATGTTCAGCAAATGAACCTTGCTACTGAAGTTAACGATTCATTTATACCCACCTCGCTGTTAAATACTTACCGTGGTTTGGCATTGCAGTGATGCACAAGGTCTTGTCAGTGCTGAAAGCAGCTTTGCTCTACAGACACAGAGAGGCAACAAATGCTAAATCAAGATCGGTTTGGCTGATGGACATAACTTGGTAACAGTTCATGTTGCCAGATTCTCCCCCTTAAGTAGCTGCAACAGTGATTAGGGACCAGGAGGATATAAGCATAACAAGGAGTAAGGTGTGCTGTATGTGGGTTTTTTTTAGGGTATGTGTGGATTGATTGCCTTTTCATTGATGCCCTGTAGAAAAAGAGAAATAAAACTGGTTGTGTTGACTGCTTTTGCAGCTGGTGTGATACCCCCCAATGCTGTGCTCCATTTCGATGTGCTCCTGATAGATCTTTGGAACTCGGAGGACGAAGTGCAGGTTCAGACTTATTTCAAACCTGAGAAGTGTCCTCGGACAGTCCAGGTGTCTGACTTTGTACGATACCATTACAATGGAACGTTCTTAGATGGGACACTGTTTGATTCAAGGTATGCAGCTGGGTTGTGTGTCTTCATGTATTTTAATAGGTACCTCACGTCACTTAAAACCATGATTTACCCCCCCTTCACTGGCATAACAATTAATGCTGATTGCCCAGAAACCCAGGAGATGAAAGCTAGCGTCATATAAATGTCAGTAATTTATTGAAGGATTATAGGACAGCAGTACTGACTCAGACCATTAAACCAGTATATTATTTCTGCACAGGCATTACCAACCCAGATATTTTTTTTAAAAAATTCCATTCCCTGTATCTATATCCCTATTTATTGCAGTCAGCTAAATGTTTATGTTACCACTGCAGTGTAGCTATTCAAGTTAGGTACAAGCTTTATAGACTAAGTGGAGTTTGTAGTGAAGTTGAACTACTAACACTTTTATACTGACATTTTAAGTTTACAGCCTGTGTACTTCATTAAAGTTCGGTGGAAAATTATGCTTTAATAACAGCTGCCGTTATGTTTGTGAGGCGCTTTCCAAAACCTCTTTTTAAGTTTCTGAAATAGCTAAGCACTCTGGAAAACACTACCCAGCCAGCGCTTGTTAAAGCAAGGAGCAATATTTTTTGAGCAACAAGTTGCGAGTTATATTGTGCATAGCACGTGGCTTTAAAGATGCATACTACTCGTTCCTGTGGCTGACATTTGGTTGTGGGTTGTTTTTTTCTTGATTGTGGTTTTTTTTTTTTTTTTCATTTTTAGCCATAATCGGATGCGAACTTATGATACCTATGTGGGAATTGGATGGCTGATTCCTGGTATGGACCAGGGTCTCTTGGGAATGTGTGTAGGAGAGAAGCGCATTATCACAATACCACCTTTCCTGGCATATGGAGAAGAAGGAGATGGTAAAAGTGTTTTGTTTGGGGTTTTTTTGTTTGTTTTTCGAAATCCAAGTCGTCCATATATTAAAACAAACTGGTACTTTGTGTATTTTAAATTTATGGGCAGCATTATCACCCATTTCAGACAGACGGAACAAAGTGGTGGGAAGAGATGTTCAAAACGTATTATGTACAGGATTGGGGTCGTTAGAGAGTACAAGATTTTTTAAAAATTCAAACAGTAAGTTGCTTAACAGACATATTGTTGATACAGTTGTAATCTTGATATACTGAAATTTTATTTTGTTCAGAGAATATAATCTGTGATCAATATCTGGTGGCTCCAAAAAACTTGAAGTCAGCATAATTCTTTCAATGACTGCCACAGAGAGCAGAAAACTTTTGAAAAAAGAAAAGTGTCTTTTTAGTTCCAGTTTTGTCCATTTTTTTTCAATTAATGCCTTAGTAATAACTACAAGATGGATTAATTGTCCTATGAGACTGTGTATGCAGCCTACAAGTCACGCGTAGAGGTCCCCATGTTAAATGAGGGGGCAGTTAGTTATAGTTTGGGACTCTTCCTTAAATTCTTTCTCTGCTGTAATATATAAGGATGTATCTGTGGTGTACAAGGTTTCATAGCCCTTCCATGACTTCATTACCATTAACTGTGATAGCCGTCTCCTTGGATAACAAAACTTTGTGGAGTTATGTTTTAAAATCTCTCCAAGATCTTGAGTTCAATGGCTCTCAGAGCAACCCACGCTATAGTTTGTGTATTGATGGAAAGGTACCTTTTCACTAAGATACTCAGTCTACCCTTCCTCAACTTCCATCGTGTAGTCTGCTGTTCTGATATTAACAGGATGGGAAAAGTGGATGTACAAAATCTGTGTTCTAATGGTTGTTTTATGCACTTTCATGAAGTGTGTTGGAAATCCTGGTACACTAAACCATGCAGCTCAGATGGAGCTGGTGTATATTGACTAAGACGGGTGTTGCTGAAGAGGCTGTTTTCAGTGAGGCAGTGCCATCACAACAGCAACGGAATGAAATAATTGAGTTGGAGAACTGAGTGACAAACACACACACAAAACAAAAGATGACTGACTAGAAGCAGATTATGCTACTTTATTTTGGGAGGGGAGGTGCTTGATATTCAGCAGTAGGTTACTTTTCCTCAACAAACATGTTTAAGCTGCTTCTAGCACACCTGCTGTTCCTTACCAATTTTCTGCTCTAACGCTTTTGCAGGTAAGGATATCCCTGGCCAAGCTTCCCTCGTCTTTGATGTGGTTCTGCTAGACCTCCATAACCCGAAAGACGGTATTGCTATTGAGAACCAGCAGGTGCCTGAATCTTGTGAGCGGAGGAGCCAGGCAGGAGACTTTCTCCGATACCATTACAATGGCACGCTTTTGGATGGCACGTTGTTTGATTCCAGGTAACCAAACTGTTCAGCCCTACAGATCCCATTTCCAGTTTGACTCATCCGTCTTGTCCATAATATACCCAAGTACAATTTGCTTTTCTTCCTTTTTGAAATTTTTGAGTGGAGTCGAAGTCTTCTCTTTTTAAAAAACTCATAGAAAACTTTTTGTTGTGGGAAAGGAGAAAAGATGTATTTTGTGTTCTGACAGTATCACGGACGCCATCTAGGGGTGCAGATCCACCCGCTGAACCTGCCTTTACACACGCACACCTGGAGACTCTTTGCCCTATAGTTTATCTGCCAGATAGGTAGTGCTGCTGGAGAGAGAGGAAAATAAATATGATTCCTGCTTTATGTCCTGAGTATTGTGAGTCAGTGTGCTAGTAGCTAGTTTGAGGTTAATCTCAAGACAGTCTTTCCATTTGTACTTGAAAACTGCCTGTCTTTCAAGACCGAATTCAGCAACAGGGTTTCTGTCACAGAGGAAGAGGGGTTGCTGCCACGTCAAATTCAAAGCTCTCTGGGTACATGAGCCTCATTGACACAATTGTATGACGAATAATAGTACCCTTGTAGCTTCCTGTCACTTTTGTTTGCTCTTTAATGAGCCGTACTTTACTTTCCCACTCCAGCTTTAAGAACAGCTGGCACAAGTAGCTAAAAAGAGTTGAAAACGAGCCACTGTAAAATGTTTCATGAGATAAATTCGTGGAAAAATGTTTAGTACTACTACAGCTGCTGCAAGCTGAAGCTCAGGATCAGTTTGCAAACAGAAGCTGCACAGTATGCAGTGTGTGCTACTTCCTATGAGAGGAGTCAGGGAATTGTATCTCATGTAATTGAATTGAGATGTAGTAAGATTCAGAATCAGCCTTGACCTCTCCATTCAGCTGCCTACCTTGGTGGGAAGATAGAAAGCAGGAGACTTGCATCAGCAGCCATCACTGTAGACCTTCATTTACAGCTTATAAAAACTTGTAAGTTAAGAACTTAAAGCTTATCCACAGTGCACCTGCTCAGAATCTTTTTTGAGATGTAAATGAGTATTGTCTGTAGTAATTAAACACCTTTGGAAATGGCTGTGGTATTTATATTAGGGTTGCTTTGTAGACAGCAGACTTGACCTCATTCTAAAGTGCTGACAGTTGTTAGGGCATCATATCCTGGCTTCCTGCAGAATTTACAAGAAAGGCCAATATCTAACAAGTACCTATGAAGAACTGGAGTTATCCAGGAAAAAATTTCTCACTACTATAGGGAGCATGCCAAAAGCACTGCGAAGGGCTGGGGTCGAGAGCTCTAATATTTTCCTTTGTTTTTTTTTTTTTTTTTTTTCCTGTGCAATACTCAGCTGCAGAACTGCCCCTGAATTACATCTGTACTCGTCTTGCTCTTTCCCAGAGTTACCTCATAAAGATTAATTAAAACCTTTCTGCCTTCCCTTCCTTGGGTTGTGCCTTCATGTAGTGTGCCTTGAAGAAAGGCAGAAGACAGACACATCCTTGTAATAAACACAATTTTCCGTTGTAGCCTTGTTTTATTCTATCATTAGGTGTTGAAGCAGATCCTTCAACCTATATATGTGATTGGCATAGTTTGGAAGGGAGGGATAGTAATGATACAGTTTTGTTGTCATGACTCATTTTAGTGCTGTGCATCCCAGGAGAACTTACTTATCCTACCTCCTTGTAGTTGTTGAACTGTATAGCTGTGGTTGGAAAATTAAATAGTCTGAAGGGTGTCTCATGAACATAAACTATATCTAGCTGATAAGTTATACATATAGATAACTTATATATCTATATATATATCTATATATGTATCTATATATATCTCTATATAACTTATATAGCTGATAAGTTATATATATAGATAACTTATTAAAGTAGAGTCAGGGCAGAGGAAAATTTAAAGGAGAAAACTGATTTTTTTCAGTTACTTTTTAAGACATATTTTTTGTTCAGTCTAAAATACAGAAAGAAGTGAGATTTTCTTTCAAGATACAGTGGAAATACATTTGCAAATAAGCTGTTCCCTAGCCAGGGTCCTAGTCCTGGTTAATAAATGTTGCATGCATCACGGACTGATGAAACTTGGTGGCCTAGATTCGTTGAACATGGTGATTGCATTGTGCCTCTCTGGTGCTGGTTAATTGACCCTAACTGGTTTAAGAATTGTGTTGCAGACCTATTGCGAGATTCTTTTGTTTTCTTGGGTACACTTGACACTGCTAAATGCAGCTGTTTTCCACAGCTATTCACGAAATCGTACGTATGACACCTATGTCGGGAAAGGTTATGTGATTGCTGGAATGGATGAAGGTTTGCTAGGTGTATGCACTGGTGAAAAAAGAAGAATAATAATCCCCCCTCATCTTGGATATGGAGAAGAAGGAAGAGGTGAGCTTGACTTTTCATTCAAGTCTCCCATAATTATTGATGTTTCCTTTACTGTTTAGTGCCTCTGTATGTAGTTCCTCTTCTTTTTGGCATTTGAAAGGCTTATGAATTCATTATTTTGTGGGCATGCAACTGACAGGATTACACCCAGAATTTGCAAAATTATTTTGATTAGCTAAATACGTAGGACAGTAAGAACACAGAACAATCTCATATGTAATTGGTGACCTGAAATTATTTGGATCATCAGTGTTTCAGGCAGCCTGGTACTTTGGTGCCAGGAGCTCTGCAGTGTGAGATCTTCCTGTGTGTCTTAATAAGCTCTGTATACTAAAGGAATTCATCGTGTTTTCTTCCTTGTTCCTTCCACAGTCACTGGACTCCTAAGCCACCTCTGTAAATGGTGGATGCATGTAACAGCAAAGTGTCTGTGTATGTATAATACATGTTTAACATTCCTTTGGGAAAACTCATTAGTATCTAAAAAGATTGCAGTGAGAGGTTGAATATGATAATCCTTCTAGCCGATCACAGTTTTATGGCTGGTATTTCAAAAGGTATCTCCTGGGATGTTGCTTGGAAAAAGTGACTTAGAAGAAAAGCCTCTGTTCTGGGAATGCAAAGTCTATGCTCTTGGTTTGGGAATTAGACTCCTCCACCAACAAACCCTGTCCTGGGTCTGGATGTGTCTGTCAGTCCTGGTAATGCAATTGCACATTACTCTGGGAAGCAGGGGAAGAAGTTGCTTTCTATCAGGGCATGTTAAGGAGCTGTAACCTTTTGGACAGAATGGCAGTCCGTGAAGCATGAGAAGTCCTGTGAGAATTTCGATGATCGATAATGAATTGGTACATGAAACACAAATCAGTTATTTAGGATGATCACAGGAAATATATGGTTATTGCTTCATTTCTGCATAATTTTTCAAATTCAGAATAATGGAAGTTTTTCCTTCACTGTTTCCATCACTGAGTGCATGTTCAGGGCTTTTCCACTGGTTCTCTTTCCTGCATTGGATGAAGTTTGCATCTGTTGCCTATGGGGGAGATGAAATCCTTTAATTCTGAATGAGAAGAGCACAGTAGCAGACACAGTGGGAATACATATTCCTACAGTACCTGGTCATCATAAGCCTGTTGGGGTCCCATTTCTTTCTCTACTTGCCTAATTTGCTTCCTATTTAGGAAAGATTCCAGGATCTGCAGTGCTGGTCTTTGACATCCACGTGGTTGACTTCCACAACCCCTCCGATTCGGTCAGCATTACTGTTAACTACAAACCTTCCAACTGCACCGTACTGAGTAAGAAGGGAGATTACTTGAAGTATCACTACAATGCTTCGCTCCTGGATGGTACTTTGCTAGACTCGACGTAAGTATATCACCTAGTAAAGAAAATTACCCTAGCAGCTGTGAAAGCAGAAAGAATTGCTCGTAAAGCAGACTGGCAGGGAAGAAAGAATTTTTAAGTAAAAAATTGTTTATGTAAAGGGTATTTTTTTTTTTTTTATGTCTGCCTGCCTAAGATACATAGGAAGAGGAAAAGAAAAAGACAGTCTATCATAGCATAATGAGAGAAGTGGGAACAAAGAGGATGTAGGAGTGTGTTGGAGAAGAACATAAACAGTACAGGTGGAGCGATGAAATAGGTTCTCCCCATGGCAGTGTAAACGGGCTAATTCGGGTGTCTGGGCCAGTCATACTAGAATGACACAGGGC